>NC_082727.1:12380777-12735632 GCF_030144855.1 Hypanus sabinus
ACGCTCCCCGATTTCACGGAAGATTCATCGAGACTGGCAAGTTTTTTCTGTTCTCTCCCAATCTCTCTCTCTCGGTCGCCCCAGGGAAAACCCAGCGATTTTCAAAGGGCTGAGGCCTGCAGACTTTGAGTGATTTTTATATTTCCAACGGACAATCTATTAACCCGTAGACACCAGCAGAGCTCACTTCTTAATGATGATTATTACTATACCCGCGCTTTAGATTGAGTGTTGACGATGTGCACTATCTGAATGTTTGTATTAACACTACTTTTGTGTCCCTTTATCAATAAAACGTTTGAAAATAGTGACATCAGACTTCAACGGACCTCTCTATCTTTGCTGGTAAGTGACCCAGTTACGGATACGTAACAGTATAAATAGGTGCCCAAGACTTTTGCATAGTACTGTAGTAATTTCATGCATTGCACTGTACTACTGATGCAAAAAATGTTTCATGATGATAAACCTGATTCTGATATGGGTGTCAAATGTGGACTGAGTGTGGGAATAGTGCAGTGTGAGGGGAATCTATGGTTGAGAAAAAGGGAAGGGAGAAGGGAGGGAGCAGGAAGCACCAGACAGACATTCTGTAATGATCAATAAACCAATAGTTTGGAATCAAATTACCTTGCCTGGTGTTGCAGGGCTGGGTGTGTATTAATTTTTCATTGACTTCTTTAGCGCTAACGATGTGCAGTTAAAAAAACTATTGAGAGGCTGACTCAGGCTGCAATGCACTCAAAGCAAAAGGTTGCCTCTTCACAAACCCCTCAAAACAATTCATCTCTGAGAATGCAGAGTAAGTGATCGACAAAAGCACTCTCACACGTACACACACGTCTTTCTTCTCAGAGAGAGAGAGAGAGAGAGAGAGAGAGAGAGAGAGAGAGAGAGAGTGTGTGTGTGTGTGTGTGTGACTCACAGCATGTTCGTGTGTGTGTGTGTGTGTGTGTGTGTGTGACTCACAGCATGTTCGTGTGTGTGTGTGTGTGTGTGTGTGACTCACAGCATGTTCGTGTGTGTGTGTGTGTGTGTGGTCGCAGACTCACAGCATGTTCGTGTGTGTGTGTGTGTGTGTGTCTCACAGCATGTTCGTGTGTGTGTGTGTGACTCACAGCATGTTCGTGTGTGTGTGTGTTCAGACTCACAGCATGTTCGTGTGTGTGTGTGTGTCAGACTCACAGCATGTTCGTGTGTGTGTGTGTGTCAGACTCACAGCATGTTCGTGTGTGTGTGTGTCAGACTCACAGCATGTTCGTGTGTGTGTGTGTGTCAGACTCACAGCATGTTCGTGTGTGTGTGTGTGTGTGTGGTGTGTCTCACAGCATGTTCGTGTGTGTGTGTGTGACTCACAGCATGTTCGTGTGTGTGTGTGTGTGTCTCACAGCATGTTCGTGTGTGTGTGTGTGACTCACAGCATGTTCGTGTGTGTGTGTGTGACTCACAGCATGTTCGTGTGTGTGTGTGTGTGACTCACAGCATGTTCGTGTGTGTGTGTGTCAGACTCACAGCATGTTCGTGTGTGTTGTGTGTGTGACTCACAGCATGTTCGTGTGTGTGTGCATGTGTGTCAGACTCACAGCATGTTCGTGTGTGTGTGTCAGACTCACAGCATGTTCGTGTGTGTGTCTCACAGCATGTTCGTGTGTGTGTGTGTGTGTGTGTGTGTCTCACAGCATGTTCGTGTGTGTGTGTGTCTCACAGCATGTTCGTGTGTGTGTGTGTGTCTCACAGCATGTTCGTGTGTGTGTGTGTGACTCACAGCATGTTCGTGTGTGTGTGTGTGACTCACAGCATGTTCGTGTGTGTGTGTGTGTGTGTGTCAGACTCACAGCATGTTCGTGTGTGTGTGTGTGTCTCACAGCATGTTCGTGTGTGTGTGTGTGTGTGTGTCAGAGCTCACAGCATGTTCGTGTGTGTGTGTGTGACTCACAGCATGTTCGTGTGTGTGTGTGTGTGACTCACAGCATGTTCGTGTGTGTGTGTGTGTGTGTCAGACTCACAGCATGTTTGTGTGTGTGTCTCACAGCATGTTCGTGTGTGTGTGTGTGTCTCACAGCATGTTCGTGTGTGTGTGTGTCAGACTCACAGCATGTTCGTGTGTGTGTGTCAGACTCACAGCATGTTCGTGTGTGTGTGTGTGTGACTCACAGCATGTTCGTGTGTGTGCATGTGTGTCAGACTCACAGCATGTTCGTGTGTGTGTGTCAGACTCACAGCATGTCGTGTGTGTGTGTGTCAGACTCACAGCATGTTCGTGTGTGTGTGTGTGTGTCAACTCACAGCATGTTCGTGTGTGTGTCAGACTCAGCATGTTCGTGTGTGTGTGTGTGTCAGACACAGCATGTTCGTGTGTGTGTGTCAGACTCAGCATGTTCGTGTGTGTGTGTGTCAGACTCACAGCATGTTCGTGTGTGTGTGTGTGTCAGACTCACAGCATGTTCGTGTGTGTGTGTGTCAGACTCACAGCATGTTCGTGTCATGTTGTTGTGTCAGACTTCACAGCATGTTCGTGTGTGTGTGTGTGTGTCAGACTCACAGCATGTTCGTGTGTGTGTGTGTGTGTGTGTGTCAGACTCACAGCATGTTCGTTGTGTGTGTGTGTGACTCACAGCATGTTCGTGTGTGTGTGTGTGACTCACAGCATGTTCGTGTGTGTGTGTGTGTGTCAGACTCACAGCATGTTCGTGTGTGTGTGTGTGACTCACAGCATGTTCGTGTGTGTGTGTGTGACTCACAGCATGTTCGTGTGTGTGTGACTCACAGCATATTCGTGTGTGTGTGTGTGTGTGTCAGACTCACAGCATGTTCGTGTGTGTGTGTCAGACTCACAGCATGTTCGAGGTGTGTGTGTGTGTCAGACTCACAGCATGTTCGTGTGTGTGTGTGTGTCAGACTCACAGCATGTTCGTGTGTGTGTGTGTGTGTCAGACTCACAGCATGTTCGTGTGTGTGTGTGTGTGTCAGACTCACAGCATGTTCGTGTGTGTGTGTGTGTGACTCACAGCATGTTCGTGTGTGTGTGTGTCAGACTCACAGCATGTTCGTGTGTGTGTGTGTGTGACTCACAGCATGTTCGTGTGTGTGTGTGTGTGTGTGTCAGACTCACAGCATGTTCGTGTGATGTGTGTGTGTGTCTCACAGCATGTTCGTGTGTGTGTGTGTGTCTCACAGCATGTTCGTGTGTGTGTGTGTGTGACTCACAGCATGTTCGTGTGTGTGTGTGTCAGACTCACAGCATGTTCGTGTGGTGTGTGTCAGACTCACAGCATGTTCGTGTGTGTGTGTCAGACTCACAGCATGTTCGTGTGTGTGTGTGTGACTCACAGCATGTTCGTGTGTGTGCATGTGTGTCAGACTCACAGCATGTTCGTGTGTGTGTGTCAGACTCACAGGCATGTTCGTGTGTGTGTGTGTGTGTGTGTGTCAGACTCACAGCATGTTCGTGTGTGTGTGTGTCAGACTCACAGCATGTTCGTGTGTGTGTGTGTGGTGTCAGACTCACAGCATGTTCGTGTGTGTGTGTGTGTCAGACTCACAGCATGTTCGTGTGTGTGTGTGTGTCAGACTCACAGCATGTTCGTGTGTGTGTGTCAGACTCACAGCATGTTCTGTGGTGTCAGACTCACAGCATGTTCGTGTGGTGTGTGTGTGTCAGACTCACAGCATGTTCGTGTGTGTGTGTGTGTCAGACTCACAGCATGTTCGTGTGTGTGTGTGTGTGTGTGTCAGACTCACAGCATGTTCGTGTGTGTGTGTGTGACTCACAGCATGTTCGTGTGTGTGTGTGTGACTCACAGCATGTTCGTGTGTGTGTGTGTGTGTGTCAGACTCACAGCATGTTCGTGTGTGTGTGTGTGACTCACAGCATGTTCGTGTGTGTGTGTGTGACTCACAGCATGTTCGTGTGTGTGTGTGTGACTCACAGCATATTCGTGTGTGTGTGTGTGTGTTGTCAGACTCACAGCATGTTCGTGTGTGTGTGTGTGTCAGACTCCAGCATGTTCGTGTGTGTGTGTGTGTCAGACTCACAGCATGTTCGTGTGTGTGTGTGTGTCAGACTCACAGCATGTTCGTGTGTGTGTGTGTGTCAGACTCACAGCATGTTCGTGTGTGTGTGTGTGTCAGACTCACAGCATGTTCGTGTGTGTGTGTGTGTGTCAGACTCACAGCATGTTCGTGTGTGTGTGTGTGTCAGACTCACAGCATGTTCGTGTGTGTGTGTGTGTGTGTCAGACTCACAGCATGTTCGTGTGTGTGTATGTGTCAGACTCACAGCATGTTCGTGTGTGTGTGTCAGACTCACAGCATGTTCGTGTGTGTGTGTGTGTGTCAGACTCACAGCATGTTCGTGTGTGTGTGTGTGTCAGACTCACAGCATGTTCCTGTGTGTGTGTGTGTGTGTGTCAGACTCACAGCATGTTCGTGTGTGTGTGTGTGTCAGACTCACAGCATGTTCCTGTGTGTGTGTGTCTGAGACTCACAGCATGTTCGCGCGTGTGTGTGTGTGTGCAACATGTTCTTGTGTGCATGAGACTCACAGCAACAGTTCCTATATGTAACTCATTCTTCCTCTTTCTGTAAATCCACTGGGGAAATGAACCTGGTGGTTCAAGTCCTGATGCTCCTGTACCTTCCCTTCTCCAAGATGGCAACAGTGAAAAAGAGCATGGCCTGGGTGGTGAGGATCTCTGGTGATTGCTGCTTTTCTACTTCTACTTTTCATGTCGATATGCTCAATGGTTGGGAGGGTTTTACTGATGATGTACTGGGCTGAAGTTGCAGCAGAATAGATTAATAGATACATACTGCATGTACAAAAACAACAAAAGGTTGTTATTGTACTCCTTGGAAGTTTTCATGTTTTATTGTTTTACAACATTGAATCACAATGGATTTAATTTGGTGCTTTTGCTACTGCTCATCAGAAAAAGATTGTTTTGTGTCAAAGTGAAAGCAGGTCTCTGCAAAGTGATTTACATTAATTAGAAATATTACACAAAATAATTGATTCCATTAGTATTCATTAAGGAGAAGGATATTGAATTGTGTAAGGTAAGGGAAACGAGTAGGGAAGTTATGGAATCTATGATGATTAAGGAGGAGGAAGTACTGGCGCTTTTAAGGAATCTAAAAGTGGATAAGTCTCTGGGTCCTGACAGGATATTCCCTAGGACCTTGAGGGAGGTTAGTGTAGAAATAACAGGAGCTCTGACAGAAATATGTCAAATGTCATTAGAAATGGGGATGGTGCCGGAGGATTGGCGTATTTCTCATGTGGTTCCATTGTTTAAAAAGGGTTCTAAGAGTAAACCTAGCAATTATACGCCTGTCAGTTTGATGTCAGTGGTGGGTAAATTAATGGAAAGTATTCTTAGAGATGGTATATATAATTATCTGGATAGACAGGGTCTGATTAGGAACAGTCAACATGGATTTGTGCATGGAAGGTCATGTTTGACAAATCTTACTGAATTTTTTGAAGAGGTTACGAGGAAAGTTGAGGGTAAATCAGTGGATGTTGTCTATATGGACCTCAGTAAGGCCTTTGACAAGGTTCCCCACAGAAGGTTAGTTAGGAAAGTTCAATCGTTCGGTATTAATATTGAAGTAGTAAAATGGATTCAACAGTGGCTGGATGGGAGATGCCAGAGAGTAGTGGTTGATAACTGTTTGTCAGGTTGGAGGCTGGTGACTAGTGGTGTGCCTCAGGGATCTGTACTGGTGTCAGGGTCCAGTCTGGTCTGGAAACCGCGTTCCGGGTCTCGATCCGGTCCAAGGACTCCGGACTCCGGGTCCTGCAGTTGCCCCTCCCATCACCCGTGAACTAGTCAGGACCCTCCTGGCTCAAGGAGGCACACCTGTGACTCGTTGAGCTGCAGGTGTTTATAAGGGTCCTTGGGACTGGGACCAGGTGAGTGGTGGTTTTCTTCTGTTTCTGCTTCTCCACCGGCTCTGAACTCTTCTCTGCATTCTGTTATCCTGCCCGGGCTCAGATCCACTCCTCATCATGCTTCTCTGCCCTGTACCAGTACTGCCAGGTTGGTCCTCTCCCCCACCTTTCTTCCCATGCGCTGGTCCCGCTTCTCCGCTCGTTTGTTTTGTTTGTGTGGTTGCACTGTCTGCCGGCCTTTCCCGATTTTCCTGCTATCATGGCTGTTGTGTTGGTCACCCTAGACCTATGCCCGTTCCTATCCCTTGCCTCTGTCGGGCGGATCCGGCCGACCTGCTGCTTCCCGGCGGGGGTTCTGCCCTGTCCTCCTCTTCCGCCTGAACCCTGGGATTGTCCCCTGTACCCGCCAAGGGGTCCGCGTTGTGCCCAGACCTCCAGTGTTTCCGCCTGGGAGGTGGCCCTACCCGGGAGATATGCGGCCCGCCCAAGGAGGGCTTTCCGCCAGCTTATCTGGTCACCTAGACCTGTCTGCCTGCCTGTCTGAACCCCAGGGACCTGTCTGCTTGCCTGTCTGAACCCCAGGAGCCTGAACTCGAACTCCGGGAGCCCGCTCCGCTCTGCCTGCCTGACACTCTATCTACCTGAACCCCAGCTCTACCCTTAAATGCCAAGGCATCCCCATCCTGTCCTCCCCCTAGTACTTAAGTGTCTGCGTCCTGCATTTGGGTCCATCCGGCCCCCGTTCCTGACAATTGAGTCCAATGTTATTTGTCATATACATTAATGATCTGGATGATGGGGTGGTAAATTGGATTAGTAAGTATGCAGATGATACTAAGGTAGGTGGCGTTGTGGATAATGAAGTAGGTTTTCAAAGCCTGCAGAGAGATTTAGGCCAGTTAGAAGAGTGGGAGGAAAGTTGGCAGATGGAGTTTAATGCTGATAAGTGTGAGGTGCTACATTTTGATAGGAATAATCCAAAAAGGACATACATAGGAAATGCTAGGATATTGAAGAATGCAGTAGAACAGAGTGATCTAGGAATAATGGTGCATAGTTCCCTGAAGGTGGAATCTCATGTGGATAGGGTGGTGAAGAAAGCTTTTGGTATGTTGGCCTTTATAAATCAGAGTATTGAATATAGAAGTTGGGATGTAATGTTAAAATTGTACAAAGCATTGGTAAGGCCGAATTTGGAGTATTGTGAACAGTTCTGGTCACCGAATTATAGAAATGATGTCAACAAAATAGAGAGAGTACAGAGAAGACTTACTAGAATGTTACCTGGGTTTCATCACCTAAGTTACAGGGAAAGATTGAACAAGTTAGGTCTTTATTCTTTGGAATGTAGAAGGTTGAGGGGGGACAATAGAGGTATTTCAAATTATGAGGGGGATAGATAGAGTTGTTGTGGATAGGCATTACCCATTGAGAGTAGGGGAGATTCAAACACGAGGGGGAATTTCTTTACTCAGAGAGTGGTAGCTGTGTGGAACGAGCTTCCAGTAGAAGTGGTAGAGGCAGGTTTGGTATTGTCATTTAAAGCAAAATTGGATAGGTATATGGACAGGAAAGGAATAGAGGGTTATGGGCTGAGTGCGGGTCAGTGGGACTAGGTGAAAGTAAGTGTTTGGCATGGACTAGAAGGGCCGAGATGGCCTGTTTCCGTGCTGTAATTGTTATATGCTTTATATATGGTTTATTTACCCCCTTTAATTAAAGTCTGTCCCAAGCCATATAGGCTCATCAGGCTGGTGCTTATTTCCAGTTTCCGTGGCGTGAAGCGACTACGAGACTCTCCCCCGGATAGGATGCCAGTCTATCGTGAGGTTAACCCCCAGCATTTTTGCTGGTACCCATTTTCAGCTAGGTGGACTGGAGCAATGTGTGGTTAAGTGCCTTGCTCAAGGACACACACGCTACCCTGGCTGGGGCTCGAACTCACGACCTTCAGATCGTTAGTCCAACACCTTAACCACTTGGCCACGTGCCACACAACCCCCTTTAATATGACTCACCAAATCATCACTGTGCAGCCAAATGGTTTTAGATTTCACATAATTAGTTAAATGGAGATCTGTTTTTGGAGACCTGTGTTCAGTCAAGGTGCTTCAATTGATTGTAGTAGAAGTACACCTGGATCTGAAAGGTCCAACTGCTGGTGAGTCAATATCCTGGTAAAAACTACACCATGAAAACAAAAGAACACTCCAAGTAACTGCAAAAGGGTTATTGAAAAGCAGGAGAATACAAGAAAATTTCCAAAACACTGAATATCCCTTGGAGTACAGTTAAGTCAATCATCAAGAAATGGAAAGAATATGGCACAGATGTAAGTCTGCCCTGAGCAGGCCACCCTCAAAAACTGAGTGACTGTGCAAGAAGGGGACAAGTGAGAGAGGCCACCAGGAGACCTATGACAACTCTGGAGGAGTTACAAGCTTCAGTGGCTGAGATGGGAGAGACTGCACATACAACATCTGTTACCCAGATGCTTCACCAGTCGTAGCTTTATGGGACAGTGGCAAAGAAGAAGCCACTGTTGAAAAAAACTCACATAAAATCTTGGCTAGAGTTTGCCAGATGGCATGTGGGAGACTCTGTTAAGTCAGCTGGAAGAAGGCTCTATGGTCTGAGGAAACTGAAATTGAACCTATTGGCAATCAGACGAAACGCTATGTTTGGTGTAACCCAACCATCGCACATCATCAAAAACACACCATTCCTACCGTGAAGAATGGTGGTGTCTGCAGTAAGCTCTGGAAGACTTGTGACAGTAGAGAGTAAAATTAATGCACAAAATACAGGGAAATCCTGAGGAAAACCTGATGCAGTCTGATAGAGAAATGTGACTTGGGAGAAGATTTGTTTTCTAGCAAGAAAATGACCCCAAGTATAAAGCCAAAGCCTCTTAGGAATGGCTTAAAAACAACAAAGTTAATGTCCTGGATTGGCCAAGTCAGAGTCCAGACCTCAATCCAATTGAGAATTTGTGGCTGGACTTGTAAAGTGCAGTTCACTCACGATCCCCATGCAATCTGACAGAGGTTGAACAGCTTTGTGAAAGAAGAATGGGGAAGAATTGCAGTATCCAGATGTGGAAAGCTGATAGAGACCTTTAAAACACAGACTCAAGGTTGTAATTCTGCCAAATGTGCATCTTCTAAATTCTGACTTGAAGGGGTGAATACTTATGCAAGCAATTATTTTTAATATTTTATGTAAGTAATTAATTTATATCACTTTGTTGTGATCTGTTTTCACTTGGACATGAAAAGGCCTTTTTCTGTTCATCAGTGTCAAAATAAGCCAAATTAAATTTGGTCACCAAATTACTGGAAGGATATTAATAAGGTTGAAAGAGTGCAGAGAAGGTTTACAAGGATGTTGCAGGGACTTGAGAAACTGAGTTACAGGGAAAGGTTGAATAGGTTAGGACTTTATTCCCTGGAGCGTAGAAGAATGAGGGGAGATTTGATAGAGGTGTATAAAATTATGATGGGTATAGATAGAGTGAATGCAAGCAGGCTTTTTCCACTGAGGCTTGGGGAAAAAAAAAACAGAGGACATGGGTTGAAGGGGGAAAAGTTCAAAGGGAACATTGGGGGGGGCTTCTTCACACAGAGAGTGGTGGGAGTGTGGAATGATCTACCATTTGAAGTGGTAAATGCGGGCTCACTTTTAACATTTAAGAAAAACTTGGACAGATACATGGATGAGAGGGGTGTGGAGGGATATGGGCCATGTGCAGGTCAGTGGTACTAGGCAGATAAATGGTTCGGCACAGCCAAAAAGGTCCAAAAGCCCTGTTTCTGTGCTGTACTGTTCTATGGTTCTAAATCCATTGTGCATCAATGTTGTAAAGCAATAAAACATGAAAACTTCCGGGAGTGGGGGGTGAATACTTTTTATAGGCAATCTAGAAACTCAGCTTACCATGACAACACTGTCAAACACCCTTTACACTAATTCTACATTTAACCCAGATTTTCATCTCCACAGTCTCATCATCTGCACCCACCCCCAGTTTCCACCAGCTACCTACCTGCTCTAGTGTCTGATTCAGCTGCCAACCCCACACATCTCTGGGATGTTGGAGGGCACTGGAGCACCCGGAGGAAACCCATGCTGTCACAGGGACACACACACAGTAACCTAGTGTCTGGCACTGTGAGGCAGCAGCTCTACCAACTTTGCCACTGTGCCATTCAGACACTTGCAAGATTTTTCAAAAAGCCAAAATTTTTTAAAAAAGCTGAAATAAAACAGAGAAGCTGGAAAAACAATCAAGTCAAGTAGCTTATATGGGTTAGTGAGTTGTGGATATGCTATGTTGGCACCGGATCATGGCGAATCCTACGGATGATGACTCAAAAGCCTGTAAGCACATTCCAGCAGGCTCAAGGACAGCTTCTAACCACCATTATAAGACGATTGAATGGACATCTTCTCTAATATGGACTCTTCATTTCACAATCAAGATCTCCCAGCACAAACCTTGCTGATTTGATTTGACACAAATAACACATTTCATTGTATGTTTCAATATTTTGATGTAGATGTGGCAAATAAAGATAATCTTTAAATTAAAGATGTTAATACTATCCTCAACAATACCAAACATGGCAGTCAAGGGATTGGGCTTAAAACTAACATTGAAAAGAACAGAAAAAGTTTGAAATACATCTTTCCAAAAATTTTCAAGGCTCGGACATGTCCAAAACATATGAATTAGTGTGGCCTCTCCATTAGTACATCTACCACAGTAGGGGGAAATATCTGCGTAGAAACGAGAGAGCTTGTCTTCAGACATATGAACTCTATGTACTACTTTGAATTGTAATAAAGAATGATGAGCACATAATGATGAAGAATTAATCAATTTAAAAATAATATTCCAGCTCTCTTCAGATATGAAAATCTGTAAATCCTTTTCCCAGTCTCCTTTAATTTTATCTAAAGAGGCCTTTTTCAGTCCCAACAGCAGACCATAAATGTATGATATTGAACCATTGCCAAAGGGTTTCAGATTAAAAATTGTATCTATTATATTCTTATCTGGACTTGTAGGAAATGTATGCAGTTGGGATCTTTAAAAATCTCTAATCTGTAAGTATCGAAAAAAATGAGTATTGGAAAGGTTAAATTCCATTGAAAGTTACGCAAAAGAGATATTCCCTGAATCAAAGAAATCCTGAAATCGTTTAATACCCAATCTATCCCATTCTGTAAAAGGTAGTGAATTAAAGATCGTTTAAAAAAACAATTAGAAAAGATGGGACTCGAGAGGCAGAATCTCAATAAACAAAAATGTTTTTTGAACTGTAACCAAATCCTCAAAGTATGTTTGGTCACTACCTTCAAAAAACTAAACAGAATGGAGGCTCTGTCTGACCCAGTTTTAGAGTATATTATTGGAAGTTAAGATACAAAATATTATGTTCTGGATATATTACATTAACCATGAGAATTGCCCTATATGGGTTTCTTTGGTAATCAACTCTGTTATGAAATTTTCCATTATTTCTTTACTTGGATACTCACTTCTTTCATCTTTAAATAAACTAACTAAATTAAAAAAAATTTAATCTTACCATAAAAAAGGAGTGTTCAATAATTCAAAGTTTAAGAAGTTCAAAGTAAATTTATTATCCAAGTACATGTATGTCAACATTTACACCCCAGACATTCGTTTTCTTGTGGGTGTAGTCAGTAAATCCAAGAACCATAACAGAATCAGTGAAAAGCCACGGCCAACAGGGTGGACAGAAAACCAAAGTGCAAAAGACAATAAACTGCACGAATACAACAGGAAAGAAATTATAAAAATAAATAAATAAGGAATAAATATTGAGAAGACGAGATGAAAAATCCTTGAATGTGAGTCCATAGGTTGGGGCGAGTGCAGCTGAGTGAAGTTATCCCCTCTGGTTCAGGATCCTGATGGTTGAGGGGTAATAACTGTTCCTGAACCTGATAGTATGGGTCCTGTGCCTTTTTCCCGATGGCAGCAGTGAGAAGGTAGCATGACTTGTGTGGTGGGGGTCTCTGATGATGGATGCTGCCTTCCCGTGACAGCGCTCCGTGTAGACATGCACAATGGTCGGGAGGGCTTTACGTGTGATCTACTTTTTGTAGATTTTCAGTTCAAGGGCTTTGGGGTTTCAATAGTCTTATAACAATGGGATAGAAACTGTCCTTGAGCTTGGCAGAGAGTACGAGGTGAGGTAACATGGCAATGTAAAGTGGGATTTGAGCTCACTTCTCTTTAACGAGAAAGCACAGACTCAGAATAGGGGAACATCCATTTAGAACAGAGATAAAGAAGAACTTATTTAGCCCTAAATGCAGAGAATCTGTGGAATTAATTGCCACAGATGGCTGTGGAGGCCCAGTTAATGGGTATGTTTAAAGAAGAGAATGATAGATTAGAAACACAGACACATAGAAACCTTACAGCAGAATACAGGCCCTTCAGCCCACAAAGCTGTGCGGAACATATCCCTATGGAACATGTTAGAAACATTTTAGAAATTACTACTCTTACCTATAGTCCTCTATTTTACTAAGCACCATGTACCTACCTAAAAATCTCTTAAAAGACTTCATTGTATCTGCCTCCACCATTGCTGGAAATCCATTCCACGCACTCACCGCTCTCTGAGTAAAAAACTTACCTCTGTACCTACTCCCCAGCACCTTAAACCTGTGTCCTCTTGTGGCAACCAATTCAGCCCTGGGAAAAAGCCTCTTGACTATCCACACGATCAATGCCTCTCATCATCTTGTACACCTCTATCAGGTCACCTCTCATCTTCCATCACTCCAAGGAGAAATGGCCGAGTTCATTCAACCTATTCTCATAAGACATGCTCCCCAATCCAGGCAACATCCTTGTAAATCTCCTCTGCACCCTTTCTATGACTTCCCCTTCGTTCCTATGGTGAGGCAACCAGAATTGAGCTCAGTACTCCAAGTGGGGTCTGAACATGGTCCTATATAGCTGCAGCATTGCCTCTCGGCTTCTAAATTCAATTCCACAATTGTTGAAGGCCAATACACCATGCACCTTCTTAACCACAGAGTCAACCTGCACAGCTGCTTTGAGTGTCCTATGGACTCGGACCCCAAGATCCCTCTGATCCTCCACACTGCCAAGAGTCTTACCATTAATACTATATTCTGCTATCATATTTGATCTACCAAAATGAACCACTTTACACTATTCTGGGTTGAACTCCATCTGCCAATTCTCAGCCCAGTTTTGCATCCTATCAATGTCTCACTGTTACCTCTGACAGCCCTCTACACTATCCACAACACTTCCAACCTTTGTGTCATCAGCAAACTTACTAACCCATCCTTCCACTTCCTCATCCAGGTCTTTTATAAAAATCACGAAGAGTAAGGTTCCCAGAACAGATCCCTGACCAACCTCAATGCAGAATATGACCCATCTACAACCACTATTTGCCTTCTGTTGGAAAGCCAGTTCTGGATCCACAAAGCAATGTCCCCTTGGATCCCATGCCTCCTTTCTTTCTCAATAATACTTGCATGGGGTACCTTATCAAATGCCTTGCTGAAATCAATATACACGACATCTACTGCTCTTCCTTCATCAACATGATTAGTCACATCCTCAAAAAATTCAATCAGGATCGTAAGGCAAAGCCATGCTGACTACTACTAATCATATTATGCCTCTCCAAATGTTCATAAATCCTGCCTCTCAGGATCTTCTTCATCAACTTACCAACCACTGAGGTAAGACTCACTGGTCTATAATTTCCTGGGCTATCTCTACTCCCTTTCTGAATAAAGGAAGAGCATTTACCACCATCCAATCCTCTGGAACTTCTCCTGTCCCCATTGATGATGCAAACATTATCACCAGAGGCTCAGCAATCTCCTCTCTTGCCTCCCACAGTAGTCTGGAGTACATTCCATCCGGTCCTGGTGACTTATCCAACTTGAAACTTTGCAAAAGCTCCAGCACATCCTCTTTCTTAATATCTACATGCTCAAGTTTTTCAGTCTGCTGCAAGACATCACTACAATCACCAAAATCCTTTTCCATAGTGAATACTGAAGTAAAGTATTCATTAAGTATCTCCACTATTTCCTCCAGCTCCATACACACTTTCCCACTGTTACACTTGATAGGTCCTATTCTTCCTCTTGCTCTACTTTTAGAATGCCTTGGGATTTTCTTAATCCTGCCCATCAAGGCCTTCTCATGGCCACTTCTAGCCCTCCTAATTTCCTTCTTAAGCTCTTTCCTAGTAGCCTTAAAATCTTCTAGATCTCTAACATTACCTAGCTCTCTGAACATTTTGTAAGCTTTTCTTTTCTTCTTGACTAGATTTATTACAGACTTTGTACACCACGGTTCCTGTACCCTCCATAATTTCTGTTTCTAATTGGAACATACCTATACAGAACTCCACACAAATATCCCCTGAATATATGCTCCATTTCTTCAGTTCTTTTCCCTGAGAACACCTGCTTCCAACTTCAGCCTCCAATTTCCTGCCTGATAGCCTCATTATTCCCCTTACTTCAATTAAATGCTTTTCTAACTTGTCTGTTCCTGCCTCTCTCCAATGCTATTGTAAAGGAGATAGAATTATGGAATCTTAGAAAACCAATGAATTATGATCACTACTCCAAAATGCTCTCCCACTGAGAGATCTGAGACCTGACGAGGTTCATTTCCCAATACCAAATCAAGCACAACCTCTCCTCTTGTAGACTTATCTACATACTGTGTCAAGAAACCTTCCTGAACACACTGAACAAACTCTACCCGATCTAAACCCCTTACTCTAGGTAGATGCCAATCGATATTTGGGAAATCAAAATCTCCCAACACAACAACTCTGTTATTATTACACCTTCCCAGGATCTGTTTCCCTATCTGCTCCTTGATATCCCTGTTACTATTGGGGGGCCTATAAAAATACCTAATAAAGTTATTGACCCCTTCCTGTTCCTAACCTCTACCCACAGAGACTCCATAGACAAACCCTCCATGACGTCCACCTTTTCTACAGCCGTGACACGATCTCTGATCAACAGTGCCATGCCCCACCTCTTTTGCCTCCCTCCCTGTCTTTTCTGAAACATCTAAAACCCGGCTCTTGATGTAACCATTCCTGTCCCTGAGCTATACAGGTCTCTGTAATGACCAAGTACTGATCCATGGTGTAAGCTCATCCGCTTTGTTCACAACACTCCTCGTGTTAAAATACGCACATCTCAAACCTTGTGTCTGAGCGCATCCCTTCTTGTTCACCTGCCTATCCTCCCTCTCGCACTGTCTAAAGCTTCCTCTGTTTGGGAACCAACCTCCTCTCCCCCTGTCTCTCCGGTTCAATTCCCACCCCCCAACAGTTCTAGTTTAAACTCGATTAAAACTCGGTTCCTGATTAGTCAGAACATCAAAAGTTATGGGAAGAAGGCAGGAGAATACGTCTGAGAGGGATAATGAATCAGCCATGATGAAATGACAGAGCAGACTCGATGGGCTAAATGACCTAACTCTGCTCCTATGCCTTATGCTGTCATGTTCTTACAATTGAGAACAAAGTTCATGGGCTGCATTTGAGAGTGACTTACCAAAGGGAATTGAGGGACTGCTGTGTGGCATGTCTTACCAAAATGTGGCTGACATTTTATTGTGCCATGCTCCCTGAGTGCATCCCAGTTCAATGGGCAGTGTGGTGCAGCAAAGACAGGTTGGTGGAGTACTTCCATTGTGTGGACATTCAGTGGCTTTGGAGAGGGTGCAGAAGAAGTTTATCAGGTTGTTGCCTGGATAAGAGGGCATGAACTGTAACAAGAGGTTGGACAAACTTGGCTTGCTTCTTCTGGAGCAGGTGGAAAGAAGCTGAGGGGAGATCTGACAGAGATTTATAAGATTATGGGAGGCATAGATAGACACACAGTATCTTTTCTTCCCCCAAGGTTGAAATGTCCAATACAGAGGGTATACATTTAAGGTGAGAGGAGGGAAGTTTAACGGAGATGTGAGGGGCAAGTTTCTATTACACCAAGCATGGTGCACCTGGAGCGGTGGTAGATGGAGACATGTAAGGAATTTTTAAGAGATGCACATAGAGGGTATGGACATATGGACCTAGCCTTTTCTCCTTGAAGCGAAGGAGGATGACAGGTGACTTGATAGAAGTGGATAAGATGATGAGAGGCATTGGTTGTATTGATAATCAGAGGCATTTTCCCAGGGCTGAAATGTTTGCCACAAGAGGACACTGGTTTAAGGTGCTGGGGAGTATGTACAGAGTAGATTTCAGGGGTAAGTTTTTCAGTCAGAGAGTGGTGAGTGCATAGAATGGGCTACCAGCAATGGTGCTGGAGGCAGGTATGATAGGGTCTTTTAAGAGACTTTTAGATAGGTACATGGATCTTACTAATATAGAGGACTACAGGTAAGCCTAGTAATTTCTAAGGTAGGGACATGTCAATTTCTGTTGACAACTATATTTAAGGAGGGTATTCCACAGTATCTGAACTAATGGAGTCAAAGCAACTCAATAAGTCAGGCAGCATCTGTGGAAGAAAATGTTTTTGGGTTGTGTCTCTTCATCTGGACTGAAGGATGAAGGGGAGATAGCCAGTATAAAAAGACCAAAGGTGGAGCAACTGCTGAAAGACAAGGAAAGGGAGCAGAGGAAAACCTGCAGGTGACAGTTGGATTCATGTATGAGGGGAGGTTGATAGGCTGAGAGGAGGGGAGAGTGCAAATAGTTACAGAGGCTGGGAGATTATAGTTGGACATGACAAAGGGCTGCAGGTGATGGAATCTGGTAGGAGAGGATAGTGGAGCATGGAATCCAGTCAGGACAGATCGAACAGTGGGTGAGAATCACTGAGAGGGGTGGGTAAGTTATGGGCAGATGGAGTGGGTGAAGGAAGCAAAAGAAAGAAGTTGATGGTGAGCCCAAATGGGTGTGGCAGGAATGTTGTTCATCGGGAGGAGAAAATGGCTGTATGGGGGTAGGGGTACAGGTTACCTGAAACTGGCGAACTCAGTCTTCTTACCATTGGGTTATAGACCAACTAGGGAGAAATATGAGCTCCTCTTCCACTAGTTTGCATTTAATGTCACTTCTGTTAGGTCCAAATTGAGAACCTATGGGGGCTGGTTCTATTTCATAGGCTTTCCTTGTGATTGTTGCAGTGAAGATGGTTTGCAGTGTGCTTTTAGATGGATGCATGGCATTCCATGCATTCCTTGTTATTGGGTAGAACCCCCAGATCAGAGCCTTGCTTCCATTCCAGCTGTGTATGATCCGAGTGCCTGATGAATTGTGGGATCCACATACCCCAGCACTGGCAGAGTAGGTGGAGCTTGAAGGGGCAGGTGAGTCACTGGGTGGTTTTGGAGGATATGCACTCCTGCTTCATGGGGTAATCCATGACAATCAGCACCTTCCTTCGATGCTCATTCTTCACCCATGAGCTAACGAGGATATTATGTGCTCATAGTGAACCATTTTTGAACATCCTGGAAGTTCTTTCTCTCTCTTGCCAGAGATCTCAGAACATCTTGTTTTTTTAAATTTTATTTTCAATCTCTGCTCTGTAACTCTCATCAGATGTTTCTTTCTCCCCTGTCTCTCTGCTTCTCATGTCCCATCTAGTCATAGTCACTTGTTAAAGCAAAACTCTCTAGGTGTCCCTTAAGTGACATTGTTGTACCTGCCTCAACCACTTCCTCTGGCAGATCAACCCACTTACTCACCATCCTCTGTTGCTCCTTAGGTCCCTTTTAAATGGCCTCTTTCATCTGACCATTGGCTCAGGTTTGTCTTTCCAAACTGAATCTTTTGTATCATTTACAAACTTCCTGATTAGGCCTGGTTCATTTGCATCAAACCCTGCGGCACACCACTAGTCACTTGCTGCCATTCCAAGTAACAACCTTTAACCACCACCCTTTGCATCTTACCTTCCAGTGTGGGCTTGATCCAACAGTATTGAGATAGGAATTTTTATTTGCAACAACAATCTTGTACTGAACATCTGTAAGACCAGAAATTGATTGTTGACTTGAGGAATGGTAAGTCAAGGGAACACACTTTCATACTTCCTCCGAGCAGCATGGTCCTCCTTGGTCCAATATGCTTTCTTACCAGAGGCACAGATGTTGGGATCAACCTGTTTATCCTCTGTTGGGCAATGGTTCGTGGTATTCGGCCTGGTGACGTTGTGGCATCACCCAGTACCTTTATTCATTTGCTTTCAGATGGCTTCATTGCAGGGGATGTAGCTTGTAGATTGCTGTCCAATCAAGTTGTAGCTGCCAATCAGCCACTCATGTCCCCATAATGCTGGTCCTCACTGTTTTTACCACACATAAGCTCAATCTGGCTTAATGGTTTTTGTATTTTACTGTTATGGATCTCATTCCCACAGGAGTTATCTTTTCTCTGGTATAAGCCCTCAGTTGGATATCTGCAGGCTTCCATTTAGTATCTTTGAATTGCCATTCAAACTTATTTTATGGCACAACTGAAACAGCCAAACCAGTGCCCAATTCCATTCTAATTAATTTGCTGTTCACTTCTGGTGTAAGCCATATAGCTGATCTATTGGTAGTTTTCACAATGTAAATCTCAAGATTACACAATCCTGTGTCATTCTCATCATTTTCAAATTTTTCATCAACAACAGTTAGTGTGCTAATTGAAACTGCAGCTTGAACTTTTATCTTTTCTCTTCTCTATGGTGTCCATTTATTTTTGTCTGCCCAACATGCTCTTTATATGTGTCCTGCTTTATTGCATTTCCAGTAAATTTCACCTTTAAACCTGTATTGATTTGGTGTATGCGAGCCCCTGTCACAATGGTAACAGTTGGTATGGCCAGGACAGTTTCCATTTATTCGCTGCAATTTTGTTCACACTCACTTTCATTCCTGACTGCAACTTAATTGTGCCTCTCTCTGCAGTTTCCATTGAAACAGTGGTTTCTACTGTTCATTTGAATGTAAACAGTGCTTCACTCAGGAGCTGTTTTTGAATATTTTCTTTTAAGATTCTCCAAACAAATGATCTCTTAATGTTTCATTGAGCCCATAATGAGCTCAAACTGACAATGCTAGACAATCTCTTCAATTCAGCCACACACCATGAAGTGGACTCCCTTTCCTTTTGATTCTGCTTATGAAGGGTGTAGTGTGCTCTAAAAAGAGGTAGTATCTTTTTAAATTAATTGTTTTATGCACTTCTACAGTCCAACTACAAAAAGAACCCATCAACAAAATGGAGATTAATACAGTGCAAAACAATTGTATCTAATATATAATTTATAACAATAAGGAAAAAGCACCAAAAATAAAATCACATTAAGTTAGTATCCTCCCCACTCTGCCACTACAAAACTCCAGGCCAACTATTACAATATGTAAAAGAAAAATTACTCAGAGCATTCGACCCCACAGAGCCGTAAATATATATATATATATATATACCTACTACCAAAACTATAATGTAATTCCCATAAAAAACCATAAAACTTACAGGGAAAAAAACTGAAAGTAAGGGATTTTGGTTCAGAAAAAGGAGTAAACTTAATCTAAAGAGGAGTTATGAAAGTATTCAAGAAAAGGTCCCCACACCTTATGAAACTTTAAGTCCGAATTGAGAAGTGAATAATGAATCCTTTCAAGGTCTGAGCAGGACATAATATCACTATGCCATTGAGCATGAGTGGATGGGGCAACATCTTAGAAGAACTAAGCGTCTAGCCAAAAGAGAGGCAAAAGATAGTGTTCAACGTTTAGTCGAACTCAAATGCATGTCTGCCTCACCCAAGGTACTAAAAAGAGCAATCAGAGGGTTATGTTCTAAATGGCAATTAAGAATATGGGATAAAGAGGAAAAACTTCTCACCAGCATTTCTGTAGACTAGGACAAGCCCAGTACATATGAATAAGAGAAGCCTCGCCCCCCCCCCCTTTTTACACTTGTCACAAACAGGACTAATTTCAGGATAAGACCACAATAATTTATTTTTAGACATATGAGCCCTATGTACAACCTTAAACTGCAAAAGGCAGATAAAGAGGTTGATTTAACTGACTTAAGAATTGAATCCCAAACCACATCAGATAAAGAAATATTTAAATCATGCTCCCAAGCAGTTCCAATTTTATCAAAGGTGGCACACCTCATGGTCACTAACTTAACATAAATAGAAGATATTAAGCCTTTACCCAGTGGATTAATACAAAGAAACAGGTCCACAACGTTTTTCTCAGGCATCTCAGGAAAACTTGATACTAAAGAGTTAATGAGATGTCTAATTTGAAGGTATCTAAAGAAATGAGTATTAGGTAGGTTAGATCTTACAGACAGTTGTTGAAAAGTTGCAAAACAATTATCTATGAAAAGATCTTCAGGGTGCCTAATGCCCTTTCTATACCAATCATGAAATGTTGACTCTTGAATAGAAGGTAGGAAAAGATGATTGTGTAAAAATAGGACGAGAGAGAGAGAAACCACGCAGGCCATTATGTTTTCTAAACTGAGCCCATATTCTCTGAGATTGTCTAATAAGAGGATTAACAATTAGACTAGGCAAATGACAAGGAAGTGCAGATCGAAGAAGTGCAGAAATAGAGAGATCCTTAGTAGAGTTCAACTCTATTGCCACCCATTTTGAACAGTCAGACTGATTATGAAAGAAGGACAAAAAGTAAGACAACTAATATTGGCTTCCCAATAATATGAATGGAAGTTAGAGAAAGCCTAACCTTTTTGATTGTTGATCTTAGATTTTTGAAGGTGAGCTTTATTAAGTCTAGAACGTTTGCCCTTCCATAGATAGGACAAAATGATAGAATCTAACAAATCAAAAAAAGCTTTAGAAATAAAAATTCCTAAAGACTGAAAAAGGTATAAAAATTTACGATGGATATACATTTTAATAACATTATTTCGACCTACCAGAGACAGGGATAAGGGTGACCACTGTGCCAAACTCTGTTTTGTAGAATGTAAAAGATTAGCAAAATTTTCTCAAAAAAGATTCTTGAAGTTCCTTGTTACTGTAACACCTAAGTAAGTAAATTGATTATTAACTACTTTGAAAGGGAGGTATGAAATACTAATGCTTGTGCTTCTCCATTAATTGGGAAGCATTCACTCTTGTGTAAATTAAGTTTGTAACCGGAAAGCTGATTAAATTTGATTAAAAAGTAAAAACATTGGGGATAAGGAAGTAGATGGATTTGATATAAAAAGAAAAAGATCATCTGCATAAAGAAAAACTTTATGCTCAGCACCTCCCCTCCAAATCCCCATCAATTCAGCACAGCTATGAAACGCAATCACCAGTGGCTCTATTGCCAAGACAAAAAGTAAGGGTCTTATAGGGCATCCTTGTTGGGTGCCACGTTTATGGCTAAAAGACTGGGATTGCTGAGAGTTGGTTAAAACAGAAGTGATGGGACATGAATATAACAATTTAATTCATGAAATAAAACTTTGTCCGAAATCAAATTTTTCTAAAACCATAAAAAGGTAATTCCACTCTACATGATTGAAAGCTTTCTCTGTATCAAGAGAAATGACACATTCAGAGTCCCATTTGAAGGTGAATATAAAATATTAAATAGATGCTGTATATTAAAAAAGGGAAGGCGAGTATTAATAAAACCGGTTTGATCATCAGAAATAATAAAAGGTACTTAGTTCACCAATCTACAAGCCAAAATTTTAACATCAACATTTAACAAAGAAATTGGCCTATACGAAGAACACTCTGTTGAATCTTTGTCATTTTTGGCTAAAAGAGTGATACATGCCTTATTAAATAATGCTGGTGATTTACCATGTTTAAACAAATCAGATAGAACTAAGAACAACTGAGACAAAAGCAGTGAGAAAAATGCTTTATAAAACTCTGCAGAAAACCCATCAAGTCCAGGAGATTTATCCAACTGCAGTGCAGAAATGGCAGAGGATACTTCTTCTAGTGATAATGGCTCATTGAGTTTTTCTTTAAAATCAGAGGAGAGCAAAGGAATATTTATACTGTTTAAAAAATGCTCAACAAAAATATTATCATTTAAAGATTCAGAGGTATAAAGTTGAGAATAATAACTCTTAAATGTGTCATTAATTTCAGAATGATTCGAAGTAAAGTTCTCCTTTCCCATTCGAATTTTTGTAATTTGTTGTTCAGCTTTAGAGCGTCTTAGTGGGTTGACTAAAAACTTGCCAGATTTATCACCATGAATATAAAATTGGCTTTCAAGAAGTTGACTGGTTGAGTGGAAATAAGGTCAAACTTAGTTTGAAGTTCTACTCGCTTCTTTATATACTTGTTCTATTGCTTTCATCTGACTGATCAAATCTAATTGCTCTAAATGGGTCTTTCTTTTCAGATTCGCAATAGATGGAATTATTTGACCCCTTAAATATGCTTTCATGGCATCCCAGACAACCTGGGATGAGATTTCGGATGACGTATTAGTGCTTAAGAAAAAAGTTATCGGGTCCTTCATAAATTTTACGAAATCATTATCCATTAACAAGGTCGGATTAAAACGCCAGTGTTTATTCATCTGAGGGAGACCAGGAAAATTTATAGACTGGGTATCTGGGGCATGATCTGAAATCAATATACCCTGATAATCACAAGAGTGAACAGATGGAATTAGCTAGTTATCCATTAAAAAATAATCAATTCTAGTAAAAGTATGATGGACATGCGATAATAAAGGAATAATCTCTCTCAGTAGGATGGAAAAAACGCTACCCATGAGAGATACCATAATTAGAAATAAAGAATGAATAGATAAAGCAGATTTACTAAGTAGTCTAGGAACAAAGGACAATCGATCCAAAACTGGATCTAACCAACAATTGAAATCAACACCCAATATACGAGAATATAAACTCAAATCATGCAATAAAGAGAAAAAATGCTCAAAAAAGTTTACATCATCTGAATTGGGATCATACAGGTTAGCCAATACTATCCTAGTATTATACAATTTCCCAGAGACAATAATAAAATGACCATTTGTATCAGATACTTTGTTGTGGAGCACAAAGGGAACATTTTGATTAGTTAGGATAGAGGCCCCACTGGCTTTAGCCAGGAAGGCAGAATGGAAGTGCTGTCACACCCACCTTGACATAAGATGAGAATTATCAAAGCTACTTTTCTTGCAAAAAGTTTCTTGCAAAGAAGCAATGTCAGCTTTGAGCTGCTTAAGATGTGAAAACACTTTCCTTCTTTTAACAGGATGGTTCAATCCCTTTACATTCCAGCTTATAAAATTCAATGAGCTAAACATTGTCATTTGAAAAGAACATAAAGGGTAGTAGGCATAAACAAGATCAAATTCAGATAAACAGCTCTGGGGCAAAAATATAAGACAAGAGAATAAGGACAAAAAATGTCTTGAATAACAAAGGATAACTGAAGGTTCAATGTATGGTGTTGGCACTAGACAGCCCTCCCCCTCCCCCTCCCCCTCTCAAATCCCAGAACAAGTTAGCTACCAAAAAACAGCAGCAAGCTAGTCAGAGAAAAAAAAACACCCCAAAACCCAACTTCCAGTTTCATAACATCATCATAAGCTCCGTTTAACAAACAATTCAAAAACTACAGAATCTACGCACTACAAATCAAAATTATACATAAAGAAAAGAGAAACAGTTCCATCATAAATTTCTGACTGTCAAAAAATTTCTGAGCTTCTGTAACTGAGTTAAACCATTTTTTGTCCCTAGTACTAAGAGTTATTGGAAGATGACTGGATAATGCAGAGAGGGCCTGAAACCACGATTGTAAAACTCTTTCGTAACTTCTTTATACTCGGCATGCAGCTTCAGAACTTGAGGAGCATAATCCTCAATGATATGGATGGAATAACCCTTGAAATCCAATTTTCCCCTCCAATGTGCTTCCATGATCAGAAGTTTCTTGCCTCAAATCGATGAAAGCACAGAATAACCGGCCATAGCCTAGAGCCCAGCTCAGGGTTGGCCAGAAATGTATGGTGAGCTCTGTCTAACTTGGGGGTGGGGGGGGGGGGGTCAGAAGAATATCCATCCCAGAAATCTCACAGAGTAAAGTAGAAAAAAATTCAACAGGAGATCCACTTTCGATAGCCTCTGGCAGACTGAGAATCTGTAGATTATGGCGTCTAATCCAGCCTTCGAGATCAGTTATTTGGGATGTTAATTTGGTGTTATGCTCACTCAAATTGGAACAGACGGCTTCCAGCTGCTGAATGCAACATCTTAAATCTTTGGAAGTTGACTCAAGATGGGATGATCCTCCACTCTGGCGTTAATTTGATCCAATTTTGACTCCAATGAACTGAAAGAAGACTTATATTCAGACTTTAATTCAGATACAACCTCTTGTTGGTGCTGTTCCAAAATGGAGACAATCTCGGCAGAGGAAGCAGAGACAGTCACAATCATGGAGACTTCTTCTTTCCCAGATTTAGGGAACTTTGTGGCCATTGTAGGACAGACATATTCGCAGGCAGGTAAGAGAGAAAAAAATTAACAGACTGAAATTAAAAAAAGGAGATAAAGAGTGTGGAGGTAGGAAATGAAACGGAGAGATAGTTTTAAGCAACTAAACTATCGCCATCTTACCAGATGTCCAGTATCTTTGATGTCTGGCAGCTGCACTCGACCTCGTATGGTGAACGGGCATCTCTGGTCCCCGTCCATCTCCTAAATCTCTCACGTCTGCCTCCCAGTGGCACACCCAGTACACCACTTCAGCTGGTGGGTAAGTGATGTGAGGGGGTGGCATCACTGGGCAGAGGACCTGGTCGGTGAAGTCACCAGCCAGGTCGGGTAAGTTCCCTGAAGAAGTTGAACGGTCAAGTGTTCAAGACCAGTGCGAGAAACCGAGTTGGTGGACACTGGCTGTGGTCTGGCCTGGAGAGGGATGGGTGGCCTCATGAGACCAAGACACGTAAACACATGACATAACGGACACAGCAACAGACCCCATACTGTAGTGGAGAATTTGACAAACCTGCCAATGGCATAGGATTTCTTGTCAACAAGAGTATCAGGAAATCGGTACTCGGGTGCCATCCAGGATCCAGTAAGCTTATTTCCATTCTTCTTCGAGCAGCATCATTCACCATCACAGTAATACAGGTCTACACACCGACAACTGACTATGAAGATGACCATGTGGAGGAATTCTACACCCAACTCCAGGCCAATATTGACAAGGTGGACAGAAAGGACATTCTAATCATCCAGGGAGACTGGAATGCTAAGGTGCAATGAAAGACTGGAAAGAATTCTGCAGTCCCTCCTGTAATGCTGTAACCAATGAGCAAGGATTACGCCTACTTGCGTTCACCAGCTACAACAACCTGGTGCTTGTGAACACTCTTGGAGAGCACAAGGCGTCACAACACTGGACCTGGCATACACCAATAGAATACATCATAGCCAGATCAATTACATACTGCTGCAGATCCGGTTTCAGTCTGGGATCAAGAGAGCCACAACAAGGCCATTCCCACGTGCTGATATTGGAAGTGACCACGACCTGTGATAATGAACTGTGGAATCAGGCTGAAGCAAATCAAAAAGCCCAAGAACATTAGAATGAAATTCAACTTGTCAGACAGAATGACCCCTTGTGGATCCTTCAAAGCTACAGTTAACGGAAAATTTGCAACACTGTTGATGCTTGATGATGAACCATTGACAGCTAAGTTCAATGAAGTGATGACAGAAACAGCCAATGGAATACGTGGAAAACACCACTGGAAAACCCAACCCAGGGGTAACAGGAGATCCTGGAAACGTGTGACTCTAGAAGAGACCTGAAGCAAACTAAGAACACAACAACAGGAGCGGCGGTGTACAGAGAGATCAGCAAGAAGATCAGGAAAAACATGACCAAGACCAAGGAAGAATGGATTGAGAGACAATGTACAGCAGGGATCACCAACCTTTTTTGCACCGTGGACCAGTTTAATATTGACAATATTCTTGCGGACCAGCCGGTGGGGGGGTGCAGGGGGTGGGGTTGTTGAACACAACCAGAATATGGCAATACTCAAAGTAGTTTCCTTATGTCCAGTCTATACCGCAATTTTGTTTATGTGGCTAACAGCACTTGCTTCTGTCCCGCTTGCTCATGTTATTTCTGCTCAAAAAACTCAACAGGTTTGTCTTTAAGTGCAGGGTGATTGGACTCAAGGTACCAAAGCAATTTTGAGGGCTTCATTACCTCATTAGACAGCCTCCCAGCTGCCCGCCGCCAGACGCCTTGGCCAGGTGCGGCTGGTTGTGGGTGGGGTGAGAGGACAAGGTAAGGGCCGGAGGTCCCCGTGCCAGGGCCACAGCGGTTGCAGTCCAGAAAGAGCGACTGACTGAGTGAGGAGTGTGACAGGACGTGCGCCCACACCCCTTGTAGGATCTATCAGCTGACAAAAGTTTGGCTCAAGGAATGACGTTCAGCAGATCGCAGTGAGTTAGCTGGTCTGCTATTTACGAAACCTTGAGCCAAAATTAGGTCGTCTGAATATTTTAGCTTCGGGTTCCCCATGAACATTCGGTGTGCTAAATAGGTTTAGAGGCGGCGCCCATCCGTCTGCACTCTAGGCCAGCAGCAACGATACTTCTCACTGGCCGCACGAGGCGGCTGGTTACCCAAGGCCAACCAGTGATTCCTGGTGCTCGGGTATCACAGCGTTTAGCCGACTGATGACATCACATGTGTTCAAGTTCAACAGTAGGCGTGACAGGGAATGAGGAAAGGTGCAGCTGACTCATATCATTTCATATCGCCAAATCATATCGTTTCCTTGCGGCCTGGTAGCAGTCTGCAGCCCGGTGGTTGGGGACCACTGGTGTACAGAGATAGAAGACATCCTGAAGAATAACAACAGCAGGCGATCATTTCAAATTGTGAAGGACCTCACTAAACAGAGATGGTCACGAGTCCGCACCATCCAAGACAAAGAAGGAAACTGCCTCACAGAGATGAAGCCATTGTCAACACATGGACTGAGTACAGTTCAGACCTTTACAAACATCAGACCCAAGGACACCCAGCGTACTCACAAGCCAGGACTCATCAAACGACGATGACTTCCCAATTTTGTGGGAAGAAGTAGAAGCAGCCATCAGATTACTGAAGAATGAGAAAGCTGCAGGAATAGACAACATCCCAGCTGAGCTGATAAAACATGGGGGAGAGACAGTGATAGACATCCTCACCAATATCTGCAACAAATTCTGGTAGACAGGAGAATGGCCAACACCCTGGACAAAACCATTCATCATCACTTTCCCAAGAAAGGCAACTAATAGCAGTGCCAGAATTATAGAACCACAAGCCTTATCAGCCATGCGAGCAAAGTGATGTTGAAAGTCACCTTGAACAGACTGAAACCACAGGCTGAGGAAATAATTGCTGGACATAAGAAAGAGGAGCAGGAGTAGGCCATCTGGCTGGTTGAGCCTGCTCTGCCATTCAATAAGATAATAGCTGATCTAGCCATGGGCTCATCTCCACCTACTGCCTTTTCCTCTACTATGCAAAAAACAATCCAACCTTGTCTTAAATATATTTTCTGAGGTAGCCTCCAGCTACCTGAGAAGAGCAGGCTGGATTCAGAAGTGGAAGTACAACAGAACAGATATTCAGCCTCTGAGTCCTGTGTGAGAATTACAACCAACATCAACTGGATATTTTTTCGTGTCCATAGACTTCAAGAGGGCATTCGATAGGAGTGGAATGATGTCCTCTGGGCTACAATAAGGAGATACAACATGGGCCAGGCACTGATCCAAATGATTAAGCAGCTCTACATGAAAGCTCGTTGTGCGGTACTTGTTCAAGGCATAGTTGAAGAGTGATTCCACACATCAGTTGGAGTCTGACAAGGCTGCATCCTTTCACTCACGCTGTTCACTGATCTCCTGGAGCAAATAATATTTTTTTTTAAAATATTTTATAATTGTTTTTTAATGCATTTTCTACAACACTACAAACAAAAAAAAACCCAAAAACAAAATAAGAAATTAGTACAGTGCAAAATAAACATACAATAGTAATATAATACAAAATAAAATAATTGAAAAAGCACCCAAGTTGAAGTCGTGTAAAGTTAGTGTCCACCCCCAACCCCACAAAAAAAACTCCAGACCAATCAAAACAAAATGTAGAAAATATAAATCAGGACATTCAAACCCCCAAAACTGTAAATTACACTTGAAAATGGAAGGTAATAATGCCTACTACCAAAAAAAAAGCTGAAAGCAAGGGACTGAAAAAAAAACTTAGTTAAAAGGAAAGTTATGAAAATACTCAATAAAAGGTCCCCAGACCTTATGAAACTTTATATCTGAATTAAGAATTGAATAATGGATTTTTTCAAGGTCTAAACAGGACATGATATCGTTAAGCCATTGAGCATGCATGGGTGGGGCAACATCTCTCCATCTAAGGAGGATTAGACACCTAGCCAGGAGAGAAGCAAAAGATAATATTCGACATATAGTTGAACTCAAGCGTATATCTGTTTCACCCAAGAAACCAAACAGAGCAATTAAAGGGTTAGGTTCTAAGTGGTGATTCAGAATACAGGATAAGGTTATAAAAACATCTCTCCAAAATTTCTCTCGACTAAGACTAGACCTAGTCCTAGTCTGGAGCAAATAATATAGATGCCCTGGAAGACCATATTGGCACAGCAGCGTTGGAGAACATAATAACCAACCTCAGGTTCGCCGGTGACTCTGATGGGCTGGCAGGAAGTGAGGATGAACTGGCCTGCCTTGTAACCACCTGCATGGTATATCTACCAGATACAGCATGGAGATCAGCACAGAGAAAACCAAACTGATGAGAAACAGAGGAGCCAATCACAACAAAAATCATTGTCAGTGGACAAGAACTAGAGACTGCCAAATGGTTCAAGTATCTCAGCACCATCAGCAAACAAGGAGGATCAAAGCCTGAAGTCGTTGGAAGGACAGCCCAAACAACAGCAATGCTGGCTGAACTAAAACCAATCTGCAGAGACTATAACGTCGCTCTCAGATCCAGGTTGATACTCCTACATGCACTCCTACATGTTCTCCATCTTCTTGTATGCATGAGAATCATGGACTTCGACAGCAGAACTGCAAAAGAAGATCCAGGTTCCTCAGAAGGTTTAGAAGGTTCCTCAGCCTCCCCAACACCTACACAGACATTGTGTCAATGATGAAGTACAAAGAACCATCAGCCAGCACAGGAGACACTACAAAGATCTACTGTCCACTGTAGAGAAGAGGAAACTGAGATGGTATGGCCACATAACAAGATCAAGTGGATTCTCAAAGACCATTCTTCAGGAAACAATGCAAGGGAAAAGAAAAAGGGGCAGACAGAAGTAATGGACAGACAGCATTGCAGAGTGGAACGGAGAGAGCTTTGCTGCAACCCAGGCACTTGTCCACAACCGTGAGAGATGGAGGCAACTCGTGTTGCACTCATCTGTCCCCCTACATCCCAGGCGGGTTGGGGGATCTGTAATGGTAATCATATGAATCCTAAAGTGTTCTGCAATTAACCATGGCTTTGATTCTAAGTGTTCCAGCATTACTTTGACAATATCAGGAAAGCAAAGCGTTTTCAGGTAGCCATTTCCTCAGTTCATAATGTAATTAATAAATGGTAGTTAACAGGAACAGTGGAAGTCAAGTTGAGGTCTGGAAGACCAAGAAAACTTTCCAAGAGAACTGCTCGTAGGTTTGCTAGAAAGGCAAATCAAAACCCCCGTTTGACTGCAAAAACCTTCAGGGAGATTTAGCAGACTCTGGAGTGGTGGCGCACTGTTCTACTGTGCAGCAACATCTGAACAAATATGACCTTCATGGAAGAGTCATCAGAAGAAAACCTTTCCTGAGTCCTCACACAAAATTCAGCGTCAGAAGTTTGCAAGGAACATCGAAACAAGCCTGATGCATTTTGGAAACAAGTCCTGCAAACTGAAGTTAAAATAGAACTTTTTGGCTGCAATGAGCAAAGGTATGTTTGGAGAAAAAAGGTGCAGAATTTCATGAAAAGAACACCTCTCCATCTGTTAAGCACAGGGGTGGATCAATCATGCTTTGGGTTTGTGTTGCAGCCAGTGGCACGGGGAACATTTCACTGGCAGAGGGAAGAATGAATTCAATTAAATACCGGTAAATTCTGAAAGCAATCATCACACCATCTGCAAAACAGCTGAAGATAAAAAGAGGATGGCTCCTACAACAGGAAAATGATCTTAAACATACCTAACAATTAAGAAAAGCACTCTACTTTTAATATGTTTGTTTTGTACTGTATAAACCTCTGATTTTTTTTTGTTGTGTCACATTGTAAAACATACCTTAAAATCCACAATGGACTACCTCAAGAGGCGCAAGCTGAAGGTTTTGCCATGGCCTCATAGACCCCGACCTAAACATCATCGAAAATCTGTGGCTGGACCTCAAAAGAGCAGTGCATGGAAGACAGCCCAAGAATCTCACAGAACTAGGAGCCTTTTGCAAGGAAGAATGGGTGAAAATCCCCCAAACAAGAATTGAAAGACTCTTAGCTGGCTACAGAAAGCTTTTACAAGCTGTGATACTTAATAAAAGGGGTGTTACTAAGGACTGACCATGCAGGGTGCCTGAACCCTTTTTCGGGCCCTTTTCCTTTCTTGTTATTTTGAAACTGTAAAAGATGGAAATAAAAAGGTAATCTTGCTTATAATATTAAAGAAATGCATCATCTTTAACTTTATGCCTTTAGGAAATCAGGTCATCTTTTACTCGGGCACTTGGACACACAAGCACATCCTTTGGTGTGTTGGTTGTTAACACCAACAACACATTTCTCAGTATGTTTCGATGTGCAGATGATAAATAAATCAAAATCTGAATCTCTTTCTGTACCTGTCCGTCTTTCTCCGTTACTTCCTTTGTAACTCTTCCCCACTTCAGCTCTCTCTGTAACACTTTCTCCAGCTCTTCTCCTCTCTCTCTCTTGATATTCCATTTCAATCTGTCTGCTCATATTGATACCCAGTTTTTGGATCAGCCTGGCTCCGAGTGCGACTTCCTGCTTCTTGTTTGTCTCTCTGATTTCACAGTCACAGACAAGAGCAACACAGGAACAGGATCTTCAGCCCATTTACTCTGTGTTGAACCATTTAAACTGCCTGGACCTATCGATCTGCACCAAACTTCTCATCCAGCCGACATTCACCCCTTACACTGGAAGCTCATTCCACACTCTCACTGCTCTCCGAGTGAGGAGAGTGAGGATGGTTTTCCTCATTCCCAATAGACACTTCACCTTTCACCCTTAACCTCTGGTGTAGTTGCACCAAACCTCACTGGACAAAGCCTATCTACACCCCCCACCACACACACACACACACACACACACACACACACACACACACACACACACACACACACAAACATTCACATACACATACAGTCTCTCTCTCTCTCACACACACACGTTTAAGGACAGGTATCCTACACATTTGCACATTTCTTTATATTTCTGTGTTACTGGCTGTGTTGCCCTTAAGGCATTCATTTAACTTTATTGTATTTCCGCTTTAAATAATTTATTGTAACTGTTTTCTAGTTAAAGTTAAAGGTTGATAACTATGTTACAGTTTTATGAAGGTAAAATTAATTGCCTGTGATGTATCGCAGCATGTGATGACATCACCCCCAGTTTTGCTGCGTCTTGTGGGTAAGTTCTGGTTTGGAGGAACAGGAAGGTGAGGGCCTGCACGTGCAGGACCAATGCGAAAAGCTCCATTTCTACCCACAAAGAAACATCATAGAAGCAACGCCATAAGTTCATATGACAGTCGATATGTTGAAGTAAAAACGCTAATGCAGATTCTGTTAAAAGAAATGATGGCTGATGAGGTTTATTTTCTTGTGCCCTTGAAAGCATTGCTGGAAAAATTGTGTTGGAGTCAACCTAAAACTGTTGGTGGCTAAGCAGATTCTGCCTGTATGTTGTACCTTAATGTGACTTTAATGTAATACAGTTCATTATAGTTTTACTTTTACAAATATTTATGATGCATATGTGGTGCCGAGAAGGAAAGTGATACTGCTTATATTTTGTATTATTTAATCAACAGTTTTCACCATACGTTAATGTGGAAGAGTAAACAGTAAATGGTTAATCTTACTGTGACTCTGTCTTCATTGGCTCTGGTTTAACTAGGTTTTTAGTCAGAGTTTCAACACAATGCATGAGAACACTACAGTGAAAAGGCGGCATCATTAGGCATTTCGACAAGTGGTACAATGGCTTCGGGATCAAGCATCAAGTTGTTTGCATCCAGCACCAAGAGAAGTAGGACGTCAGCAAGCACGGCTGCCCTCACAAGAGCTAAAGCGGAAGCTGCCAAGGTGCGAGCATCATACGCTGACCAAGAAGCAAAACTGAAATTGGAAAAGTCTGACAGAGAAGCAGAAAACCAGGGGGAAAAGGCAAGGATAGATGCAGAGTTAGAAGTGCTGGCGCTACAACTAGAAGCTGATGCAGCCATGGTGGAAGCAGAAGTGTTATAAAACGCTGAAGAAATGCTTGATCTAGATGAAGCAGTAAAATCTACATCACAAAGGGCCAAATTGGAACTCACCAGCGAATATGTCCAATCTCAAATTCACCTGCAGATTCGTTCTCCCTCTCCATACTTACCTGTTGGTGCCCCATCTCATGAGCAGTCACAGGGAAGCTTCATTGCGTCGCGTTCACCTGGGGAAGACAACTCACAATTGCAACCTTGCAACAAAGTATGAAAGGGCTGACTACAAATACTTCCCGACACCAAACTTACCAGATCTGGCAAGAGCAGAGACAAAGGCCGAAGTCAGAACAGCAAATCCCATCATGGTCATACACGCTCAGTCATATGCCCCCAGCCAGCACGCCATCTGCAGCAGAACCCTTGGCACAGTATTTAGCACGACGAGACTTTGTCAATTCAGGACTACACCAGTCGGATGATAAGCCTGAAAATTACCGTGCATGGTACTCCTCATTCGCCAGTGCAACCGGTGGAGTCCAGCTCACAGCAACCCAAGAGTTGGACCTTATGACTAAATGGTTGGAAAAGGAATCAAGTGAACAGGTGAAATGCATATGCTCAGTGTATGTCAACGACCCCAAGCTCGCCTTACGCAAAGCATGGGAGAGACTTTGGGAGTGCTATACGGCCCCTGAAATTATTGAAAGGGTGCTATTTCAACAGCTGGATAATTTTCCTAGCGTGTCAGCCAAGGACCACACTAAACTAAGAGAACTGAGAGATTTACTTATGGAGATTGAAGGTGCTAAAGAAGACGGCTATTTAACTGGCCTGTCATGTCCAGATACTTCACGCGGAATTGGACCAATTGTGGACAAACTTCTATTTGGGCTGCAGGAAAGTTGGGGGTCAATTGGCTCAGAGTACAAGGAAGAGAACAGTGGTTGATTCCCTCCCTTTAAGTATTTTAGTAGGTTTGTGTGCAAGGAGGCAAAGAAGTGAAACGACCCTAGCTTCATGAATCAAGGAAGCACCACAACTCATACCAATTCACTTTGAACAATTTTAACATCAATAAACCTGCCTCAGTGCATAAAACAGACGTCCTCACAACCAACAATGACTCTAGCAAGAATTGTCCATCGCACAACAAACCCCACCCCCTCAAAAAATGCAGAATGTTTAACAACAAACCCTTTGACGAAAGAAAGGCCCTTCTCAAGGAAAAAAGAACATGTTTTAAGTGCTGTTCCTCTACCTCCCACCTCGCTAAAGAGTATACGTTCCCCATAAAGTGCTTGGAATGCAACAGCATTAATCACGATGGAGCCATGCACCCAGGCCCGTCACCACAAACTGCCAAGGCTCCTTCACCCTCACAAGAGGATGGCGGGGAGGGAGAGGATCACCCCAATACAACTATTGTCAACTCGATCTGCACAGAAGTTTGCAGTCCAGGTCAGTCAAGCCGTTCTTGCTCAAAGATCTGCCTCACTAAGGTATACCCTAAGGGAGCCAAAGACAAGGCCATCAAAGTCTATGTAATTCTGAACAACCAGAGCAACTGCTGACTAGCCAGACCAGAGTTCTTTGAGATGTTCAGTGTAGAGAGTAATCAATTCCCATACTACCTCAGAACTTGCTCTGGCATTGCAGAAACATCTGGCAAGAAGGCAGAAGGCTCCCAGCTCGAGATGCTGGATGGTAAAGTTGTCATCTGTCTTCCTCCACTCTTGGAGTGCAACAAGATCTTGAATAACTGATCAGAGATTCCAATGCCAAGCGCAGTGCTACACCAGCCGCATCTCCAGCACATTGCCAAGCAAACCCCAGAACTGGATCCAGAAGCAGATATACTCCTGCTACTCAGAAGAGACGTTCTTAGGGTGCACAAAGTCAGGCAGCAAGTCAATGAAACACACGACGCCCACTTCACCCAATGCCTGGATCTGGGCTGGTTGGTGATAGGGGAGGTGCGCCCTGGCAACATACACAAACCAACAGTTAACACGCTCAAGACTAACGTGCTAGAGAGTGGCCGCCATTCAATTTTTCAGCCCTGCACAAGTGTTATGTGTATCAAGGAAGCACAACAAGGCTTTAACAAGCATAGTAAATTAACTGAAAAGACACTGAGACAGTTAGTCTTCACCCAAACTGATTACAACAATAAACTTGCTCCAACAGTGGAAGACACCATCTTCTTAAAAATAATGGACACCAAGGTCTTTAGAGACGAAGCAAGCAATTGGGTCATCCCACTACCGTTCAGAGAACCAAGACAGCGCTTGCCAAACAACAAAGAGCAGGCAGTCGTGGAGGCTTGCCCACCTGATGACTGTGCTCCAGCAATCAAGGAACTTGATCTAGATGGAGAAACCATACTCACACAAAGGAGATTGGGTCTCCTTTGAGAGAACATGTCCGACACATTCACATTCTCCATGCTGACCACAAACAAACCATTCACCCACCGTGGAGTTCTCTACACTGTCAACAGCGTTTTCGATCCCCTGGGTCTACTGGTGCCGGTTATGATCCAGGGAAGAGCCCTCCTCAGAGAACTTACCTCCGAGCTCTCCGACTGGGACACTCCACTACCAGAAGACAAGCTAAACAGATGGGAAGCTTGGAGAGATTCACTTCAAGACCTCAGACAGCTTCATGTCCCACATGGTGTTCCCCACTCTCAGAAACCAGCCAACACAATAGAAACCTGGATTGGTCATGACAAGGAAGAACGAGCACAATACTTTTGAGAATCTGGAATCCAGTTTAAAGGAAATTGTCCATATTTACCTGATTGGAAAAGAAGACACTCGGACACACTCACTGGCAGTGTCTTTGCACAGTGATGATGATACTATCTGTCAGTGGCCAAAATCAATTGCACCAGCAGATTACTGCTGCATGCAAGCATGGAAGTGACCCGTATGCTGTAGGTGGCCCCATCCCACGACGGATGTGGAAGTGCAACATGGAGACAATGGACGGGGAACAATGTGCATCACTGCCAAGAGATCAGCTTCAGCACACGCTTGTATCCGTCCCAAGTGAAGATGCCATTTATTCATTGGGTGGAAAAACCCTTCAGGATACACCCTCCAGTGCTGTTATTATTATGTGGTCTGTGATAATGTGTGGGTTGAGACTAATCAGCTGGAGATTGCAGTGTCTTGTGCTGCTGGTGTTAACCTTAATGGAACTATTTATCTACTGGGTGGGGAATAGAATGACCTGGACTCTTTACCAAACCATCTCGTCTCATTCAGTGTTTTTGACACGCGCTCCAAGACATGCCAGTTAAAGTCACATCACCTCCCTTTTGCAGGCCATACGCATGCTGCTATTCACAAGGACCTGATTTTTACAGTAGCTGAGAGAGATTCTCTGGTATGTTACAATCCACTGTTTGACAGCTTCACCAGACTGGGCTTCCCAGAGGTTTGGGGTCATGTGCCCTCCCTGTGGAAGACTGCCAGCTGCAACGGGTGCATTTATGTTTTCAGAGATAAGTGTAAAAAGGGTGATGCCAGAACATTGGAACTGAACCCAGCCCCATCTGTAGTATCAGTGATAAGTGGAATTGAGATATTGCTGACAAATTGGCAGTTTGTTTTGGTGTGATCCTAACCAAGTACAGTAAGCTGCAGTTTTTAGTATTTAATTTGTTGAGTGCACAAAGTTATTTTATTTTAAACTTCTGCAGATGAGAGCAAAATTTCAATACTATGTTTGTCTTCTAAGACATTAATTGACCTAAACACTGTCAAACTATTGTCATGTTCTTTCCCAGACTGAAACCATTTGCAGAGGTAGTTCGACTTCTACTTAAAGACTGATCTAGAGATTAAAGTTCTATACCATGTTCATAGTGACCTTACAAAGGTCAGGCAGGGAGTGTGTTGCCCTTAAGGTATTTATTTAACTTTATTATATTTCTGCTTTAAATAATTTGTTATTAAATATTTTCTAGTTAAAGTTAAAGGTTGATAACTACGTTACAGTGTAATGAAGGTAAAATTCATTGCCTGTGATGTATCGTGGCATGTGATGATGTCACTCCCGGTTTCACTGCGTCTTGTGGGTAAGGTCCGGTTTGGAGGAACAGGAAGGTGAGGGCCTGCACGTGCAGGACCAACGCGAAAAGCTCCATTTCTACCCACAAAGAAACATCATAGAAGCAACGCCATAAGTTCATATGACATACAATATGTTGAAGTAAAAATGCTAATACTAATTCTGTTAAAAGAAATAATGGTTGATGAGGCTTATTTTCTTATGCCCTTGAAAGCATTGCTGGAAAAATTGTGTTGGAGTCAACCTAAAACTGTTGGTGGCTTAAGTAGGTTCTGCCAGTATGTTCTACTTTAATAAGACATTAATGTAATACCGTTTGTTATATTTTTACTTTTACAAATATTTATGATGCATATGTGGTGCCAAGAAGGAAACATACTGCATATATTTTGTATTATTTTATCAATAATTTTCACCATACGTTGATGTGGAAGAGTGAACAGTAAATGGTTAATCTTACTGCGACACTGTTTTCATTGCTCCGGTTTAACTTGGTGTTTAGTCAGAGTTTCAATACACTGCACAAGAACACTATACCAGCTCTCCACAGTTGTCAGTTTTCGTTGTTTTTGTCTGTCTATCCCACCGCTCCTTTGCCCTGGACCGGACAAACCAGATACAGGATTAAGAAAGATTGGGACTTTGCAATGTTTGAGTACACACCCAGGGTCCTGATGCCTGGATAAAAAGAGCAGCAAGTTTGTAAGTGACAATACCAATAGATTCAGTGAGTTTTATCAGGTAGATGAGCAGATAAAAATTTCTCTCAGTCTCTCAGCTCCCTCTGCTGACAGGGTCACAGAATAGCAGAGTGAATGGTAAAACAAGAAATAAACAGTGTTTTTCCTCTTCCTCTCTTCTTCTTTTATTTATCGTTTGTCCCTGACCTGGGAGTGTGTGATGGGACAGTGTAGAGTGAGCTTCACTCTGTATCTAACCCGTGCTGTCCCTGTCCTGGGAGTGTGTGATGGGACGGTGTAGAGGGAGTTTCACTCTGTATCTAACCCGTGCTGCCCTTGTTCTGGAGGTGTGTGATGGGACAGTGTAGAGGGAGCTTCACTCTGTATCTAACCCGTGCTGTCCCTGTCCTGGGAATGTGTGATGGGACAGTGTAGAGGGAGCTTCACTCTGTATCTAACCCGTGCTGTCCCTGTCCTGGGAGTGTGTGATGGGACAGTGTAGAGGGAGCTTCACTCTGTATCTAACCCGTGCTGTCCCTGTCCTGGGAGTGTGTGATGGGACAGTGTAGAGGGAGTTTCACTCTGTATCTAACCAATGCTCCATTCCAACTCTGGTGAGCTGTGTCGGCCATGCCCCAGTGGGAGTGATTGTCTTTTCCTAAACTAATCCCAGGACAATCTACAATGACCAATTAATCTCCTCAGCAGTATGTCTTATGACTGTGGGAGGAAACTAGAGCACTCATGGAAAATAGACACAGTTGACAGAGAAAATGTAGAAATTCCTTAAAAACTCCTGTTCTCCCACCTTCTTACTCTGACTTCGCTTCTTCCTTTCAATTCCTGATGAGGCATCTCAGGCCATTTACTCTTTTCCAGATGCTGCCTGGCCTGCTGAGTTCCTCCAGAATTTTGTACACATACACATACACACACACACACACACGTGTTTAACAATTGGTATCCTGTGCATTAGCACATTTCTTTATATTTCTGTGTTATCTGCTCTCCACAGTTGTCAGTCTTTTGCTGTTTTTCTCTGTCTGTCCCATTGCTCCTTTGTCCTGGACCAGACAAGCCAGATACAGGACTATGAACGATTGGGACTTTGCACTGTTCGAGTACACTCCCAGAGTCCTGACGCATGGATGAAATGAGCAACAATTTTGTAAATGACATGACTCCTGGATTTAGTGAGTTTAATCAGGGAAATGAGCAGATAAAAATTTCTCTCAGTCTCTCAGCTCCCTCTGCTGACAGGATCACAGAATAGCAGAGCCAAAGGTTAAACAAAAAATCAACTGTTTATTTTTCACTTTCTTCTTCTTTTATTTATCATTTTCCCTGCCCTGGGAGTGTGCGATGGGACAGTGTAGAGGGAGCTTCACTCTGTATCTAACCCGTACTGTCCCTGCCCTGGGAGTGTGTGATGGGACGGTGTAGAGGGAGCTTCACTCTGTATCTAACCCGTGCTGTCCCTATCCTGGGAGTGTGTGGTTGGACAATGTTTAAAGTTCACCATAACATTTATTAGCAGACCCCATACACGTCACCACATACAACCCTGAGATTCTTTTTCTGTGGGCATACTGAGCAAATCTATAGAACAGTAACTGTATTTAGGATCGATGGACAACAAACTGCAAATGCAGATATAAATAAAGAGCAATAAATAACAAGCATGAAATAACAATATGACAGAGTCCTTAAATGAGTGTAGTTAACCCCTTTTGTTCAAGAGCCTGATGGTTGAGTGGTAGTAACTGTTTTTGAAGCTAGTGGTTCAAGTCCTGAGGGTCTTGTACCTTCCACCTGTTGGCAGCAACAAGAAGAGCATGGCCTGGGTGGTGAGGATCTTTGATTGATGCTGCTTTTCTACGGCAACGTTTCATGTAGACAAGCTCAATGGTTGGGAGAGTTTTTCCCAATTTGTTCTGGGCTGAATTTGCAGCAGTTTAGATTAATAGATACATACTATATATACAGTACCTACAAAAAGTAGGTACCCTCCTTGGAAGTTTTCATGTTTTATTGTTTTACAACATTGAATCACAGTGGATTTAATTTGGCTTTTTTGCTGTTGGTCATCAGAAAAAAAGACTGTTTCGTGTCAAAGTGAAAGTAGGTCTACAAAGAGATTTACATTAATTAGAAATATTCTACAAAATAATTGCATTAATATTTACCCCCTTTTATATGACACACCAAATCATCACTGGTGCTGCCAATTGGTTTTACAAGTCACATAATTAGTTAAGTGGAGATCTGTTTTTGGAGACCTGTGTGCAGTCAAGGTGCTTCAATTGATTGAGTTGAAATACACCTGTATCTGGAAGTTCAGTTGTCGGTGAGTCAGTATCCTGATAAAAACTACACCATGAAGACAAAAGAACACTACAAATACCTCTGAAAAAAAAGGTTATTGAAAAGCACAAATCAGGAGATGAATTATCGCTGCGGAAAAAGAACTAACACTCGGACACGGAGGGCGATCGCTTCAGAATGCCATTATTGTGGCCCTTCCTCCCGCACTTGCGGCATATATCGTGGGACTTGTCTCTTCTATAGTCCCTGCTATCCTCTCTGCCATTTTTTCCCCATTTCTGTCCTGCCTTACAACTGCGTCTTCGGTGGTTTAGGTGCGTGGCGTAGCCCCACAAAGAGTTCCTCTCTGTCCATGTTCACTCGTGTGGTAACTATCCCAGGCCAGGTCATGGTTTGCCAGTTTTGATTACGCATCTTAAACATCTGCGCCTGCTGGGAAAGCATGCAATTGAGGAGGATCTGAACAGCCAATTCCCCTCCAGCGGGACCCCTGCGTATTCCTCCCACGTGTTCCTAAACCTTGCTATGAAATCAGGTGGCCCCTCATCCTTCCGTTGCAGGAATCGAGTACCTACCCCTAGATTCCCGTGGCGCTGGGCTGCTGTCATGATGGCTTCTTTCCCCCTGTGCGGTAACCAGCGAGAGGTTCATTCCCCTCCTGATTACCTTCAGGTCGACGATCACCATTCTCCTCGGGCGGGACTTGTACTGCGTCTTTTAGCGCAGCCCAAGAGCTGCCGAGTGCACGTTTTAAAAGAGTCCGCAAACCGCCCGGGAGTGGTTTATAGATTTCACTCATTTGCTCCAGCCGGAAGGTGGCTGGCCGTTTTGTGGGGTAAAGGGCCTCTGCCACCATTGCCCTAGCCTCGGCTGGGGTCCATGGTTTCAGGATGGCGGCTTTTCCTGTCATTATTTTCGGGGCTCGGTGAGCTGCATGGGAAGTGGACAAGTCAGGCGAGGGCGGTTTCGCCTTGTTCCGGGTCTGCACAGGCGATCTGGGTACCCTATCTGCAGGAGCTCCTCCTACAGCTCCCTGTTCGGGTTCTGGTGGACCCTCCCGAACCTCGGCCGCGGGCACCAGCGATTCCGTGGCCCGGTTCTGCTGTTGCCAAGCAGTAACTACCTATAATTTCATTCATCATTTCGTCCGGTCCGATATTGGGACCGTGATCCCGCCTCTTGGCTGATACCATCTGGGGTATCTGGGGGTGCAGAGGAACGGGGATTAGGGTCGTTGGCTGAGGCATAGCAGGATAGGGTGGCGGAGCAACCGGAGGTGCCGTCGGGGGCAGCCTTCCCCGGTGTCTTCTCCTTATTCTTCTGTTTTGGGGGTTGGTGTCTCTTTGCACCTCCATCCATTTCTCAATGCAGCCCATCATATACCCGAAATCCCAATTAGGGTCCCCGTTTCCGTTAGCTACTTCGTCCCACCAGGTTTGTATTAAAAGATCCCCCATACGGCCAATCTCCCTGCGACCAGCCACACAGATCTCTGCTGAAAGTGACTGCATATCGATCATCACCGGTTTCTTTATGATCCCGGAGGGACCAGCGCGTCTCCTACCTTTTGTCGGGCTTTCTTTACCGTTTTTATTCGTTTGTTGGTCCGTTTCCTAGTTCTCAGGACTCCCGGCGCCTTTATTCTTTCGGCAGGAACAGCTTTTGCCGCTCGACTGCTGGCACTTCCCATCGTTCTGTGGAGAGAACAGAGTGACGCTGCGCGTTCAGAAATAAAGCAATTTACAGCGCTCACCGATGTAAAGAAATTCCGTGAGAGGTTCCTTCGTATCCTCTATTCTTCGGTAGCTACCTCTTGAGTTCCCCTTTCAGCTAGGGCTGTCTCTCCCACGCCCTTTCAGCTAGGACGCCAGTGCCTTTCCTAACTTGGAAAGTCCCCTTTTTCCGCCCGGGTTCTTTTTGGGATCCTGCCTCATTAGTCCTTCCCAACTTGAAAGGGAGTGGAGCGTCTTATGGGGATCCCATCCTCGTTGCCATTTGTCGTTGCGGAAAAGAACTAACACTCAGACACTGAGGGCGATCGCTTCAGAACGCCTTTATTGTAGCATGATAGCATGGAGAGCCTACCCCTCCTAAAACAGAGTTCCAAAACTCTGTCTGACAACGGGTCACGCTCTTATTTAAATCCCAAGCAGTTAAGAGAAAAACACATAATCAGAAGGAGGAACTTCAACGGCATTTCTGCAGGATATGTCCCTGGATAGTTACACATTCACTTCAGTGTTAATTTCTCAAAAGAGTATATCAGACAGGCTAAAAGAGTATATCAGACATGCGATGATTCTTAGAACAACAAATACAAACATAGTTATGTCATGGTTCCAGTTGGCAGTTCCCCTTTAACGCTTCTTTCACCCTGATTATGCTCTAATTTCAGCCATTAGATCTCCATTTGCTGCTAGTTTACTCAATTACCGTACCCCTGGTTTTCATCAGAGACCGTGAAATACGTACGATGGCGTCACTATCACAGGTTGCCAGTTTGTTGGTCTGTTCCCATGTGATAACTTCGTTTCTTGACTGCTTAGAACCGTTTGTTCCAAGTTCAGCTCCAATTTCAAGATATTCCATAAAAACCTCATCTCTGTGTCAAGACTCCATATCAGAGCTCCGTGGCAAGATTCCTCCTGTTTGCTGTTCAACGTTCACGTCTGCGCCAGCATCCCCAACTCAGTCTCTGTGCCTGTGTCCTGCACTTGGGTTCTCCTCAGTCGCTCCATGCAACAAATTATTTTAATCAGCCTGACCGAACGGCACATTGTCAGCAGCACAGAGTACATTAGTCACAGTAGACTTTGATTTTACATTTGAAGATTACTAACCCTTCCATAGAACCGTAGAACCATAGAACATTACAGCACAGAAACAGGTCTTTTGGCCCTTCTTGGCTGTGCCGAACCATTTTTCTGCCTCGTCCCACTGACCTGCACCTGGCCCATATCCCTCCATATACCTCTCATCCATGTACCAGTCCAAGTTTTTCTTAAATGTTAAAAGTGAGCCCGCATTTTTCACTTCATCTGGCAGCTCATTCCACACTCCCACCACTCTCTGTGTGAAGAAGCCCCCCTTAATGTTCCCTTTAAACTGTTCCCCCCTTCACCCTTAACCCATGTCCTCTGGTTTTTTTTCTCCCCTAGCCTCAGTGGAAAAAGCCTGCTTGCATTCACTCTATCTATACCCATTATAATTTTATATACCTCTATCAAATCACCCCTCATTCTTCTATGCTCCAGGGAATAAAGTCCTAACCTATTCAACCTTTCTCTGTAACTCAATTTCTCAAGTCCTGGCAACATCCTTGTAAACCTTCTCTGCACTCTTTCAACCTTATTAATATCCTTCCTGTAATTTGGTGACCAAAACTGTACAGAATACTCCAAATTCGGCCTCACCAACATCTTATACAACCTCACCATAACATTCCAACTCTTATACTCAATACTTTGATTTATAAAGGCCAATGCAGCAAAATCTCTCTTTACTACCCTGTCTACCTGAGATGCCACTTTTAAGGAATTTTGTATCTGTATTCCTAGATCCCTCTGTTCTACTGCACTCCTCAGTGTCCTACCATTTACCCTGTATGTTCTATCTTGGTTTGTTCTTCCAAAGTGCAATACCTCACACTTGTCTGTATTAAACTCCATCTGCCATTTTTCAGCCCATTTTTCCATCTGGTCCAGATCCCTCTGCAAGCTTTGAAAACCTTCCTCACTGTCCACTACACCTCCAGTCTTTGTATCATCAGCAAATTTGCTGATCCAATTTACCACATTATCATCCAGATCATTGATATAGATGACAAATAACAATGGACCCAGCACTGATCTCTGTGGCACACCACTAGTCACAGGCCTCCACTCAGAGTAGCAATCCTCCACTACCACTCTCTGGCTTCTCCCATTGAGCCATGTCTAATCCAATTTACTACCTCACCATGTATACCTAGCGACTGAATCTTCCTAACAAGGTATCATGCGGTACCTTGTCAATGGCTTTACTGAAGTCCATGTAGACAACATCCACTGCCTTCCCTTCATCCACTTTCCTGGTAACCTCCTCGAAAAACTCTAATAGATTTGTTAAACATGACCTACCACGCACAAAGCCATGTTGACTCTCCCTAATAAGCCCCTGTCCATCCGAATACTTGTAGATCCTATTTCTTTGTACTCCTTCCAATAATTTACCTACTTCCGACATCAAACTTACCGGCCTATAATTTCCCAGATTACTTTTTTGAGTCTTTTTTAAACAACAGAACAACATGAGCTATCTTCCAATCCTCTGGCACCTCACCCGTAGATACTGACATTTTAAATATATCTGCCAGGGCCCCTACAATTTCAACACTAGTCTCCTTCAAGGTCCCAGGGAATACCCTGTCAGGTCCTGGGGATTTATCTACTCTGATTTGCCTCAGGATAGCAAGCATCTTGACTGCCAAAGCTATGTCATGTCTTCTTTTAGCCCTCCTGATTTCTTTCTTAAGTGTTTTTGCACTTTTTATACTCCTTAAGTACCTTATTTGCTCCGTTTCCTATACGTGTCATACATCTCTCCTTCTTTATCAGAGTTCCAATATCCCTAGAGAACCAAGGTTCCTTATTCTTATTCACTTTGCCTTTAATCCTGACAGGAACATACAAACTCTGCACTCTCAAAGTTTCTCCTTTGAAGGCCTCCCACTTGCCAACGAACATCCTTGCCAGAGAACAACCTGTCCCAATCCACGCTTTTTAGATCCTTTCTCATTTCTTTAAATTTGACCTTTTTCCAGTTTAGAACCTCAACCCAAGGACTAGATCTATCTTTATCCATGATCAAGTTGAAACTAATGGTGTAATGATCACTGGAACCAACACAAACTTCCGTCACCTGTCCTAACTCGTTTCCTGGTAGATCTAATATTGCATCCTCTCTAGTCAGTACCTTTATATATTGGTTTAGAAAACTTTCCTGAACGCATTTTACAAACTCTAACCCATCTAGATCTTTAACAGTATGGGAGTCCCAATCAATATGCAGAAAATTAAAATCCCCTACTATCACAACTTTATGTTTCCTGCAGTTGTCTGCTATCTCTCTGCAGATTTGCTCCTCCAATTCTCGCTGACTATTGGGTGGACTATAATACAACCCCATTAATGTGGTCATACCTTTCCTGTTTCTCAGCTCCATCCATATGGCCTCGGTAGACAAGCCCTCTAATCTGTCCTGCCTGAGCACTGCTGTAACATTTTCCCTGACTAGCAATGCCACCCCTCCCCCCCCCCCCCCCCCCCACCCTTCGTCCCTCTGCCTCTATCACGTCTGAAACATTGGAACCCTGGAACACTGAGCTGCCAGTCCTCCCCCTCCTGTAGTCAAGTTTCACTAATGGTTACAATGCCATAATGCCATTTGTCAATCCACGCCCTCAGCTCGTCAGCCTTCCCCAAAATACTCCTCACATTGAAATAGACACACCTCAAAAGATTTTTACCACCACACACAACCCTTCAATTTGTGACTTTGCATGAAACTTTAACATCATTTATTTTCACCCCCGTTCCACTATCTGCTCTGGCACTCTGGTTCCCATCCCCCTGCAAATCTAGTTCAAACCTCGCCACCCCACAATAACACTAACAAACCTCCCTGCAAGGATATCGGTCCCCCTGTAATTCAGGTGCAACCCATCTCTCTTGTACAGGTCCCACCTACCCCAGAAGAGGTCCCAATGATCCCGAAATCTGAAACCCTGCCCCCTACACCAGTTCCTCAGCCACATGTTCATCCTCCAGAGCATCCTACTCTTACCCTCACTGGCACGTGGCACAGGGAGCAATCCTGAGATTACCATCCTCGAGGTCCTGCTTTTTAACTTCCTACCAAGCTCTCTATACTCACTCTTCAGGACCTCCTCACTCTTTCTTCCTACGTCATTGGTACCGATGTGTACCACGACATCTGGCTGCTCACCCTCCCATTTCAGAATGCTGTGCACGCAATCATAGACATCCCTGACCCTGGCACCCCGGAGGCAACAAACCATCCGGGTGTTTCTGCTGTGACCACAGAATCTCCTGTCTGTACCTCTAACTATTAAGTCCCCTATCACTACTGCTCTTCTCTTCTCCCCCCCCCCCCCCCAACCGCACAGCGGAAACAGACTCAGTGCCAGAGATCCAGCTTCCGCAACTTGTCCCAGGTAAGTCATCCCCCCCAACAGTATCCAAATTGGTATACTTGTTGCTGCGGGGAATGGCCACAGGGGAGACCTGCTCTGCCTGCCCTTTCCCCTTCCCTCGCCTGACGGTAACCCAATTACCTGTGCCCTGCTCCTTTGGCATAACTGCCTCCCTGTAGCTACTATCTATAAACTTCTCATTCTCCTGAGTGATCCGGAGGTCATCCGGCTCCTGCTCCAGTTCCCTAATGCTGTTTGTAAGGAGCTGCAGCTGGATGCACTTCTTGCAGGTGTCGTTGTCAGGGGCACCAGAGGTCTCCCTGACTTCCCACATCCTGCAAGGGGAGCATTCCAACATCCTGCCTGGCATTCTCTCTACTCTAAAGAAACAAAACAAAACTTACCGGAAACTACCCTCGCCTCTGCCTGTTCACAACGAAGTCTGTTGAGCCAAACCTGTCCCACTCTGACTCAGTCCACTCTGACGATGGCCGCTGTATATGGCAGTCTGTTTTTTTTTACCTTTGGTGCACTACATCATGCACCTGTGCAGTCTAGGCTTGTTGCCCCAATCAGCTAAAAAATGGCTTCTCTCTGAGATGCCTTTACTTCTTCACTCTCTGCCTCGTGTTTCGATTTAAAAGACCATTGCTCAATACAGTGTCAGCTCTGGATATTTTCTTCCACATGAATACAAGAACATTTCCAAGTCACTGAATATCCCTTGGAGTACAGTTAAGTCAATCATCAAGAAATGGAAAGAATATGGCACATCTGTAAATCTGCCCAGAGCAGGCCATCCTCAAAAACTGAGTGACTGTGCAAGAAGGGGACAAGTGAGAGAGACCACCAGCAGACCTGTGACAACTCTGGAGGAGTTACATGCTTCAGAGGCTGAGATGGGAGAGACTGCGTATACAACTGTTGCCCGGGTGCTTCACCAGTGGCAGTTTTATGTGAGAGGGGCAAAGAGAAAGCCACTGTTGAAAAAAAAACTCACCTGAAATCTCAGAGTTTACCAGAAGGCATGTGGGAGACTCTGAAGTCAGCTGGAAGAAGGTTCTATGGTCTGATGAAACTGAAATTGAGCCTTTTGGCAATCAGACTAAATGCTATGTTTAGTGTAACCCAACCATCGCACATCATCAACAACACACCATCTCTACCGTGAAGAATGGTGGTGTCTGCAGTAAGCTCTGGAAGACTTGTGAAGGTAGAGAGTAAAATAAATGCACAAAATACAGGGAAATCCTGGAGGAAAACCTGATGCAGTCTGATAGAGAAATGTGACTTGGGAGAAGATTTGTTTTCTAGCAAGACAATGGCTTCAAGCATAAAGCTAAAGCCTCTTAGGAATGGCTTAAAAACAACAAAATTAATGTCCTGTATTGGCCAAGTCAGAGTCCAGACCTCAATCCAATTGAGAATTTGTGGCTGGACTTGAAAAGGGCTGTTCATTCACAATCCCCATGTCCTCTTACAGAGCTTGAGTGGTTTTGTGAGGAAGAATGGGAAAAATTGCAGTGTCCAGATGTGCAAAGCTGATAGAGACCTATCCACACAGACTCAAGGCTGTAATTCTGCCAAAGGTGGATCTTCTAAATACTGACTTCAATGGGTGAATACTTATGCAAGAAACTATTTTTAATGTTTTATATAAGTAATTAATTTAGATCACTTTGTTGAGATTTGCTTTCACTTTGTCATGAAAAAGCCTTTTTCTGTTGATGAATGTGAAAGAAAGCCAAATTAAATCCACTGTGATTCAATGTTGTAAAACAATAAAACATGAAAACTTCTGGGGAGGGGGACACTTTTTATAGACACTAGAAACTCAGCTCACTGTGTCCACACTAATCATCAAACACCCTTTACACTAATTCTACATTTAACCCCATTTTTAATCTCCACAGTCTCATCATCTCTACCCGCCCCCCCCCCCCAAGTTTCCACCAGCTACCTACCTGCTCTAGTGTCTGATTCAGCTGCCAACCCCACACATCTCTGGGATGTTGGAGGACACTGGAGCACCCGGAGGAAACCCATGCTGTCACAGGGACACACAGACAGTAACCTAGTGTCTGGCACTGTGAGGCAGCAGCTCTACCAGCTTTGCCACTGTGCCACTCAGACACTTGCAAGATTTTACAAATAGCCAAAATTTTATAAAAAGCTGAAATAAAACAGAAAAGCTGGAAAAGTAATTGTCAGGTAGCTTCTGTGGGTTAGTGAGTGCTATGTTGGCACCAGATCATGGCAAATCCTACGGCCGATGACACAAAAGCCTGAAAGCACATTCCAGCAGGCTCAAGGACAGCTTCTAACCACCATTATAAGACGATTGAATGGACATCTTCTCTAACATGGACTCTTCATTTCACATTCAAGATCTCCCAGCACAAACCTTGCTGATTTGATTTGACACAAATAACACATTTCATTGTATGTTTCAATATTTTGATATACACTTGGCAAATGAAAATAATCTTTAAATTAAAAGAGGAGTGTTCAATAATTCAAAGTTTAAGAAGTTCAAAGTAAATTTATTATCCAAGTACATGTGTGTCAACATTTACACTCCTGAGATTCATTTTCTTGAGGGTGTAGTCAGTAAATCCAAGAACCATAACAGAATCAGTGAAAAGCCACGGCCAACAAGGTGGACAGAAAACCAAAGTGCAAAAGACAATAAGCTGCACGAATACAAGAGGAAAGAAATAATAAAAATAAATAAATATATAAATATTGATGAGAACACAAGATAAAGAATCCTTGAAAGTGAGTCCATAGGTTGGGGCGAGTGAAGCTGAGTGAAGTTATCCCCTCTGGTTCAGGATCCTGATGGTTGAGGGGTAATAACTGTCCCTGAACCTGGTAGTGTGGGTCCTGAGGCTCCGGTACCTCCTTCCTGATGGCAGCAGTGAGAAGGTAGCATGACTTGTGTGGTGGGGGTCTCTGATGATGGATGCTGCCTTCCCGTGACAGCGCTCCGTGTAGACATGCACAATGGTGGGGAGGGCTTTACGTGTGAAAGACAGATCCATAACCACTACTTTTTGTAGATTTTCCGTTCAAGGGCTTTGGTGTTTCAATAGTCTTATAATAATGGGATAGAAACTGTCCTTGAGCTTGGCAGAGAGTACGAAGTGAGGTAACATGACAACGTAAAGTGGGATTTGAGCTCACTTCTCTTTAACGAGAAAGCACAGCCTCAGAATTGGGAAACATCCATTTAGAACAGAGATTAGGAGGAACTTATTTAGCCCTAAATGCAGTGAATCTGTGGAATTAATTGCCACAGATGTCTGTGGAGGCCCAGTTAATGGGTATGTTTAAAGAAGAGATTGATAGGTAGAAACACAGAAATGTAGAAAACCCACAGCACAATACAGGCCCTCGGCCCACAAAGTTGTGCCGAACGTGTCCCTAAGTTATAAATTACTAGGCTTACCAACAGTACATTACTGAGCTCCAAGTATCTATCTAAAAGTCTCGTAAAAGACCCTATTGTATCCGCCTCCACCACAGTTGCTGGCAGCCCATTCCACACACTCACTACTCTGTGAGTAAAAAACTTACCCCCAACATCTCCTCTGTACCTGCTCCCCAGCACCTTAAACATGCGTCCTCTTGTGGCAAACATTTCAGCCTTGGGAAAAATCCTCTGACTATCCACACGATCAATGCCTCTCATCATCGTATACACCTCTATCAGGTCACCTCATCCTCCTTCACTCCAAGGAGAAAAGGCTGAGTGTACTCAACCTATTCTCAGAAGGCATGCTCCTCAATCCAGGCAACATCCTTGTAAGTCTCCTCTGCACCCATTCTATGGCTTCCACATCCTTCCTGTAGTGAGGCGACCAGAACTGAGCACAGTATTCCAGGTGGGGTCTGACCAGGGTCCAATATAGCTGCAACATTACCTCTCAGCTCCTAAATTCAATTCCATGATTGATGAAGGCTGTATGCCTTCTTAACCACAGAGTCAACCTGCGCAGCTGCTTTAAGTGTCCTATGGACCCGGGCCCCAAGATCCCTCTGATCCTCCTCATTGTCAAGAGTTTTACCATCACTGCAATCACCAAGATCATTTTCCATAGCGAATACTGAAGTAAAGTATTCATTAAGTACCTACGCTGTTTCCTCCGGTCCTGTACACTCTTTCCCACTGTCATACTTGATAGGTCCTATTCTTTCATGTTTTATCCACATACTTGTAGAATGCCTTGGGGTTTTCCTTAATCCTGCCCATCAGGACCTTCTCAGGGCCCCTTCTGGCCCTCCTAATTTCCTTCTTAAGCTCCTTCCTAGTAGCCTTATAATCTTCTAGATCTTTAACATTACCTAGCTCTCTGAACCTTTTGTAAGCTTTTCTTTTCTTCTTGACTAAATTCATTACAGACTTTGTACATCACGGTTCTTGTACCCTCCATAATTTCCCTGTCTAATTGGAAAGTACCTATACAGAACTCCACACAAGTATCCCCTGAATATATGCCACATTTCTTCCATGCTTTTCCCTGAGAACATATGTTTCCAATTTCAGCCTACAATTTCCTGCCTGATAGCCTCATAATTCCCCTTACTCCAATTAAAAGCTTTTCTAACTTGTCTGTTCCTGTTTTTCTCCAATGCTATTGTAAAGGAGATAGAATTATGGAATCTTAGAAAACCTATGAATTATGATCACTACTCCAAAATGCTCTCCCACTGAGAGATCTGAGACCTGACGAGGTTCATTTCCCAATACCAAGCGTTTCTATGTGTGTGGACAGAATAGATTAGTTTAGTTGGCGATCTAATTACTAATTTAATTGGTCTGGCTCAACAATGTAGGCCAAATGGCCTGTTCCTGTGCTGTACTGTTCTTTGTTCTATGTAATCTCCATGCTCTCATCACAAGCAGCTCTGCACATTGTAACTCAGTCTATGAATAAGTAGGTAAACGTGTTTATTATTGTCAGATATTCCAAGGTATAGTGAAAACTATGTTTTCATGAAATGCCATCCATTTCACCAAATTAATACATCGATGTGGTACATGGGAGAAACAATATTAAAATGCAGAATAAAGTGTTTCATGTAGAGAGAAATTGCAGTGCAGGCTGACAATAAGGTACAATGCTTATGACAAGGTAGATTGTGAGATCAAGAGTCTACCTTATTGTACAAGAGATCCATTCAATAGTCTTGTAATGGGGTTCAAAGCCGTCCTTGAGCCTGGTGTCACATGCTTTCAGGTTTTTTTGTATCTTCTGCCTGATGAGAGATGACAGAAGTGACCAGGGTGGGGACTTTGATTATGTTAACTGTTTTACTGAGAATGTGAGAATTGTAGACAGGGTCTGCGGAGGGGAAGTACTCATAATTCGAAAATATCATCATTATAGATCCATCAAGTCTGGTTCACTCTGGTGGAAAACTTATTGAAGATGAGGTGCAATACTGTGACAAAAAAGATTGAGAAAAACATTGGGGCAATGATGCAGCTTTGTTTGATACTGGTCTTTATTGATAATGGTCCTGTCATAAACTGGGATAATATCATTGTTTGTTTTGCATTGTGTATAGTGTAGATGAATCTCTGTTGACAATTATATTTAAGGAGGGCATTCCACAGTATCTGAACTAATGGAGTCAGAACAACAAGCTGCTGAAGGAACTCAATAAGTCAGGCAGCATCTGTGGAAGAAAATGTTTTTGGGTTGTGTCTCTTCATCTGGACTGAAGGATGAAGGGGAGATAGCCAGAATAAAAAGACCAAAGGTGGAGCAATTGCTGAAAAACAAGGAAAGGGGGAGGAGGAAAACCTGCAGGTGATAGTGGATTCATGTGGGGGGGGGGGCTTGATAGACTGAGAGGAGGGGAGAGTGCAAATAGTTACAGAGGCTGGGAGATGCTAGTTGGACATGACAAGGGGCTGCAGGTGATGGAATCTGGTAGGAGAGGATAGTGGAGCATGGAATCCAGTCAGGACAGATGGAACAGTGGGTGAGAATCACTGAGGGGGGGTGGGTAGGTGATGGGAATATGGAATGGGTGAAGAAAGCAAAAGGCAACCTGTGTCTGGAGCCTTGCCTCGCCTCACCTTGCCTCTGCCTGGAGCCGTCCTTGCCATTACCCTACGGTAGGAACTGTCCCTCCTGGTCCTTGCCTCCATTGGGTAAGTCAGTAGTCATTGCTGTTACCCTGAGGCTGGACTGCGTTCTGTCCCTTTGAAGCCCTGTCCGTAACCTGTGCCTGGAACCCTGCCCTGCATCCTCTGCCTGGAGCCTCACCTCGCCTCACCTCTGCCTGGAGCTTCGCCTCACCTCACCTCTGCATTACCTCTGCCTGGAGACTTGCCTCGCCTCCCTCTGCCTGGAGCCTTGCCTCACCTTGCCTGTGTCTGGAGCCTCGCCCTGTTTGGAACTGTCTGTCCATGTCCACACCTTCGCTAGGTTGGTCTGGCCGTTTTGCTGCTACCTAGCGTTGGGAACTGTCTCGTTGTGTTCAGTGTTCTGTGTAATGTACCCTACATCCTGTATCCAGGTCCTGGTTCTGTGTTCGGTGTAATGAGTCCCGGCCCTACATCCTGTATCCAAGGAGGGGTCCCGGCTCTGTGTTCCATGTTCCTGTGTCTCCCTCGGCTCTGTTCTGCATTCCTGTTCTCCCTCAACCAAGGCTCTGTGTTCTTGTCTTGTCGATGTGCCTCGCCCAGCCCAGGAGTACCTTGCCCAGCCCTTTGCTGGGATTCCCTTGTCCTGTGCTGGGTGTCCCTTGTTCTGTCCAAGAGTCTCACGTCCAGTCCTGCGCCTCTCCTCATCCTGTAGCCACGTCTTGTCGTCACCCGGTTCTGGAGTCCGAGTCCGAGTCCGAGTCAAGACCCAGGTTCTGGGTCCTTGTCCAGTCTCTGGTTGCAAGTCCAAGCCCAGGCTCCTAGTTCCCTGTTCCATGTCCTGGTTCCACCATCCTCATCAAGTCCTAGCACAAGCCCAGAGTCCTTGTCTCGTCCGGGGCCTGTGTCATGTCCAGTGTCCTTTCTCCCTCTCTTCCCTTGATTCCTTCTCATGCCTAGTCCTGTTTCTGGTAGTTCAGTGTCTGTGTCTCTTTAGGTCCACTCCCAATGTCCCCCTTTAAGACAGTAATCTATTGTTGCTGGTTCCCACACACAAGTAAATCAAAAGAGAAGTAGCCAATGGGATCAACAAGCTCCAATTTTTGTTCATGTCACAGATGAGCCCCCAATTTGTGATGAAATGTAACGTTTTAGAAATGGACCAGCACCAATAGATTACAATGGAGTCTGCTTTTGATGTTAAAACCGCGATCTTTATTAGTAACTGCTTATAATATAGTAACTTAAACCGTTAAACAGAAGTTAACAGTGTTATGTGTATATATGTGTGTAAATACAGCACCCAAACTATTGAGCTTGGGGGGACAAGGCTTAGAATCCTGAGATGGTAAAGTAGAAAAGTTCAGTAATCCGAGAAATAAATGATGGGAGAGAGATATTTGTCATCCACGTTGTAACGGAGAGGGAAGGTAAGTACAGGTTGCATGAAGGAAACGAGGTAACATCAGCCGTAGATATTGTCGTCGTGAAGTTCCAAATCTGCATACAAATTATACCCGAAAGCGATCTGTCACAGGAATATCGTCATTCAGTGATTACCACACAACAGACCCAGGCAAGGGCTACACAAGTGGTCCCACAAGATATCCCAAAATCCACTCCTATGGATGATACGATGCGACAGTTACAAATTCATTGTGCACTGTGTGCCGATGTTTAACCCAATCTTTTGGGCATAGAAGAGTTTCAGCTTGCCTGTCCAGTCCTCTCCCCCTCCCTCCCTCTCTCTTTCCCCTTCCCCCCTCTCTCTCTTTCTTCCTCCCTCTGTGTAAAAATCAGAAACAAACCGCTTCAGCCTGTGGCTGACGACATAGTCCTTAAAGGCGCTTAAAGCGACAGTCCACAGTAAACGAAACCTGCGGGTTCGTAACAGGGTAAACGGGGAGGCTCTCACATAGAATGCAGGGCCTTCTAGCCAGTCAGTGGCCCCGGTTAAGGATATACTTGAGCCCTCATCCATCGTGGGTCAGCGGCTTTTACACCAAAGTCCTCTGCTCAGGATCGAACGGTAAAAACCCCTCTTCTTGGAGATGTAGGTCTTCTACGAGCCCGGAAACTTGAACGAAGGAAATTTCGCTCGGTCTAAATCCTATAACCCTCCATCCATGAAGTGTTCCTTCACGTTCTTTCCCGATTTCTTTCAGCTTTCCGCGGATGAAGAGTCACTCCTCTGGCAGCGGGATCGGTCCGCTTCTCCCGGTCAGGTACCGCTGTGTACCTTCATCGGAAAGGGTGAGGGTCAATACTAACGTCACGGGAGAAGAAGGAAGTACAGAATCCACGGTCATTCCACGCCCAGTCAGATCCCGATTCAGCAACAACTTTATCCGGTTTCACTTTCTTCGACATATTTATTGGTTCCTCGTCAGGTTGCGGGAGTTGGAGGAAATCCTGTGGGAAGCCTGCGGCAGCTGGACAGACGCCGGTCATGTGCAACGTCGGTGGATGGCATCTAACCGGCACGGCAAAGATCGGAGAAGAATACTTTTACCCGCGACGCCATCCGCGCTGGGAGAAATGGGGTGGCCTCGCGTCCGACGCAATACCAGACCACATCTTATTAGCGACCGGGGAGTCAGACCGACCTACCTTCCAGCCCACACAACTCTCTCATGTCACCACCTTCAGCGCTGCCAAAGAAATCTTCTCCAGCGGGCGATTCACCAGCCAACAGCAGAAGAAGATTGGAGAAAAGGTGACAGAACGTTTCTCCTGGTGGAGTTTCGAAATAGACCAGTTTGAGATAGAGAGAGAGCGAAACAAGTACCGAGAGATCATCGATCGCAAAGCCCAAAGCACGGACGTATTGTCCCATTGTTTCAGCTCTCCCGCTTTCCAGCGTGGAGCCCGATATGGCAATTTCAAGTTCACCTACGATATTTCGAGTCTGATGGACATGTACCAAGATTCCGTGTGCGCTGGGGAGCCGCCGGAGGTGCGGGTGTTGGGTACGTTCAAATACAAGCTAGAGGTGATGCACGCTGTGGTGGTCTGCTGTCCGGGAACCTCCCTGTTCAGTGACTGTCCCGACATCCCCAGTGATCCCGGGGCGGTCCTTTCGAAATCAGACCAGGGCTGGACGTGGAGACCCGATTCGACTGGTGAGACGATTGGTCCAGCCACAATCTACTTTTCGATTTCCCGACCGTGGGATCACATCGGCGTCGCTTTCCACCTGCCCGGAGGATGCCCGGGATTCCCGTTACCTCCTGGAGTCCCTCGTCTCGCTTATTGTGAGATCATTAAACCAAATATCAGCGGGTACGACCCCATAACAAGGGAAGAATTTGATGAGTGCTCGGAGGAATTGCGGGAGATCTGGGAATAAAAATTCCCAAGCTGATAATACAGAAGGTGGAGCTGGATAAAGTGGGTTATTACAGCTTCATCTCTATCCCAGCGCTCACCGCAGAAACTCCGCCACTATTCTTCAGCCGGGTTTGGGTTGTAACAGGTACCGGGGACAGTTTCTCCAGTCCAATTGACCACAGCAAAAGCGAAACGTCGCCTCGAGCACCCAGGAAAAAACATGGCTCGGAGTATCTGAGAATATTTCCTTCCCGTGACACCCATCTCGTGTTTTCCATGGGCTGTCACGGGTTAATTTACAGCGTGGAGCTGGTTTGCTGGTCTTGGAGATTATATGGTTAATGGCCCACTGGTGTTCTGTGCAGTCTTGTGCGGGTGAAACGTCACTACTTCCTCTCCTCCCACAGCAGCTGTTAAACTCGCTTACCTTTTTTGACAGCTGCACTGTGCGAATGTTAATATGCTTACAGAAACTATATACTTAGTGATTGTAGAGACGGTGTGAGACACAAGAGACAGCAGGAATCTGGAGTATTACAAGATGCTGGAGGAACTCACTGGGCAGCATCCGTGGAGAGAAATGGACTGTCGACGTTTTGTGTCAAGACCTTGACACACACAGCTCTTATTCTAGTAATACTGGTGCCCCGTTTTCCTCTTCCTCCACTCCATCTGCCCATCACCCGCACAATCCTATTACTGATTCCATCCCCTGCTTCCCGTTTGATCTCCCCACCTCCCTCTCCTATCAGATCCAACCCTCAGCCTTTTATCACCTCCACTTATCTCCTACAGCCTCTGTTGCAATCCACTCCGCTTGCCTTCTCCATTAGGCAAATCACCCCTCCTCAACCGGATCATTCTGGCACTCGCCAGTTCTTGCTCCACTCCTTTTACACCGGCTTTCAGTCCAGATGAAGGGTCTCTGCCGGAAACATCAAATGTTCATTTCCCTCCTTAGACACTGCCCGACCAGCTGAGCTCCTCCAGCTTCACAAGCGTTGCTGCCGTTTGTGACCTATCATCAATCCTGTGACTTCAGATATTATGAACAAATGAGCCTTCCCGAAGAACCCAACAGTTCATGCTTTAAAATCCCCTGCAGTTTTCTTTCTCAAGGTCCCTGCAGAATGACAGCTGGACGGAACTAGTCCCTGCATTGGGATGCCCGTGCTGCTTTGATTGGAAACGTCCTCTTCCGTAGCAGCTTTTCAAAATCATGGTGAACCTACAAAAGAAATGCGGTGTTGTTCTGTACACCAAATGTTGTACTTTACAATCACAAACAAGAGAAAATCTGCAGATGCTGGAAATCCAAGCAACACACACAAAATGGAAAAGAATACAGTTGACATTTCGGGCCGAGACCCTTCGTCAAGAATGTTGACTGTACTCTTTTCTATGGATGCTGCCTGGCCTGCTCAGTTCCTTCGGCATTTTGTGTATGTTGTGCTTTACAAGCTAGCTTTCAGTAGAGTACAGCAGGTCCTTTGGTCCACGATGTTGGGACGATTTACATAAAAATCCTTTCTTCCTACACACCCATAATCCTCCATTTTTAACCAACATGTTCTTAAGAGTCTTTTATATGTATCAATTGGATCACCACCCTCGGCAGCTTGGCTCCCACCACTGTATAAAAAAACTGCCTCTGCCATTCCCACCTCCAAACTTTCCTCTACTCAAATAAATGGGCGTCTTCTGGTATTGGCCGGAGCTGCCCACTCTATTGATGCCTCTCATAATGTCCAAGTTGCCTGTTATCCTCTGTTGCTCCAACTACAAAAGCCCTGTCATGCTCAAACTTCCCTCCTTAGTACAGGAACAGGCTCTTCTGCTGCCCAATGTACACCCCCCCCCCACACACACACACTTTGATCCCATTTCTTTGCATCAGATCCCCAACTTTCACAATCTTTAATAGTGTCAGAACATTACACTTCTTCAGGGCTGTATGGAAGAAACAGGCTGATATCAATATGGAAAATAAAATTCTTCTGATCATGTTTGATGAGAATTTGAGTCATATAGTCACAGTTGTAGAGCACAAAAACACATTCAGTCTCCATTGTTCAAAGCAACTGGTTTAGACATGATTCCTTGGTAATGGTAGTTTGCTGTGGCCAAAATTATATCCAATTTATCTGTTTTCCCCAGAGTAGTGTATGGCCCTTGTAGTATTACCTGTAGCTGTATAGAATGACACACTAGCTTAAAATTAGATCTCTGAAATGGACTTCTGGAGCACTTCTACGTTCAAATGGAAGTTCCAGGTGGCTGGGTCGTCCTGATATCTGTTGATGCAAAGACACAGTAAAATGCCAAAATTCTGGAGTCATCTCTCAACTGAGACCAAGGACTCTGTGCCCCCTTCTGCAACTGAATCTCAAATTTTGGACCAACAGACTGCAATTAATAAAGATGGACAAGTAGTCAACAAGTAAGTTTATCGTCCATTGCTATCAAAAGACCAACATCAGCAAAATGAAGGAGCTGCTCATTGACTGCAGGAATCAGGGTGGAAGACACACACCCATATGCAGCAATGGAGCTGAAGTGGAGGTGGTTGAAAGCCTCAAGTTCCTCAGCAATAATCTGTCCTGCTCCTGCCATGTGGATGTAGTGGCAAAAACCACACCAAATGCCTCCACTTCCCCAGAAGGCTAAGGAAATTCAACATGTTCACAATAACTCTTACCGGTTTTTGCTGATGCACCACAGAAAGCAGATAGAACTGAGCAGCACAGTACTGTTACAGTTAGTATGGCAGTACTCCAGCTTGGAACACTGGATTTTGGTGCCCTCTGTATGGAGTCTCTGTACATCCGCCCCATGAAATGCATGGGCTTTCTCTGCATCCACTAGTTTCCTCCCACAGTCCAAAGATGCAGTGGGCAGGTTAACAGGTCACTATAAATTGTCCATTATCAGGTTGTGGCTAAAACTGGATTGTCAGGGTCGCTAGGACCTATTGCATGCAGAATCTCTCAATCTACCTCATTGTGGCCTTTGCCCTTTGTCTGTAACAGAAGAATTCTTCTTTTTACAACCACAATGCACTTATTTTATTTAGAGATACAGCACAGTTGCTCCAGCCCAATGAGTCCATACTGTCCAATCCCACCCATGTGACCAATTAACCTGCTGACCCGTACATCTCTGGAATGTGGGAAGAAACCGTAGCAACTGGAAGAAACCCACAGGGTCGTGGATGGAAAGTACACTGGCAGCAGAAGAATTGAGCACAAATCGCTGGTGCTGTAATATTGCTATTTTAAAAAGCTACCCCATGCATTGGGAAATGTTCTGGGAATCATCAGCTATCGACAACACTTAACACAACCCCTAGTGACTCAATATGTCAACACACCTTTGCAGTCCTGAGGTGCCCAGCTCTGGCCCAAAAATGCCCAAAATGGGTTTGTGGTAAGATGCAATTGTAAATGCACCTCAAGATGAATTTGGAAAATAACACCAGAAATAATGCCAAATGCCTCCTGCTAGCTGAAGAACAATTTACTTCACCATGTCAGTACACAAGCAACATGTAGTACTGATGTTCTTCAACCTGCATTCACCATGTGTATGACTGCTCCAATATCATGCTTGGTGTTACAGGAGAGCCTCAGCTCCATTCTGTCCTCAGAGGACCAAAGAGGATGGCACTGCGTTTGATATATGTTCTCTGTTGATCCTCACCCCACTGGCAGGACACATGCTGTTCAGTAACTGGTGGAAAGGCTTTGACACAGAACAAGAGATGATTAAAAACCCGTCACACTACTTAAACATGACCAGGAAAGAGGCAAACTCATTTGTTCAGTCCTTCTGGGAATGTATATCGCCACTATTTTGTACAGTCCATCCATAGCAACCTCTTAGCATAAATATGCAAATACACATTATATATGCTACCATCGGGCAAGAGGTATAGGAACCTTGGGTCCCACACCTCCAGGTTTAGGAACAGTTATTACTCTTCAACTGATAAGTCTCCTGAACCGGCATCGGTAACTTCTCTCATCTCAACTCTGAACTGATTCCACAACCTTCAAACTCACTTTCAAGGACCCGCCAACTCATGTTCTCAGTGTTATATATTTAATTTGCACAAGTTATCAACTTTTGCACATTGGTTGTTCATCTTTATTAGTTTTCATAAGTTCTATTGTATTTATTTGTCCTTTAAATGCATGCAGGAAAATGAATATCAAAGTATATATAACTAGGTACCTAAGACTTTTGCATAGTACTGTAGTAATTTTATGTATTGCACTTTACTACTGATGCAAAAAAACATTTCATGATATATGTGAGTGATGATAAACGTGATTCTGATATGGGTGTCAAATGTGGACTGAGTGTGGGAATAGTGCAGTGTGAGGGGAATCATGGTTGAGAAAAGGGGAAGGGAGAGGGGAGGGAGCAGGAAGCACCAGATAGACATTCTGTAATGATCAATAAACCAATTGTTTGGAATCAAATTACCTTGCCTGGTGTCTCAGGGTTGGGTGTGTATTAATTTTTCATTGACTTCTTTAGTGCTAACGGATGTGCAGCACTAGTTTTTTAAAAAAACTACTGACAGGCTGACTCAGGCTGCACTGCACTCAAAGCAAAAAGAGTTGGTGGACTGCACCCTAATACAAGGATCACTTCTTAGTCTGATATTGGGTGGCCATCTTGGTATGGTTTGGGTACTGAAGTTCCCAGCTACCTGTGCCTGCTATGTGCAACCCACATTTTAAGCGGTAATCTTGGATGAAATCAACAACTTCAACCTGGAACTTTATTTCTTTTAAAATCCTGTACAATATACATCATTAAATAGATTCTGCTGTCATCAAGAGCAATAAGGCAGTTAATCTGAGGCAGGTAAGAATGACATAAATCACTGAACAGAGTAACACACACTTTCAGGTGTAATTTGGCAGGTAATTGATTATTAAAATAAGTTCAAAACTTACTGGAGGTAGGACAATTGTTTGCAAAGTATGGACATTAAATGGGCAAAGACACAGCTAGCTAAGCGACATAACCACAGTCTGAGCACACAAGTTGGCACCTGAAATGAACCACTTGGTTGGAATCTAAGATCAACTGAAAATATTTTAAATCATCCATGTAAACGCGCTCTTTTTTTTGGTCATCACCAATTCTGGTGTTCTCAAGGATGTCCATCAGTAGTTTGGTATCATTGGCCACAATTCAGTCTTTTGTTCTTCGTCCCCTCGAATTACCATAAATAGGGGAGCTCAGTTGCTTGGTGTTCACCAGTCCCAATAATGAAACACATCTTTGATTTTCCCCAATTTGAGCCATGCAAAGTGGCTTTTGCATCACAGCTTCATGACTTAACCTGAAGTACCTTTGAAAGTAGGTTTGGCTCAGCTGGTAGGTCTCTCTGCCGAGTCGGGTGACTGTGGGTTTAAGCCCGACTCAAGCATACATTCTCGTACGTTATTTTAGTGCATTTCTGAGGGTGGATTGGATGAGTATATTTGAGTAAGTGCATAGGAGTGCACAAAAAAAAACACAATATTTTCCAAATTGTGGCTTGTCACTGACTCACCGCATATTGGACGACAGTGCAATATTGGGTACAATTGTGTCCAATTAATCTGTACAAAACATCAGAAGACAGATAAATAGTTTAGCACCTCAATTGAATGTAGTTCACAAAATTAAACGTGCAGATTGAATCAGCTATTGGTTCCTAATTCATAGAGAAGAATAGGTCTTAGAATCAAGCAGTCATCTAAAAGGGGATGCAGACATTCAGAATAGACACTTAGCCGATGTATCCCAAAGGTTTGTGCATCTATCCCATTCACACAAACCATGGTCTACTTGTAATTTGACCCAGAACATGCCCAGGTTGATACTGGAATGTTTCAAGCTACAGCCCAACCTTTGGTTCCGCTGCATCCATTCTCTACCTTGGAAAGGTTTGCTGCCTCTCGCTGTGCTGATCATGCTTCCTCAGTCAATGACTCTCCCTCTTCCAGCCACTGCAGCTCCTGCTGTGTCCTCCTGTGAATCCGGCGGAGCCTCAGCACGTACAGGATGATGGCCAGCAGTACCACGAAGAAACAGGCAAAGAACAAGTAGTGGTTATAGACAAACGAGACTCGCAGCCAGCTGGAATGATTTGTTCTGACGGCATCTTGCCGGAGATCTCTGTTATCGTTGGTGGAATAAGATTATGGAGAACAAGGAGAGTGAAGAGAAAAACATAAATGTACAATTTACAGTATACCCTTGCACTCAATGCAGAATTCGGCAGATTTCTTGCCTTTATTCAGAAATTGCACAACACAGGAAATAACCCTTCATACATGCTGACCACTGCACCCATCTACACTGATCAGCATTAGGGCTGTATTGTTCTGTGCATTGCCTACATAAAGTGCCTGGCTAAATATCACTTCCACATCATGATCAATTCCCCACCCACCTTCTTCTGCAGCATATTTCAGATAGTAACTACCGTGTAAAAAGAACATTCGCTTGCTATCCCCTTCAAGACTCTTAGCTCTCACCTCAACCCCCTGATCTACTCTTTTTGGTAGCTCTCATCATTGGGGAAAATTTACCCTACCCGTGTCTCTCATAATTTGATATCCTTCAGTCCAGCAAATAAAGCCGAGGTTATCAAGTCTCTCCTTCTAACTAAAACTTTCCAGCCAATTCCTGGTGATTCTCCATTGCAACCAGATCCTTCATCTAGTGAGGTGACCAGAACAACACACAGTACTCCAAGTTGTCTAACCAATATTTTGTAAAGTTGGGAAATAACGGCTCAGCTCTGATATTCTGTGCCCTCACCTATCACCCATACCATCAAGGACATCTTCAAGAGACAGAGCTTCAAGGTAGCAATATCCATCAGTAAAGACTGTTACAATCTGGAACATGCCCTCTTCTTGATATTATCATCATACAGTAGATATAGCAGCCTTAAGACCTACTTTCAATGATTTAGGACAACTTCTTTACCCTCCATGATCAGGGTGGTCCATGAACACTACTTCTACATTCCTTCTTTGGTGCAATATTTTGTAATTTATAGCAATTTTTATGTATTGTACTGTAATGCTGTTACAAGCAACTAATTTCACTTCATACTGGTCAGTGATAATAATCCTGATTCTGATTAAGGTAAACATGCCGCCTTAACCTACTCTGCATAGCCACGCTCCTGTACATGGAGAGAAGGAGCACAGAAGGATGCCATGAGGTCCCATCAGCTAACTATCCAAAAAAAAATGGTTAGCATAACAGTGTTATTGGACTGGTTTTACTGATGATCAGTACTTGTGATCAAATCTCACCACAACTAGAGCATTCAGAATCAGTTAAATTAGAATGAAAGTTATATTATCTGGGGAACTACTAAAAAGCAATAGGTCACTGATACTTTGAGATAGGAATCTGCCCTCCTTGCATTTGAGACTGGCCCAGGTCCTCTCTGAACTGCTCTCTGAAACAGCCAAACAGCTACTTTAAGTATACAACTTTAACTTCAAATTTCAGTTTTTTTTAAAGATTCTGTTGATAAATTTTACTAAAATTCATTACACAGTATTCATTAAATATATTTCATTATATCCTTTGAAATAGTAAAGTCTGGAGCCAAATTCCTTCATTTTTATTTCAGGGACACTACAACTTAATGTTCTCAGTAATATCTACCTATTTATTTTGTATTTGCACAGTTCATCTTTTGCACATTGGCTGCTTGCCAATCCTTGTGTAACTTTTCACTGATTATTATATTTCTTTATTGTACTGTGAGTGCCTGCAAGAAAATGAATCTCAGGGTTAATATATGGTGAACAGTAAGTTTACTTTGAACTTTATTTCAAAGGACATAATGGAATGTAACAAATTTTAGTAACAAAAATCAACAAAGTCTGAATTTTCAGTGCCAGAGGGGTTAGAATAATATTTATATCGTGGAAAACAAGTCATTATTTTCAACATGCTTTGAGCCTCATGCCATACAACTTCATGGCTGCTGTGAAGTTCACCCTTGGTGAGATACCATATTTACTGCAAATATTTTGCTGTAGAACCTGAACAACGACTTCATGAATTCTGTGACAAATTGTACCTGTGCCACCACTGTTGCCATAAAAACAATCTGAAATAAAATCTGTTCTACTGCAGAATTCACACACTGTGTCCCAATTTAGCATCCTAACTGTCAATTACATTCCCTACTCTGGCTCTCCTCTTACTCCTCCTCAACTGCCAATAATCTCCCTCTGTAGCTTCTCCTCCTTCACCTTCTACAGTGGTCCACTCTTCTCTCCTATGATTCCTCCTTCTTCAGCACTTTGCCTCCTCCACCTATTACTACCCAACTTCTTACTCATTTCCCTCTGTTCTACAACCCACCTTCCCCCTCACCTGGTTTGCCAGCTTATACCTCTTCCCTCCCTCAACTTTCTTTATTCTGGCTTCTTTCCCCTTCCATTCCAGTACTGATGTAAGGTTTTAGCCCAAAGCGTCTACTGTTCATCCTTGCCAGAGATGTTGCCTGATCATTTTGTGTTTGTTCTTGTCAATTACATATTTCTCAAAGTCCTGCTCAGTTTCACCAAATATTATTTTGTTCACACATGGAGGGTACATACCGAAGAGGTAGAAAACGGGTTTTGTAAAGAATTGCTCCCAGCGTCCACTGTATTTCCTTGTCATAGATCAACTGGGCTGTTTTCAAGTTGGAATAGTCCGCTGGAAAGTTAAAACCACTGTGCAATACTTCGTGCATCCATGCAGACTTAAAACACTGATATCTGCAAGATCAGAAGAGAATGATCATAATCCAGTCTCTAACTTGCACGCAATGTCGGGAAAATTTCTCAATGCTCTTCATAGTAGCATCTTAAAAAAAAAGATTGAGATGCACAAGATACTGGGATAATTTTTAATAAGAGGCAGATTTTAAGGAGCATCTCAAAATAAAGATATAATAAACAAGCAACAATTCACAGACAGGATTTCACAAATAGCTTGGGAGTCTTATGATTAAAATGAAATTTGCTGGGAGCATTCAGCCAGTCATGCAGGATGTTGCAAGGAGAATCAGAGCTCACTTTCAACAGGGCCTCAGACATCAAGTCTGCCTCCCTCTTCACAGATAAAGCCTAACCTGCTGAGTGCTTTCAGTATTTTTTGATTATTTCCCCCCAAATTTCTAGCAACTTAGTGATTTTTGTTTTGGAAAAGAACTTCCAGATGCTGGAGATCTGAAACAAAATCAGACACTCAGCAATGATATTAATTAGTTCCAAAGAAAGTTTGGAGGAGCTTAAGAGGCTTTTAGGTAGAGACATGAACATGAAGGGATTGGAGGGTTATGGATGATATGCAGGAGAACATTGTGTATAAATTGGTATAACATCAGTATAACATTGTGGGCTGAATGCTTTGTTGGACTATTCCAACTCCCTGTATACTGGGATTAGTCAGTCATCCCTGTCTCGTCTGCAACTGGTCCAGAATGCCACAGCCAGGCTCCTGGAAGAGGGACAATATTACTCCTACCCTGGCCTCCCTCCACTGGCTGCCAGTGTGGTTCAGAATTGATTTTAAGATTCTTTTGTTTGTTTTTCAAGCCCTAAATGGGCTGCCCCCCCCCACCCTTATATCACAGACCTTCTAACCCCTTATTCTACTACCAGGTCCCTCAGGTCAGCTGACTTTGGGCTCCTGGCTGTCCCGCGATCTAAACTTAAGCTCAGGGGTGACTGTATCTTTGCTAATGTAGCCCCTAGACTGTGGAACAACATTCCCCTCCAACAACTCTTTTAAATCCAGGCTCAAATCTTACTTTTTTCACTAGAGTTTGAATCCTCCTGATGTGGCTGATCTTTGGCTTGTGTCTAGGCCCCTGTGTTGTTCCTTTTGTGCCTATAAGCTACTTGCCTTGTTGGTTATGTCTGTGTTTCTTGTATTTGTGATTTTAGCAATCTGCTCTGATCTGAACAGCACTTTGGTCAATGTCGGTTGCTTTTAAATGTGCTATGTAAACAAACTTGACTTGTTCAGTGCTGCACTGCTCTGTGTACTTGAGGGTCCACTGAAATATGAGTTCTCTCCACAGATACTGCCTGATACTGTTGATTATCCCCACCATTTTCCACCACTCCTGTGGTTTTTGGTGTCTTACATCTCCATTCACTCTCCTGTACTATGAATCAGGACATTTTACATGAAAGGATCCACACTTTAAATGTATTTCCTTGCCGAGAACTCCTCTAGAACAGCCCGAGGTTATAGAATGTAAGATTGTTTTTTAAAACTTATGATCAGAAACCTATTACAGTTTTTAATAATAAAAATAATACCCAGTGATGTTACCCACCATACACTATTTGATCAAGGCAAGTGCTTCAAAAACACTCCAGTTCCATGCTCTACCTCCTAACAACAACCCAATTTTGTATCTGTTTGCTAGCCCCCTGTAGATCCCGTAACATTGTAACCTTCTAGACCAGTCTTCCTTGTGGGACCTCAGTAAAGGCTTTGCTAAAGCAGTTGTAGCCAACATCTACTGCTCCTCCCTAGTCAATCCTCTTGGTCTCCTCTTGACAAACTTTATTGGAAGGATTTAGTGAGAACATAGAGTAATAAACATTTGCTGAAAGTACTCAATGGGTTGATCATCATCTGTTGGGGAAGGGACTGTCATTAGGACTGACAGTGGAGAGGGAAGAGAGCTGGAATAAAGAGGGAGCACTGCAAGACAGAGAACTGTAGGTGATTGGTGGACCAAGGAGGAATGATGGATGATGGGCTGAGTGCATGAGGGAGGGGCGGGGGGGGGGGGCGGTAGAGGAACAGAGACTGTTGTTCCAGATCGCAGCATCTGCAGTATCATGTCTTTATGGATCATGATCTTGATGAAAAGCAGGGCAGGGTGGAAGTGCCAAATGGCCTAATTTTGTTTACATTTCTTATGTTCTTAACCCAATTCTTGAAAACTATCAATAAAAACTATGTAAGTAAAGCTGCATCACATAAGAGTCATAGAGCAATGCAGCATGGATACAGGCATTTCAGCCGAATCAGTCCGTGCCAACTATAATGGCAACAAAGCTAATGTTGGATTTTCTGCTAGGCCCAAATATCTCAAAGATTTCCCCCCCACAGACCACCAACCTCCATGTACCCAGTTGAGTTTCTACCTCTGGCAGCTCATTCCACATACTCATCACCCTCAAGATGGATATGTTGCTCCTTGGGTTATTCTTAAATCTTCCCCTCCCCCTCCATAATAAACCACTAGACCCCTACCATTAACCAACAGGACTGTGGAGCGGACACCAAGTTGAAAACACTTGCCGTAGAGTATAGAACATAGAAAAGTACAGCAAAGGAACAGGCCAATTAGCCCACAACATTGTGCTGAGCCAGCTAAGAAGCAAATCGAAAACACCCAAACATTAATTCCTCCTATGTACAACATGTCCCTATCCCTCCATCTTCCTTACGTCCATGTACTTATCCAAATGTCACTTAAAAGCCTCTAATATATTTACTTCTACCACCATACCAGGCAGTGCATCCCAGGTATCCACTATTTAAGTTTAAAAAAAAAACTACCCCTAACATCCCTCTTGAACCTATTGCTTCTCATCTTCAATGCATGCCCTCTGGTATTAGACGTTACAACCCTGTGAAACAGATACTCTCTATCCACTCTATCTATGCCTCTCATAATCTTATAAACCTTGATTAGATCTCCGCTCAGCCTCTGACACTCCAAAGAAAATAACCCATGTTTATCCAGCCTCTCATGATAGCACAGCCACTCTAAACTAAGCAGCATCCTGGTAAACCTCTTCTGCACCCTCTCCAAAGCTTCAACATTGTCCCTAAAGTGCAGCAACCAAAACTGTATGTAATACTCCAGACGTAGCCTGCCCAGAGTTTTATACAGTTGCAATCTTTATACAGTTCATGTTTATACAGAGTTTTATACCTCTTGACTTTTGAGCTCAATGCCTGAACTAATAAAAGCAAGCTTTCTTTACCACTTTATCAACCTGTGCAGCCACTTTCAAGGAGCAATGAATTTGGATCAGAAGATCTCACTGCTCAGCAACTCTGTTAAGGATTTTGTCCTTAACAGTGTACTGTCTCCTTGCATTTGCCCTACCGAGGTGCAATACCTCACATTCATCTGGGTTAAACTCCATACCAATTCTCTGCCCATATCTGCAACTGATCTATAACATGCAGTATTCTTTGTCAGTCTTCTACACTATCCACAACTCCACCAACCTTGGTATCATCTGCAAATTTATTAACCAACCTATCTGCAATTTCATCCAGGTCATTTATATGCATCACAAACAGCAAAGGTCCTATCACAGATCCCCATAGAACTCCACTAATTACAGACCTCCAACTCAAATAAGTCCCTTCAGTCACTAACCTGTCTTTTATGCATAAGCCAGTTCTGAATCCAAACAGCCAATTCCCACAGATCCCAAGCATTTTGATCTTCTGGATTAGCCTCCCATGACAGACTTTGTCAAATGCCTTACTAAAATCCATATACACAACATCCATTGTTCTACTCTCATCAGTTGCTCTCGCCACTTTTGTCAAAAACTTTGGCACTCTGCCTAATTAGGCCAAGGGTTTCCAAATGCTCATATATCCTATTCTTAAACCTATGCTTCCTTGTTTTGGACTCCCCTAACCTGGGGAAAAGTATCATCATCGACCTTATCTATGCCCTCATTAACTTTAAATGCTCCTATAATGTCGCTCTGCTCATTCTCCATTATTCAAAGGAATAAAGACCAGCCTGGCTATCTAATTGTTGTAACTCATGCTTTCTAGTTCTGGCAACATACTTGGAAATCTTCACTGCACTCTTCCAATTATATACCTTTTCTATAATAGGCAAAGCCTCTATCCAAGTGACTTTTCATGAATTGTTCATGTAAACATCACTGTGGTGTGGACTGAAGTACTGCATTAATTTTGTGCACATATGAGATTTATGTAATTTACATGTACAAACATTAGATTACAATGTATACCACACTGGTCAGTTAATGAAGAATCTTTGAAAGTTTACTTGCATCAAAGTTCAAAGGTTTTAAGATTAGATTTATTTGCTACATGTACAGTGAAACATATAGTGAAACGTGCCTTTGCAGCAAATCAAATCTGCGAGGATTGTGCTGGGGAGCCTGCAAGTACCACCATGCTACCGGCTCCAACGTAGATTGCCCATGACTCACGAATCCTAACCCGTACACCTTTAGCATGTGGGAGGAAACTGGAGTTCAGAGTTTAAAGGAGAATGTACAAACTCCTTAAGAAGCGGCAGGAATTGAATCCCAGTCTTACAGCTGACACTGTAAAGCGTTGCGATAACCACTCCACCACTGTGCCCTTCAGACCTCTTGTTTTCATGGTTCTGCTACTCAAGGTTAATTCTTAGGAAACTTACTTTAATCTGTAAAGGTCAGCATGAGATGAAAACAGGTTGCGATCAAAACGTTCTTTCAATGTTGCCCATTTGGTAGCACAATAATCCTGGAAAAGAGAGTTGGAGTGGAAAGTAATCAGCTTGAAAGGATTGCCAGTACTTCAAGTTTTCACTTATTATGCCTTTTATTTCTCCAAGATAAAGAAGGAAATGGCATAGTTCATCAAGTCTATGCTGGCTGTCAGAGCCCAATTTGTTCTCACGCAGCTGCTCATCATTCCACTCTAATACCCACCCACACGAAAGTAAATTTATAACTGTTTATTTAACCTAATGATCAGCACATATTTGGGATGTCAGAGCAGCTGGGGAACACCCACATAGCTGGAAAGAGAATGTGCAAAGTCCACACAAAGCAGAGGTTGAGATGAAACCAAGGGAGCAGCTCTACTTGCTGGGTCACTTGGTGGATCAGTATACAGATGACAGAGGCTACAGATTAAATGGGCCAAAGGGCCTACTTCCATTCTGTAGTTCTCTATGCAGTGCAATGTGTTGTATTCTAGTACCAGGTTTCCATACCTTGGCTGCTTTTTTGTATGTTATACCATCATATTGACCTCCCATGCGCAAGACGTCTTCAGTACAGTAATAGAACTCAGAGAATCCATAGAATTCACTATTATAGAAATCAATCGGTGGCTGATAAACCCCATTGAAGGACATGCTGGTCTCATTCCCTTTGTTCAGGAATGGTCTGATTTGCTTGCAACACTCGTCAAAATTCCCAACTCCTTTCAAATGCAATGTCTGTTCATCCTTCTGAATGGTGTCAGTTGTTTCAAGGGACAAGCAGGGATCGAGGTAGGGTTTCTCCACACTGACACCCATGTGCTGCCCAGGTAATCTGTAAAAAAGGCAACAGCTTTATAACTCTGAATGCTCTTCACTTTCCATCCCTCTCCTTTCAGTGTGTTACAAACAGTCTACACTCAAAAGTGCTACCTAAATTTCAATTAGATGTTTAAAACCCAACTATTGGGATATATTTTATTTGAATGCAACCAGTCCTGATCACATACAGATAACTAACCATTAATAAAACCAAGCCTCCTGACCTTTAACTGCAGTGTGACTTTGATATTATTTGGAAGTATCCATTCTAAAAAGCTTGAATTCCTTGCATAGACACCAGCCAGTAACTTGTTGCTGTTTTTCTACGCATCTTTTACTTTGGGTGCTAGTAGGCCTTTACTTGGCACATGTTGTTCAAGAAGGACATGCTTGTACTGGTGCTACATGCAGGTCATGTGGGTCTGAAGTCAATGACTTCAGTTAGGACCACAGTTGGCATGGTTGGCACGGGCAGCACAGTGGCATAATGGTTAGCACAACTGCTTTACAGGCAGTGATTCCTGATGTCTGTAAGGAGCTTGTATGTTCTCCCTGTGAATGTGTGGGTTTACTCCCGCATTCCCAAAGATGTACGAGTTAGGGTTTTAGTGGGTAGGCGCTGTAAGCATGGCATCACTTGCAAGATGCCCCCCGTGCATTGCAAGAACAAAATTCACTCTATCTTTCAATATACATGTGACAAATAAAGCTAATCTTATAAAGGCAAAAGAGGATTAAATATACAGCCATTTTTGTGACATCAGAGTCAAGGACCACTTGAGGCAGAGATTCAGACCACAAGTCCACTCTGCGCATCAATGACAGTGATGCTTTTCTTCCTGAGAGCTAAATGTCTTTTATGCTCAATTTGATACATGGAAGGCTCCCCCACTCTCAAGGGGCAGGCACTCTGTCTGGCAGCAACTTATGTGAGGAAGACATTAGCCAGGGACAAGACAAGTAAAGCTGCAGGGTGTAATAATATAGCTGGTCGGGTGCTGAGAGACTGTGCAACCCAGTTATCTGAGTCCCTATCATATACCTTCAACATCTCTCTGGTACAATATACTGTCCTGTCAGGTTTCAAGATGGCCACCATCATCCTAGTGCCCAAGGGGGGCAACAATAATTTGCTTAAATGACTATCGTCCAGTGGCAGTGACTTCATCAATACAAATTGTTTTGAGCAGCTGTTTACAGATCACATTAAATCCCATTTTCCTGCTACATTGAACCTTTTCCTTCACTTATCAGTTTAACTGGTCCACTGATGATGCCACAACCCCTGCACTCCAGTCCGTCTTGTCCCGCCTGTCTATCGACTTCAGCCCAGCTTTCAATACAATCATACCTCAGAAGCTGGTGGGTAATCTGTCCTCTTGGGTCTTAATGCCTCTTTCTATAACTGGATCCTTGACAAAGGCCACAGCCAGTCCCTGTCGGCAGAAACATCTTTGGCTCTGGAGCTCCACCAGAGCTGCGCATTCAGCCCACTGCTGACGCATGACTGCATTGCTAGATCCAGTTCAAACTCAATCAAGTTCACAGTTGACACAACAGGGGCTGGCCTCATCAACAATGAAGACAAAAAAACATACAGAGAGGAGGTAGAACAGTTGCTAGAATGGTGTGAGCACAACAACTTGAGTCTCAAAGTAGACAGCACCAAAGAGATAATTGTGGACTTTAAGAAGATGCAGGTTGACCACTCATCACTCACATATATGGCTCCTCCATGGAGAGAGTTAGGAGTACCAAGTGTCTGGGAATGCACATAACAGACGATCTCATCTGGTCCTTCAACACCATCTCTTTGGTCAAAAAAACACAGCAGTGTCTCCAGTTCCCGAGGAGATCGAGGTGAGTGTGGCTCTCTTCCCCACCCCCAACTATTTTAACCAATTGTTACAGAAGCACCATCAAGAGTGGCCTGATCAGGAATTGCATGGCAATTGAATGCAAGTTCCTACAAAGGATTTTTATCAGGAGCACTGTGTACACAGGGCCCTTAGCACTGTCAATGATCCCTCCCATTCATCCAACAATCTCTTTGATCATAAACAAGAGAAAGACTGCAAATGCTGAAAATCCAAAGCAATTCACACAAAATGCTGGAGGAGCTCAGCAGGTCAGGAAGCTTCTATGGAAATGAATAAACAGTCGATGCTTTGGGTCGAGACTCTTCATCAGGACTGGAATCTCTTTGATCCCCTATCATCAAACAGGAGGGACTGTAGCATTAGGATAATAACTGTTCGGGTGGGAAACAGGCTGTAAGAGTTGTAAAATTATTCAGTTCCATCATGGGGACCAGCCTCCATAGTATCCAGGACATCTTCAAGGACTGGTTCCTCAAAAAATTTGTGCCCAACATTAAGGACCCCCACGCCTAAGGATATGCCCACTTCTCATTGTTACCATCAGGAAGGAGGTACAGAAGCCTGAAGGCACACACTCAGCAATTCAGGAACAGCTTCTTTCCCTCTGCCATCCGATTTCTGAATGGACGTTGAAACCGCGAACTTTATTACCTCACTACCATTTTATTTGTTTTTGCAGTGCTTTCTTAACTATTTGATATACATTTACATACTTAATGTAATTCTTTTTTTATATTATCATGTATTACATTGTACAGCTGCTGCAAAGTTAACAAAGTTCACGACATACGCCAGTGGTATTAAACCCGATTCTGAAGTCCCTGCCACCATCCAGGTTTCATCACGTGTGAGTACCTTACACTGTTTATTTTTTAAACTTGTATTTTACATGCATCCGATTATTTGTTATATTATTGTGTAATATTACCTTGTGTTGTGTGTGACCATTCTGCCTACTGAGCAAACAAATCTCAAGGTTGTTTAATTGATATATTCTTTGAAAATAAATGCACTTTGAATCTTTGAAATTACTGGCACACAGACCGAGAGACATGACATGAAAAATGGTGACCATGAGATGTTTGCATATGCATTAGATAATGCTGTTCTGTTAATTGCACTGCAGCAACTTAGGCAACAATGGGTTTTAAGTCATTTGCATCATTGTAAATCAATTCTGGGAAATTTGCAATTAGCAAAGGTAGCTGAATATTCAGACACGTCCCCCACATGTCCATATGAAATTCAAAGGAAGCACTGTCAGCCCAAAATATTAAAGTAAACAATGTCACTGTAACTAATGAAATTGTATTGAATCACCTTTGATCTTAAAAGGTATAAAAATGTGATGTATTTTCAGGTTTGCGAGCTTCTGTTGAGAATGTCTCCAGAATAAAGACTTCTACTTCACCGGCTTCAGTGACCCTCAAGAAACTTTGATCACAATCACAACTACCATCAGAAAGGTGGCCCAGGAGTCTGAAGACACATAAAATGTTTCAGAACAGCTTCTTCTGTCCTCACATTTCTGAATGGATGATGAATCTATGAACACTTCTCACCATTTTTCTCTACTTTTGAATTACTTGTTTTTATATTTATTTCCTATTGTAATTTGTAGTATATTTTATGTAATGCATTGTTGCTGCAAAACAACAAATTTCACGATGTTAGTGATAGTAAACCTGGTTCTGATTTTTCTTGTATGTCAGCCAAATAGTGCTGTGCAGATGATGACTGGTTGGTTGGAGAGGCGACTGAACCTGTTTTCAACTAAGGATGGCTCATCCCAAAGATTCCTAGACAAGGATCAAAAACAAAACAGGCCCCATTTAATCCAGTTTCCTTCCACTGAGTATAGATGACATCCAGACATCTCAAACCCAAGTTCAACCATTGCAATGTCTGCTGTACATTACAGAGTAATATTGCCCTCTGTGTCAATATACCTGTTGGCAGCTGTGGCATTGTTAAAGATTAGATCCTCATACCGCTGGCGAGCGTAATTCCCTCCAAACCCTAGGAAGGTAGTTACGTAAACCCTGTACACATGCTCGGTATGAAGAGCATCACAACCAAGGTTGAATTCAGCCAGTAAACTCTTAGCAGCTTCTTCCTGTAATGACAAATCTGTAGCTTAGAATGAAAACTGATAAGGTACGCAAGTACATTGCAGTGGAAGCCACACAGAAACGGAACATTTCTTTCTTACTAAATGAAACTGGTAACAATATTTTCCCTTTTATATTTCAGATGAACTTGGTTTTCAGAGGAGTTTATCAAGAGTTTGGGTCAGGATGACTTTGCAGTCTTAGCAAGCAGCATCACATTTATTGGCCAACTAAAAATATCACACCATTATGATTTAAGAGCTACACTTTTATAAATGGGCCACGTTTACAGGCCCTTTCTGTCCAACGAGCCCGCACTGTCCAATTACACCTATGTGATCAATTAACCAACTGATTAATTAACCATATGTCCTTGGAATGTGGGAGGAAACTGAAGGAGCCATACACAACCCATGCGGTAACAGGCAGAACAAATAAACTCCTCATAGACAGGAATAACATGCGGTCACAGGGAGAATTTACAAACTCCTCATAGACAGGAAACCCAAGCGGTCGTGGAGAGAACGTCCTTATAGACAGTGGCAGGAAATGAACAGTTATGGTCACAGTAATTACCAGACTTCTATCATAAATGTCTGAGTTTACATTTATGCTGAAATTGTCTGGAGAAAATTGTTTCATAAAATCCTCCTGGCTTGGATGCTCAGTTCCTAATTACAGGTGAGCTTCATGTTATGTGGGCGCTCTTTTCCTGGAAAATGGACTGCATTATAATTTCAGTACATGAAGCTGAAACAAAATCTAAACTTTAAAAGATGTGTGATTTATTTACTTATTTTCCCACACAAAAATTCTATGAGAGGAAATTTTATTCAACATCTTTTGGGTTATTCTACAAGGACAAATTTTATGAATTTGTGACTACTATCAAGACAAATTTTCATAAACCGATGAGGGGTAACACAGGGGTTGCTTGTAGTGTAGATTGTACCCTGAATAAATAATGTTAAAAACAAATAACTTTTGATGCTGACCTGCTTCAGTGAGTCAAAGACTACAGGATTCGTCACCTCATAAGCAATTTGAAGCGAAGCACCACCCATGTCCAAAATGCCGACAGTCCGTTTGCGAATCACAGAACCTTGATTGCTGGACACAGTCACAGCAACCAACGCATCATCACCTGAAACCAACCAGAGAGAACCGGTAAAGGAAACAGCGGAAATTAGATCAGTAGTGGATAGTTGGGAGGGATGAAAGGGGCTTGCTTGGCTGTTCTATTGAACATTGTAGGCATGCTTTGTTAGTGCTAGAATGTGTGACAACACTTGCAGGCTGCCCCCAGCACATCCTTAGTGTGTTGGTTGTTATTGCGAACAATGTATTTCACTGTACATTTTGATGTACATGTGATAAGTAAATGAACATGAATCTTTTCATACAGATCAGATCATTACACAGTGTATTGAGGAAGAACAAGGTGAAATAACATTGCACAAAAGAGTAACACATACACAAAAAAGTACAGTCGAGGTAGACAATAAGATACAAAATCATAATATCACAGATTGAATGGTCAGGAGTCCAAATGATCATGCCAGGGAACTATTTAATAGTCTTATAACAGTACGGTAGAAGCTGTCTTTGAGTTTCAGGCTTTTGCATCTTCTATCCGATGGGATAGGAGTTAAGAGAGAGTGAGGTCTTTGATTATGCTGGCTGCTTTACTGAGGCACTGAGAATCATAGACAAAGTCTATAGAGAGGATGCTGGCTGAATTAAACCCAAAAGATAGATGAAATAAGAGAAAGATTATATTTCTGTCCTGGCTATCACAAGCCCTGGAAGACTTAAAGCACTTTTCAGTTAATGAAGTAATTTCTGATGAGCATTTATTTTTGTAAATATTTTAAAAAGAGCTAGTAAATACACAGTAATCTCCTATAAACAGCACTGTGATGATGAATAGATAATCTATTTTAGTGAGTATTGTCCAGAGCAATGGATAAGGAAGATGACATCCCTCACAAAACAGAGGATTCCCTCAGAGGTGCACTAGTCTATAACAGTGGGGAAATCTCCACGGAAAGATGCAAGGATGTCACCAGCAGCATAGCCCAGGAATGCAGAGCCTTTAACTAGAAACATTAACTCCTTCTCTCTTCACAGATGCCTTTTCACCTGATTATCTCTAGTAATTTCTGTTTTTGTTTCATGTATTAAGGCAGGCCATTTTCTTTCTCTCCATATTCATTCTGGGGATATGGGGAATGCTGGCAAAGTCAATAGCTAAGTCAGAAAATGTGAAACCTTTCTTCTCATAAGGGGTGGTGGAAAGTTAGAACTCTCTCCAACAAAATAGTGGAAGCAATTAATTTTAAATCTGAGCTCCACCAATTTTGACAGCTGAGAACATTGATAGATATGGCAGGTATGATAGATATCTCTTTATCTAAGAGAATTAAGATGAAGATTTACCATTATCTCATTGATAATGAATTTTGTTTGCCAGTCATGATGAAGGGTCTCAGCTCAAAACATTGACTGTTCATTTCCTGCCTGACCTGCTGAGTTCATGTGCTTGTATATATTACTTCTGTTTGACTTGTTATTTCCTGAAGAAACTGTTGAGCTTAATGCTGCTACGGAAAGCTTTCTGATACTAAAATGAAGTGTCAAACAGAAAGAGTCCAAATCCAAGGGAGGAAGCAAAATTTACATTTATTTGGAAGGTACGCAGACAAGAATAAAACAAAGAAAGGTTGAGAGAAGAACCATACTTACTGCAGATTCCATTTAAAAGACAGCAGCTCTAGCAGTGTAGGATTCCCTCAGCAAAGCATCAATGGATGGAAATGGAATTGGTTTATTATTGTTATACGTACAGAGACAGAATGAAAAACACTCAGACAGATCATTATATACAGAGGTAAATCGATGTAGCACAGAAAGAAGTCAGTAAGAGTTACAGAGGAAATGCAGTTAGACAAATAAAATGCAAGAGACATGGACGGGTCCAATGAGAAATTGAAAGTCTTATAACAGCTGTTCTTGTGCATCATGGGATGTCTTCTCAAGCTGTTGCATCTTCCTGACCGGGGGGGGGGGGTGGGTGGAGAAGAGAGAATAGTAAGAGGGGTTATGTTGGCTGTTTTCCTCAGACAGTAGGAAGTGTAGACAGAGTCTATGGAGGGGAGGCAATGGAGAAGTTAATGACTTAAAAGCTATTTCTCCTTTCCTCTTCAAAGATGCTGCCTGATTGGCAAGCTACTTCAAGATTTTTCTGTTCATTTTTCAGATTTAAAGTATCTGGAATATTTGCTTTTCTGTTAATTATTCTAAAGATGTATTATTATGTTTAGGACGTGAGGTAAAGAGGTGGAGGTCAGCGATAATGAAAATTGTTACTCATGGTGAGTAAAATAGGGCAGGCTGTGAACACACCTCGGTGGACAGGGAAATAATGATTGCATGCAATATCAGAGCGACTGGGTGGAACTGTACACAGAGCAGTATGAACAGGCAGACTTACTATCTTCAATATGGTCAAACCGTCCAAGAACAAAGTTGATTCCAATCCAGGCATAGACTCCTGTCAAAATATTTCTACATTAATTACAAGCTTGAAACATGGTACAAAAATAGCAGTGTTTCAGAATATAAGCATCAGGTTTAGACACGCAGATCAAAATCTCAAGGGGAAAATCAGAATCAGGTTTATTATCACTGGCATGTCGTAAAAATTGTCATTTTGCTGCAGTAGTGCAGTGCAATACATAAAAAAATATTCTGTTACAACCATAGCGACCTTCTTATTAAAAAGTAACCCAGTAATTAACAAAAATCTACCACTCGGATCCGAAATAATATCGTGTTGAACAAATGTAATAGAGGAGTCAATAAAAATTGAAACTCCTTTTACTTTAGCATTCAAATTCGAATGGTACTGTTGACCCCTCCAAAACCTAAAAAAACCATTGATTGTCCTCTTTCCTCACTTGAGCTTCTTGTACAAAAATAATATGCGCATTCAGTCTTTGGAATACTTTAAAAATCTTTTTCCATTTAATCGGATGGTTTAAGCCATTAGTATTCCAAGAGACAAAATTAATGGTCTGAGCCATATTTCTAAAATCAACCCTTTGGTATATAAAGAGTTAACCAAAGTATGAACTCATGCACCCGGAAGAGGAACAAAAATAAGGGGAGGACCCGGAAATGACAACACGGCGGACATTTTAGTAGTTTGAAATCAGCCCAAATGAAAATACTACAAAAACTAATAAAAAGAGCAATAGAATTAGAAAGGAACCCCCTGCCCACCACCCACAGAAAAGAGACCCTCCTGAGCCTGAAAGAGGCCAGAAAAAAAAATTGTGAGACTAAATCTACCCCCATGTCTCCAGAAGGCGACTCCAGATATATAAAGGAGAAAAAAAATTCCACCCAAAATCCTAAAAAGTAATTAGCACTATACTAAAACAGACTTCTTAATATAATTGCTAGTAAAAAAAACAAAAATATAAACACTGGTAACTTATAAATTGGGTTAAAACACGAACAAATAAAAGTTAGGATGTGATAAGAAAGGCATTATAGGAAGAAGACGACAAAAAAAGACGACATTTTAAAAAAAGCAAGAAATATTTTAGAAAAGAAGCCGCCATCTTAGTTACACAAAAAATGAAAAAGATGTATATCAAAACGTTAAAAAATTCACCTTCAAAGGATTAATAATAATGACCAAAAATAAAATACAATGGTTAAAGTAAGTAAATTAAAAAGATTAATACATCGATAAAGAAAAACTTTAATTGGAATATAAAATGTAAAATAAAGCTACACTAAAAGTCAGAAACAAAATCTGGTTTTGGAAACAAAAACTATCTTGCAACGATCAAAACCATACATTTATTAGAGACGAGAATCCGAAGCAGTAGGATAGTTCTCATTCAGAAAGCTTCGAGCATCAGCTGTGGAGAGAAAAACACGTCGCGAGATTCTAAGTTTCACAGGGTATAAAAGCACTGGTTTTAGGTTTTTCTCATAACATTCGGACATCACAGGTTTAAAAACGAGCCACGCTTTCATCACTTCGGGGCTGAAATCCTCCACAAGCCGAAACTGGAGTTCTCTCAATTTAACCAACCCTAAACACTGAGCCAAACAAATAAGTTGCTCTTTAACATGCACATAATGAAATCGAACAATTACAACAGGTGGTTTAGATGAAGAACTTGGTGATCGGCGCATAATTCTATGGGCACGATCAGGTAACGGAGGACTATCTGGGAATACAGAAGGAAACGCATCCTTTAAGTTGAGCGAAATACTTCAAGGGGTCCCCTTGTTCGATACCTTCCGGGAGACCAAGTATGCTTAAGTTCTGTCTTCTAGACCAACTTTCAAAATCAACACTCTTGGCTTTAAGTATTTCCAACTGTTTAATCGCCGAAGATAATTTCTGCTCCAGTTTCTTGATTTTCAAGTCTCGCTTCCGAGCGTCCTCTTGCAGAGTTGCGATTAGAGTTTGATGCTGTATAACTTCATGATCAATCTTATCCAGAGAATCCTGGAAAGCCTTGAAATCTGCTTTGAAAGTTTGTCGTTCTTCAAATTTTTCATTCAAGAGCTCCAATAACGTATCATAAATCAATTCAGTACGCTTAGGATCGGTCTTTTTTTTTCTTTCCATTGCCGTTAGAATCTTTCCCAGGGTCTCGCCCTTTAGGTCTGAAAGCCATTGCAGGACTCATTTCTTCAAAATTCACAGTACCCTCTTAAAGATAAGTCCAAAAAAGTAACAAGAGTCTTCTGGTGTAGGTAAAAATAAGTTAAATAAGGGTGATCATAGGTTAAAAAAGTAAAGGTTATGGAGTGAATCTACAACAGTGCACACTCCATGAGTGTCTCCTGGTGATAATCCTGGTGGATTATCCTGATTTCTTTAAGTCTTTATTTACTTCTCTACCTAATCTAAATGAATATATGTTAATAATGCGTGGTGACTTCAACTGTTGTTTAAATCCTTTGCTGGATAGATCTATATCCATTCAGACTTTACCAAATAAGTCGGCCACTTACATCAATTCTTTTTTGACTGATAATGGAATTTTCGATATTTGGAGATTTCTGCATCCTAAGGACAAAGAGTTTTCATTTTTCTCACGTTTATCATTCTTACTCAAGAATTGACTTTTTTTTATTGACTCTCGTTTTATTCCATCTGTAACTGGTTGTAATTGTGACATTATAGCCATCTCTGATCATGCTCCAATTAAACTTTCTACTAAATTAATGGATACAGCTTCTGGTACTAAGCAATGGCGATTTGATTCTACCTTACTGCAAGATCCGGATTTCATTAAATTTATGAAGGAACAGATTGATTTCTTCTTTTCAACTAATTTCACGGATGAAATTTCCTGCGGAATACTTTGGGACACTTTTAAAGCATATATACGTGGACAGATTATCTCCTATTCTGTTGGTTTGAGAAAACGTATTAAGAAGGAAACTCTCTTATTGGTTGATAAGATTAAAGAAATTGACAAGAAATATTCGATTGCTCCTAGTAAGGAGCTTTATAAACAAAGGGTTGAGCTTCAAATGGAACACAGTTTATTACTTACATCTTCAAATGAAAATCAATTAATGAAAACCAGAACTGATTTTTATATACATAGTGATAAGTCGGGCAAACTGTTAGCTAACCAATTGAAATATGCTTCGGTTAAACATCAAATTATTAAGATTCGTCAACAGAATGGTGAACTGACAGTTAACCATGATGAGATAAACAAATCCTTTCAAGATTTTTATACCTCCCTGTATCATTCTGAATTTCCTCATGATCATAATACCATGCATGATTTTCTTGGGAAATTGAATTTTCCAAAATTATCATCAGAAGAACTTTTAATATTAGAAACTCCTATTATGGATGTAGAAATTAAAGGTGTTATTTCCTCTATGAATTCTGGGAAAGCACCAGGTCCAGATGGGTATACAGTGGAATTTTTTAAGTGTTTTTCCTCTACTCTTTCTCCTTGGTTATGCAAGGTTTTTGAAGAAGCAATTAGACTATGTAAATTGCCACAATCTTTTTATAAAGCTTCCATTTCTTTAATATTGAAAAAAGATAAAGAACCTACTGATTGTGCATCCTATAGACCAATATCCTTATTGAATGTAGATTCCAAGATCTTTTCCAAGTTGTTGGAGACCAGGCTGGAGAAGATATTACCTCAAATTATCTTGGAGGATCAAACTGGTTTTATTAAAAATTGCTATTCTTTTTTCAATATTAGGAGATTATTGAATATTATTTATACTCCTTCACGCAGCACCTCAGAATGTGTCATTTCATTGGATGCGGAGAAAGCATTTGATATAGTTGAATGGCCATATTTATTTACTGTGCTTGAGAAGTTTAATCTTAGTCCGACATTAATATCCTGGATTAAATTGATAAAAGCCTCAGTTTTTACTAACAATCAAAGATCTCCCTTTTTTCGTTTATTTCAGGGTACCAGGCAAGGTTGTCCTCTTAGTCCATTATTATTTGATATTGTTATAGAACCTTTGGCAATTGCTATTAGAGAATCACTGAACATTTTTGGCATTACTCGCGGGATGGATATACATAAGTTATCATTATATGCAGATGACTTGTTATTATATGTTTCTGATCCTGAGAAATCCATTCCTGCAGTTATATCATTGTTGGCTCAGTTTAGTAATTTTTACGGGTATAAATTGAATCTTAATAAGAATGAATTGTTCCCCTTAAATAGACAGGTTTCAATTTATGGAAATTTACCTTTTAAATTAGTTAATGACTTTTTTATATACTTAGGGATTAAAATTACAAAAAATCATAAGGAGTTATTCAAGGTTAATTTTTTACCCTTAATCGATCAGATTAAATGTTTGTTCACTAAATGGTCACCATTGTCTTTATCTCTGAGAGGTTGGATTAATGCTATTAAGATGATTATTGATTTGGAGGCCATTTATTCAATATTTTCACATGATGTAATTTGACCCTGTTCCAATCCTAGTTGTTTTTCTGGTTTTCATATATATATGGGGGGGGAGGGGAGGGGAGGGGAGGGAAGGGGAGGAGAGAGAGGGAGAGGGGGAGGGGGAGGGGGAGGGGGAGGGGGAGGGGGAGGGGGAGGGGGAGGGGGAGGGGGAGGGGGAGAGGGAGAGGGAGAGGGAGAGGGAGAGGGAGAGGGAGAGGGAGAGGGAGAGGGAGAGAGAGAGAGAGAGAGAGAGAGAGAGAGAGACTCGGAGTTGGGGACACTGATTATTTTGTAATTTTTTTATAGATACTATAAACAGCTAATTTTTTTTCTTCTTTCCTTCTTTTTCTTAATAGTTAGTGGTTAGTTTGGCAGTTTAGTTTTTCTTAGGGTATTAATATTTTTTCATTTTTTTCTTTTTCTCTTTTCTGTTTTTTTCCAACATGAATTACTTAGTTTTTTTTGTTTTGTTTATATGACATTTGTATCATTCATGATTTGGGAAAACTTAACTATAATGTACTTATTGCTTGTGTATCCTTTTAAGTTCATTTTAATTTTGTAAGTTTGTAGTCCCATTATCTATGTACTAATCTTATCATGTTGATGTTAATAAAAAGATTGGAAAAGAAAAAGAATATTCTCTTACAAAAAAGATCATAAGGCATAGGATCAGAATTAGGCCATTCAGCCTATTGAATCCGCTGTACTCATTACAAGAAATAATCAAAATAAGTAAATAGTGCAAAAAGAGAGCAAAATAGTGAGGTAGTGTTCATGGACCGTTCAGAAATCTGATGACAGAGGGGAAGAAGCGGTTCTTAAAACGTTGATTGTGGGTCTTCAGGCTCCTGTACCTCCTCCCCGATGGTCGCGTTCACAGATGAAAAGAGGGTAGATCATGGACGCCACTTTCTTGAGGCACTGTCTTTTGAAGGATAATTTATAACTGGATATCAAAAAGATATCATTAATTGAATTTTGAAGAGTAAGAAACACAAGTCTGAAGATGCTGGAATCCAAAGCAACACACACTAAATGCTGGAGGAACTCAGCAAGTCAGGCAGCATCTGTGGAAATGAATAGATAGTCGATATTTTGGGCTCTGACCATTCTTCAGTCCTGATGAAGGGTCTTGGCCTGAAGTGTCGACGATATATTCATTCCCATTGATGCTGCCTAGACCTGCTGAGGTCTTCCAATATTTTGAAGAAACCGAGGTTTCTAAACATTCACATGTATTTTAAGACTGAACTAAATGGTAAAGTAAGGATTTGATGCACTGACAAACATCGTTTGAACAACCTGCTGACCCTAGTTATATAATTCCCATATATGAGCAAGCTAGATAGTGAAGAGTTTATTGATCAAACAACATTGAGTCATCATCTGGTTACGAGGATACCGAGAGAGATTAAACTGAAATAAAACGTGAGGGAAATTGTTGCTGTTTTATTAAGTTCCACATGAGCTAATTATTAACCTCCATCTCCACAAACAATTTGATAAGCTGATTAGTTCAGGAATATTCTGAACTGGAAGCACGTGAACCCTGAGTGACAATAGGAGGGTATCCTGGCATTGTCTTCTTCTCTGTCTGTGTATACAGCTAAAATAGACAATAGGTGCAGGAGTAGGCCATTCGGCCCTTTGAGTCAGCACTGCCATTCAATGTGCGATCATGGCTGATCATCCACAATCAGTACCCCGTTCCTGCCTTCTCCCCATATCCCTTGACTCCGCTATCTTTAAGAGCTCTATCTAACTCTTTCTTGAAAGCATCCAGAGAACTGGCCTCCACTGCCTTCTGAGGCAGAGCATTTCATAGATCCACAACTCTCTGGGTGAAAAAGTTTTTCCTGAACTCTGTTCTAAATGGCCTACCCCTTATTCTTAAACTGTGGCCTCTGGTTCTGGATTCCCACAACATCGGGAACATGTTTCCTGCCTCTAGCGTGTCCAATCCCTTAATAATCTTAATCGTTTCAATCAGATCCCCTCTCATCCTTTTAAATTCCACTGTATGCAAGGCCAGGTGCTCTAACCTTTCAACATGACAGTCCTGCCATCCCAGGAATCAACCTCGTGAACCTACGCTGCACTCCCTCAATAGCATGAATGTCCTTCCTCAAATTTGGAGACCAAAGCTGAACACAATACTCCAGGTGCGGTCTCACCAGGGCCCTGTACAGCTGCAGAAGGACCTCTTTGCTTCTATACTCAACTCCCCTTGTTATGAAGGCCAACGTGCCATTAACTTCCTTCACTGCCTGCTGTACCTGCACGCTTACTTTCAGTGACTGATGAACAAGGACACCCAGATCTTGTTGTACTTCCCCTTTTCCTAACTTGAGACCATTCAGATAGTAATCTGCCTTCCTGTTCTTATCATGCAGTGAATTAAGTAAAACAGAACTTGAGATGAAACTCCAGCAAAAGTGACCATAAACTACCAGGTTGTCACAGAAGCTGAACTCTAGAGGTTAGGTGAACATGACTGGCCCTTACATCAAGGCAACATGTGATGGAGTGCAGCATCAAGAAACACGAGTACAACTCAAGCTAACAGGTATGAAGGGGAAACACTCCGATAGAGCCACATCTTGCGTTGCTCCCCTCCAAACCACACCTCGCCCTGTTAATGGAGATACACCACCAGCTCTCTTGGGGCAATGCAGAAATTAGTCATCTTCAAGTTTAATTGTCATTCAACCATAACTGCTGGTACAGTACAAAGTAAACATGAGACAGCGTTTTTCAGGACCATGGTGTTAAATGACAGTACAAAAAGCTAGACTGAACTACGCAAAATAAAACGACACGGAGAAAGCTACACTAGTCTGCAGACCTACAGAGGACTGCTAAAGTGCACAAAAACAGTGCAGGCATTACAATAAATAATGAACAGGACAATAGGCAAGGTGTCAGTCCAGGCTCTGGGTATTAAGGAGTTTGATAGCTTGGGGGAAGAAACTTACATAGTCTGGTCGTGAGAGCCCGAATGCTTCGGAGCCTTTTTCCAGATGGCAGGAGGGAGAAGAGATTGTATGAGGGGTGCATAAGGTCCTTCATAATGCTGTTTCCTTTGCGGATGCAGCTTGTAGTGTAAATGTCCATAATGGCGGGAAGAGAGACCCCGATGTTCTTCTCACCTGACTTCACTATCCGCTGCAGGGTCTTGCGATCCGAGATGGTGCAATTTCCAAACCAGGCAGTGATGCAGCTGCTCAGGATGCTCTCAATACAACCCCTGTAGAATGTGATGAGGATGGGGGGTGGGAGATGGACTTTCCTCAGCCTTCGCAGAAAGTGGAGACGCTGCTGGGCTTTCTTTGCTATGGAGCTGGTGTTGAGGGACCCAGGTGAGATTCTCCGCCAGGTGAACACCAAGAAATTTGGTGCACTTAACGATCTCTATCGAGGAGCCGTTGATATTCAGCGGGGAGTGGTCGCTCCGTGTCCTCCTAAAGTCAGCAACCATCTCTTCTGTTTTGTTCACATTAAGAGACAGATTGTCGGCTCTGCACCAGTCCATTAGCCACTGCCCCTCCTTTCTGTAAGCTGACTCATCATTCTTGCTGATGAGACCCACCATGGTCATGTCATCGTCGAACTTGATGATGTGGTTCAAGCTGTGTGTTGCAGCACAGTCGTGGGTCAGCAGAGTGAACAGCAGTGGACTGAGCACGCAGTCTTGGGGGGGGGGGGGGCCTGTGCTCAGCGTGATGGCGTTGGAGATGCTGCGTCAGGAAGTCTAGGATCCAGTTGCAGAGGGTGTTCAGGCCCAGTAGGCTCAGCTTTCCAGTCAGTTTCTGAGGGATGATTGTGTTGAATGCTGAATTGAAGTCTATGAACAGCATTCCAATGTATGTATCTTTTCTGTCCAGGTGGGTTAGGGCCAGGTGGAGGGTGGTGGCAATGGCGTCATCTGTTGAGCGGTTCAGACGGTACGCAAACTGCATGGGGTCCAGTGAGGGGAGCAGCAGGGTCTTGATATGCCTCATGACGAGTCTCTTGAAACACTTCATGATGATGGATGTAAGTGCAACGGGATGGTAGTCATTTAGGCAGGACACTGAAGACTTTTTCAGTACAGGGACGATGGTGGCGGCCTTGAAGCATGTTGGAAAGGTGGCGCTGCTCAGGGAGATGTTGAAGATGTCGGTGAGAACATCTGCTAGCTGGTCTGCACATCCTCTGAGCACTCTACCAGGGATGCTGTCTGGTCCAGCAGCCTTCCGTGGGTTGAATCTACACAGGGTTCTTCTCACATCAGCCATGGTGAGACACAGCACCTGGTCATTTGTAGGTGTGGACTTCCTCGCCGCCACGTCATTTTCCGTCTCAAACCGGGTGTAGAAGTTATTTAGCGCATCTGGGAGGGAGGCATCACCTGCATAGTCAGGTGATGTTGTCCTGTAATTGGTGATGTCCTGGATGTCCTTCCACATGCGCCGCATGTCGCCGCTGTCCTGGAACTGGCTGTGGATTAGCTGGGCGTGTGCACGCTTTGCCCCTCTGATGGCGCGGGACAGTTTGGCCCTTACTATTGTTACGAGCTGCCTTGTCGCCTGCTCTGAAGGCAGAATCGCGGGTCCTCAGCAGCGCACACATCTCCGCGGTCATCCATGGCTTAACGCGTATAGTGATGGTCTTGGACAGAGTAACATATCAATGCACTTGCTGATGTAGCTGGTCACTGATGCTGTGTACCCCTCTAAGCTGGTAGAGTCGCCATCGGTTGCAGCCTCCCTGAACATGTGCCAGTCAGTGTGCTCAAAGCAGTCTTGAAGAGCAGAGATGGCTCCCACTGGCCAGGTTTTCAGCTGCTTCTGAACTGGTCTGGAGCGCCTACAATGAAACAATGCTCCTCTGGAGCCAAAGTGCATAATACAGTACAATAATGTTGCACACAGCACGCAGAGTAACAATGGCACGTACAGTTACAAAAGTATTAGTACAAGTCCCTGAGTGGCATGGTCTGAAGATGACTGGTGCATGGGATGTCCCAATGGTGGGAATGCTTCACAAGAGGGCAAGAGAAGACTAAGGAGTAGGTCATCGATATCTAATTTATTAATCTGATTATATTTAATTTAGTTTCTTAATATGGTCTGCCTAGCATGACAGTCCCGATCTATTGGAAGAGAGATGATATTTGGCTACCCGCTGAGTTGGCCAAGAAAGCCATTAGTTATAGTTTGCCAAGTTATTCACCCGAGGCAGAAAAGGGATAAAACAGTGGACAACTTGACAGCAACGTACAATCTGCTTGAGGAACTCAGCATGTCAGGCAACATCTATGGAAATGAATAAATAGGTGACATTTTGGGCGAAGCTACTTTTTCAGGACTGGAAAGTGGGTGGGGGGGGGAGGGGGAGGAGAAAGAGGAAGCAATACAAACTAGAAGGTGATAGATAAAGCCAGGTGAGGGGAAAGGTAGGTGGGTGGAGGAGGAGGGATGAAGTGAGAAGCTGGAGGAATTTGATAGGAGAGCAGTGTGGACTTCACAGGAATAACACTGGATGAGATGAAATTTCTATGTCTGGCCGACCTTATAGTTACAAATATCTGGGGACTAGTGTCCCACACTGTGGAAGCATAACTCACAGGCAGACGCCATGCCAGATTCCTGCATCGTAATCCCTGAGAACATCCTGTCCCATTAGTGTGATCACCAGAGTGAAACACTAGTGGACTGAAGTAGTTCTGTGCATCCTCCGCATTGAGTCTACATCCCATGAACTCTCATGGGCAGGGAGTGATCTTCCACATTACCACCTCAGCTGATCAATGCTGAATAACAAGTGGATGCAGTACTGTCAGCCCGTCACCTGCACTAACTTTGGGGCACCATCAATCTGGGTCTCCAGTAGGTAGGGGAGGAGGCAACATGGGAGATAAACCATCTGCTTGTGACGGATGCAATTGACCAAGCCAACAGCAATAAAATACTGTGACTTCATCACTGGCCAATGAAATAGACACAGGACACATCTGCAGTTCCGTTTGGAAGAACTTGGGAAAAGCCTGACTCTGTAACAGGCGTACATGTCATTTACAGTGATGGTTACATTGGCAACCATTTTGTGTAACACCTCTGTTCAACTGGCATCGGTGACCCCAGAACATCACTTTATTTCTCCTTTCTGCATGAACTTGCCCAAAAAAGCTCAACATAAGCTTGAGAAAGAGCTCCACGCCATCCATCTTGACACATTGCACCCTTCCGGTCTTGACACTGGACTTTCTGATAAATGAGCTAATCTGGCCTTGTAACTCAGATTCAGATTTAATTTAATCACACGCACATCAAAACATACGGTGAACTAAAATAACCTGAGGATGTGCTGGGGGCAGTCCGCAAGCATTGCCACACATTCTGGCACCAACACATGCCCACAATGTTCAGCAGAACAGCAACAAAACAACAACAGGAAAACAAGCCCCTTTACTCCCTCCCAAGTACTCACCCATCCATTCACACGTACAGACAGTTCCCTCAATCCAGGACAGGCCACTTCTGGGCCTCCAGCCTCCATTCCCAGTATTCGCATTACAGCTGCCCCAGTGCACAATTCCCTCAAACACATCTTTTGCTATTCACCAGCCTTTATTATTGCTGTTCAGCTGGTTTGTTTCAATCGATTCTGCTCTTTCCCCTATGACTGACCTCTCCTTGTATTTATATAGATACATACATACTTTATTGATCCCAAAGGAAATTACAGCGGCACAGTAGCATTACAAGTGCACAGATACACAGATAATAAAAGAGAATATAAAAAGTTACCTTAAAAATAAGATGTACAAGATTTGTAAGTCAATGATTTACCAGATTTACAAGTTCATATATATGTACACACACACATTTCATATTTCTTATTGTAATTTATATTTCACATATTGCACTGTAGCACTGCCACAAAACAACAAATTTCATGACATGTCAGTGATAGTAAACTGATTCTGATTCTAATTCTGAAGTAGTCAATTGCTCTTTTGGATTATTCTGATGAGAAACTTGGATATAGAATGCACAATACTGCTGACAGACAGATACTGTGTTGTTGGTGCTCCATTACACACACCTGTTCTGAAGGGTCTCCAACCAGAAATGTCAATTATTTTCCCTTCTAGAGATATGCTCAATCTACTGAAGGCGACAAGCATGGAATTTTTTAATTTCAGATTTCTAACATCTGCACTCCTCTGTTTTGCACGAATGGGTGCAGGTAAGGTGGATGGTTGCAGGGTCAAGGAGTATAAAACTACAGGGCATGGATCTAAGAGGAGAGGGGAAAGATTTAAAGCAGACATGAGAGGCAAACCTTCCCACACAGAGGGTGGGGGGCAAAAAGGAACTGGTGGCACAGGGTAGCACAGTGTTTATGGTTAATGGCTGGCAAAGTTTTGAGGCATATAGGCCAAATGCAGGCAAACTGGATTAACTCAAGTAAGGCACCTTGGTAGGTATGGATGAGTTGGGGCAAAAGAACTGTTTCTGTGCTCTATAGATATGAATGTATTGATACACACCTTCTTGTTTACCAGATATCACTTCTGCATGCGACTCCGAAAACAGGAAGTCAAATTCCACTGGCACATTAACATAAAGGTTCTGGAGAATGGCGTTCTGTTGGCTGAAGAGATGCAAGACATTTGAATTCCAGTGTGATTTCCCTTCAACAGCAACCATGGAAATCAATGAGCCCTCCTGGCAAATTCTCCCTTTATAACTTATGACCAAATCTCTTGCAGCCTACACTAGGATAAGTCTGGGATTTTACACTCCCAAAGAGATTTTACAGGTAAATGTTTTAACACTGGATGAAGGCTGTGGATGGTTTTGACTGCTGCAGAACACAACAGTCACTCTTGACAGGTTTTGTAATCTGGACTTTGCTATTTTCTCAGTATGATTGCACTTTGAATTCCCTGCTGGTGTGTACACCCATGCACAGTTGGGTATGACTGCACTTGGAACTCCCTGGTAGAGCAAAGTGCATATTTGCCTTGAGTGTAGTATGTCCTGGGGAGGGCATCTGTGATCACAGCTTAACATGTGCATGAAATCTGTCCCACTACTCTTTCAGACCATTCAAATTTGATAGGTTTCAATGAGGTCACCTCTCATTCTTCTAAACTCCAGTGAGTACTGCCCCAGAGTCACCAAACGTTCCTCATTCAATACACCTATCATTCCCTGAATCATTTCTGTGAACCTCCTTTCAACTCTCTCATTATTGCTTAGATAGGGGCCCAAACTGCACACAATACTCCAAGTGAGGCCTCACCAGTGCTTTATAAAGCCTCAACATTACATCTTTGGCTTTATATTCTCGTCCTCTGGAAATGAATGCCAATGTTGCATTTGCCCTACTCATCACCAACTCAACTTGCAAATCAGCCTTCAGGGAATCCTGCAGGAGGGCTCCCAAGACACTTTGCACCTCAGATTTTTGAATTTTCTCCCTCTTTAGAAAATAGACTATGCTTCTATTCCTTCGACCAAAGTGCATGACAACACACTTCCTAACACGGTACCCCATCTCACACTGTTTTGTCCATTCTTCTAATCTGGCTAAGCCCTCCTGCAGCCTCCTTGCTTCTTCAACACTACCTGCCCCTCCACCTATCATCTGCAAACTTGGCCACAAAGCCATCAATTCCTTCATCCCAGTGACATACAATGTAAAAAAAAAAGTTGGTCCCAACACCGACGCCTGTGGACCACCACCAGTCACCTGCAGGTAATCAGAAAAGGGCTCCCTTTATACCCACTCTGCCTCCTGCCAATAAGCCAATGCTCTAACCATGCTGATGTCTTCCCTGTAATACTATGGGCACTTATTTGTTAAGCAGCCTCATGTGCATCATCTTTTCAAAGGCCTTCTGAAAATCCAAGTACATAACCTCCACCATCTTCCTTTGTCTATCCTGCTTGTTATTTCTTCAAAGAATTCCAATAGATTTGTCAGGCAAGATGTTCCTTTAAGGAAACCATGCTGACTTAGGCCTATCTTACCATGCACTTCCAAGTACCCCAAAATCTCATCCTTAACAATCCATTCCAATATCTTCTCAATGACTGAGTTAACTGACCTATTATTTCCTTTATTCTGCCTGCCTTCATTCTTGAAGAATGGAAGGACGTTTTCAGTTTTCTACTCCTCAGGAATCATTCCAGAATCTATTGATTCTTAAAAGATCATTACTAAGGCCTCCACCATCTCTTCAGCTACCTCTTACAGAATGCTGGGGTCTCAACCATCTTGTCCAGTTGAGTTATCTATCTTCAGACTTACTGCCTTCCAAGCATCTTTTCTCTTGTAATAGCAACTGCACTCACTTCTGCTCCCTGACACACTCGAACTTCCAGCAAACTGTTAGTGTCTTCCACATTTAAGACCGACGCAAAATTCTTATTCAGTTCATCCACCATTTCCTTGTCCCTCAGTGGAACCTCTCCGGTGTCATTTTCCAGCGGTTCAATACTTACTCGCACCTCTCTTTTACTCTTTATATATCTGAAGAAACTTTTGGTCACATTTTTAATATCATTGGCTAGTTTACCTTCATATTTCATCTTTTTCCTCCTAATGGCTTTTCTTGTTCACTTTTATTGGTTTTTAAAATCTTCCTAATCCTCTAACTTCTCACTAATTTTTGCTCTATTATAAGCCCTCTCTTTTACTTTTATGTTGGCTTTGACTTCCCTTGTCAGCCATGGTTCTGTCACTTTGACTTTAGAATACTCCTTCTTTGGGATGTATCTATCCTGTGCCTTACAAATTGATCCCAGATATGCCAGCCATTACTGCTCTGTTGTCATCCCTGCTAGAACCCCCTTCCAATGAACTTTGGCCAGCTCCTCTCCATGCCTCTGCAATTCCCTTTACTCAACTGTAATACTAATACATTTGACTTCAGCTTCCCCCTCTCAAATTACAGGGTGAATTCTATCATATTATGATCATTGCCTCCTAAGGGTTCCTTTACCTTAAGCTCCTTCATCAAATCTGGCTCATTATGCAACACTCGATCCAGCATAGCTGATCCCGTAGTGGGCTCAACCACAAGCTGCTCGAAAAAGCCATCTCATAGGCATTCGATAAATTCTTTCTTGGGATGAAAATCAGCACCAACCTGATTTTCTCAATCTACCCGCAAATTGAAATTTATCATAACTATCTTAACATCTCCTTTTCTGACATACATCTTCTATATCCTGTTGTAATTTGTAGCCCGCATCTTGGTTACTGTTCAGGTGCTTACATATAATTCCTATCACGATCTATTTACTCTAGCAGCTTCTTAACTCACCCACAAGGATTCTACATCTTCTGATCCTGTGTCACCTCTTTCTAAGGATTTAATTTATTTTTTATACCAACAGAGCCACACCACCCCTCTGCCTGCCTGTTCTTTCAACACGGTGGGTAGCCTTGGATGCTAAGCTCCCAACTCTAATCTTCTTTCAGCCATGACTCGGTGATGCCCACAACAACGTCATACATATTAATCTCTAACCGTGCTACAAGATTATCTATCTTATTGCATATAATGCGTGCATTTAAATACAATAACCTCAGTCCTGCATTTGTCACCCTTTTTGATTTTGTCCCCTTGTTACACTGCAACTCATCCCACTGACTGCAATTTTGCCCTAACATCTGCCTGTCCTTCCTGACAGCCTCACTGCACACTGCCTCTGCTTGTATATCAACTGCCCCATCACTCAGTTTCACATTCCTTTGACAAAAATTAGTTTAAACCCTCCCCTACAGTTCTAGCAAATATATCTCATTGCTGGGTGACAATATCCTCACTCTAATGTGCCCTTCCACTTATTTTTGTGCCATTGGAAGGGAAATGAGAGCACAAAAACAAACAAAACACTGGAAGCACAAGAAAGGCGAGGAGTAGAATATTTCATCTTGTACCTCCTCTCCAGCATTAGAATCAGGTTTATTAACAGTGACATGCACTCAGTGGCCACTTTATTAGGTACACCTCTCCGTTTGCTTGGTAATGCAAATATCTAATTGGCCACTCATGTGGCAACAATTCAATACATAAAAGCATGCAGGTATGGTCAAGAGGTTCAGTTGTTGCTGAGACCAAACATCAGAATGTGGAAGATATGTGATCCGAGTGACTTTGACCGAGGAATGATTGTTGGTGCCAGGCAGGGTGGCTTGAGCATCTCAGAGACACCTGATCCGCAGTTTTCACGCACAACAGTTTCTAGAATTTATGGAGAATGATGCTGAAAACAAATAAAATCCAGTGAGTGGCAGTTCTTTGGGCGAAAAACTTTGTTAATGAGAGAGGTCAGAGAAGAATGACCAGGCTGGTTCAAGCAGTCATTAACTCAAATAATGTCATGTTACAGTGCTGTGCAGAAGAGCATCTCTGAATGCAAAATATATTGAACCTTGAAGTGGATGGGCTACAATAGGAGAAGGCCACACTAGACATCACTCCCGTACCTAACAAACTGGCCATTGAGTGTATGGTGTGGAATTTCTTGTTCCTCTAACAAGAAATTTTGCTTTCCGACAAGATGCTGGCAGGTCTTTTACCTTAGCTCCACTCTCCTGAACTAAATTTCCCTCAATTCCCAAAGTAACGGTGAGCTTCCATGGTTAACACACTCAAAATGCTGGAGCAACACAGCAGCATCTATGGAAAGGAATAAACAGCCAATGTTTCAGGCCGAGACCCTCCATTGGGTCTGGAAAAGAAGGGGACAGATGACAGAATAAGGCAGTGGGGGTGGGGGTGAGGGCAGAGGGTGAGGAGGAGAAGTTGGCAGGTGATAGGAAAGACCAGGTGAATGGGGAAGGTAGGTGGGCAAGGGAGGAGGGGATGAAATGAGCAGCTGGGATGTGATAAATTAAAAAGATAAAAGGCTGAAGAAGAAATCTAATAGAAGGGAACACGGAACCATGGAAGAAAGGGAAGTAGAGGGGACTAGTGGGAAGTGGAGGGGACTAGAGGGAAGTGGAGGGGACTAGAGGGAAGTGATGAGGGTGAGGGAGAATAGAAGGGGTGGTTTCCATGGTTTCCTGGGTAGATGAATTTAATCTCAACTCTGTCCTGAGTGGCTAACCTTCTATTTTGAGTCAGTGACACATGGTTTTTGACAAGATAGGATAAATGTTAACTCTGTATTACCTTATAAAGCCCTGCAAAAGTTTTGAATCTGAAAAAAATTCTAATTCCAGCGCCAAGCATTTTGGATAAGGGGTGCTCAACCTGTACTATGTTTCCCTTGTACTATTTCAATACTGATATGATTACATGATCTGTATGGGTGACATGCAAAGTTTTTCACTGAACCTTAGTTTGTGATAATAATAGGCTAATTTATTTCAGATGCAGTCTCAAACACTAAGTGAGGCAGGACTCTCCGGTACTAAAACTGTTGAAAAAGCGGCTATTGAATCGTTTTCCTTCCTGATTTCTGATACATGTTAACTTTGTAACCTTGTACAAGAAATAGATCCTTCTGACCACCAGAACCATCCATTCTCTCACCAATGAAAAAACACTCCTCTTTAACGTGTTTTAAACTCCAAGGTGGATAGTATTCCATCTGTCACGTCCCATCACTCAATCTTGCTATACCCTCCAAATCTCCTGGCATCCACCTCATTGTGCAGTGCAGTGAAATCCTCCCAAATACAATCCCTGTACCTTTCTGGTAGGAGCCTCATGCCTGCTGTGCAAAGGATGTACAACTGTGTTTCTTTGTGCTTCACGACAGGGATGTAGTCAGCTGCATATCGCAGGAGAGGACGGAGATAATCTATGGCCTTATCAGGAGAGGAGGCCAGCGTCGAGATACCTGGAAAGCAATTAGATAGATAGAGGTCAAATATTTTCAGACAACAACACATAATTACTTCCAAGTATTAGGTTTATTATCACTGATACAAGTCATGAAATTTCTATTGTGGCAGTAGTACAGTGCAATACATTAAAAAATTACAAATTATAATAAGAAATATTAAAAGATAAATAAAGAGTGCAAAATTAGAGCAAAATAGTGAGATAGTGTTCACAGGCTCATAACTGCTCAGAAATCTGATGGTGCAGGGGAAGAAACTGCATCGAAAACATTTGAGTGTGGGGTCTTTTGGGCTCCTGTTCCTGCTTCCTAACGGTAGTAATGAGAAGGGGGCACGTCCTAGATGGTGGAGGTCCTTAGTGATGGATGCGCCTTCTTGAGGCATTGCCTTTTGAAGATGTCCATGGCGGTGGGGAGGTTAGATTCCAATGATGGAGCTGGATGAGTTTAAAATCCTCTGCAGTTTTATCTGATCTTGTGCACTGGCATCTCCATACACGAGATTAATGGAACCAGTCAGAATGCTGTCCACGGTACATCTGTAGAAATTTGCCGGTGTGTTTGGTGATAATATGAAGTCTCCTCAAACTTCCAATGAAATACAGTCACTGGCATGCCTTCTTCATAACTCTATCAATACATTAGACAGACAGACATACTTTATTGATCACGAGGGAAATTGGGTTTCGTTACAGTCGCACCAACCAAGAATAGTGTAGAAATATAGCGATATAAAACCATAAAATAATTAAATAATAATAAGTAAAATATTCCGAGTGGAAATAAATCCAGGACCAGCTGATTGGCTCAGGGTGTCTGACACACCAAGGGAGGAGTTGTAGTTTGATGGCCATAGGCAGAAATGACTTCCTATTACGCTCAGTGTTGCATCTCGGTGGAATGAGTCTCTGGCTGAACGTACCCCTGTGCCTAACCAGTACATTATGGAGTGGATGAGAGTCGTTGTCCAAGATGGGGGACAGCATCCTCTTTTCAGACACCACCGTCAGAGAGTTCAGTTCCATCCCCACAGCATCACTGGCCTTACGAATGAGTTTGTTGATTCTGTTGGTGTCTGCTACCTCAGCACACAACAGCAAACATGATAGCACTGGCCACCACAGCCTCATAGAACATCCTCAGCATCGTCCGGCAGATGTTAAAGGACCTCAGTCTCCCCAGTAAATAGAGACGGCTCTGGCTCAGGGTAGATCTTCAGAGATGATGTTCAGAGATGTTTAATACTGCCTGATATTGGTGTTCATTAGGCTTAACATGCGTCTGGCTGTTCGTATCCATCTACAGATGATGTCATACCTGCTGAGGTCCTTCAGCAGTTTATTTAATGACTGCATTAAAACTGTACTGTATTAATGTTATACTGCAATACAGATTTATAACCACAGGGTGGCAGCAGAGTTCTACAAAAGGTTATTAATTACAAGTTAAATGGGATTCAACATTGTTTAATTTCTGGCACACAAGTGTAAAGGAGAACAAAATAATTGTTACAGCACAAAAAAGCACAGGATAAAGAACACAATATTAATGATAAAAAACACAATAAAATATATGTCCATAAAGTAGCAATGAGAAAAGGGCATGTCCTGGGTGATGTCCTTTATAATGGAGCCACCTTTCCAAGGCACCACTCCTTTATGATGTCTTGGATACTGCAGAGGCTAGTACCCATGATGGAGCTGACTCATTTTACAACTTTCTGTAGCTTCTTTTGGTCCTGTGCAGTAGCCCCCCCACCCATACCAGACAGTTCGAGTTTATTATCATTCAACCGTACACATGTATACAGCCAAATGTTTCTCTGAACTAAAGTGCACAACACAGTATTTATGCTGTAATTCACAAAGTAATATTGCCACAAATAAATTAATGTGCATTAGGACACAAGCTAAGAAATAAGGAGTATAACACTACTGGCACTTCAGACCTGTTGAGACTCGAGTGGTGTCAGGGAGTTCAGTAATCTCATGACCTGGGGGAAGTGAATGAGCCCAGTGGGGGACTGTCCATGTACTTTCTGAATCAATGGATCGTGGGTTCAAATCCTACTCCACAGACTGTGCGGACAGTCTGTTTTGGAGACAGAGATGGGAATTAGGGGTCAGGACAACGTTTAGGGACAGGGATGAGGGAGAGTTTGAAGGCCAGTGGCATGGATGTGTTCCAAAAGGACATACGTAGACGGATATTGGGATCAGAGGTCGGTGTGCGCAGGACACACGAAGACTAGTGACCCTAGTAGGCGAGTTGGTGAGTACAGAGGTCGAGGCCTGGAGATTAGAGTTCCATCATTGAAAACTCCTAGGGATGATACACATGAGATTTAAGCGTAAAGGATGATCAGAAGACTGGAAGAGCGAAGACCTGGGTCTGAGTAAGTTGGGGGCCGGATGTCTGAGAATTCACGAGTCCACCAGACGTCCGGAGGCAGCCTGCCCTGGGTTTGGAGGTGTATGTGAGAGTGTTTTTGTTGTTGTTGCTGCTGCTGCTTGTGTTGTTCTGTTGAACATTCCGGGCATGCTATATTGGCAAAATGTCTAGCAGCACTGCGGGCTGCACCCAGCACATCCTGAGGATATGCTGGTTGTCAACACAAATGATACATTTTGCTGTATGTTTCAATATATGTGATAAATAAATGAATCAGAGTCTGAAATAAGAAAGGGAGATGCACTTGTACATCAACTCTTTTAGACCTCAATCACTTCATGACACCAGAAGGAATTGAGACATTATGTTGTGGTTGCGTAGGTGAAGCTGCACTTAGAGTACTGCGCACAGTTTTGATCACTCTGTTACAGGAAAGGCGTGGTTAAACTGCAGAGTATAGAGAAGATTTATGAGGATGCTGCCAGGACTAGAGGGCCTGATTTATAGGGAGAGGTTGGCTAGGTTAGGCGTTTATTCTTAATATGTAGAAGAAAGACAGCGAATCAAAATCATTGGCAATCTGCTGTTTTGTGGCAGCAGTGTGATTCAATGCATATTTTTTAAAAAACTATAAATTACAATAGATATATAAATTATATTGAGCAGTGCAAAAAGATAGCAAACAAGAAAGAAAAATAGTGAGCTAGTTTTGATGGGGTCATTGTCCATTCAGAAAAGTTACAATATCATTTAAGAAGCACTTGGATAAGTGCACAGAGGGCCCAGTAGAGAGATAGGGGTGAATGCAGGAGGGGAAGAAGCTGTTCCTAAAATGTTGAGTGTGTTTCTTCAGGCTCCTGTACCTCCTCCTTGATGGTAGCAACGAGAAGAGGCACGTCCAGGGTGATGGAGGCGTATTTTTGAGGCACTGCCTTTTGAAGGTGTCAGTGCTAGGAGCCTAGTGCCCATGATGGAACTGGCTGAGTTTACAACTTCACGCAGCGCAGCTTTTTTCCAATCCTGTGTCATGGCCCCTCCATACCAGACAGAGATGCAACCAGTTGGAATGCTCTCCACGGTATATCTGTAGAAATTTGTGAGTCTTTAGTGACATGCCAAGACTCTTCAAATTCCTAATAAAATACAGCACTATAGTGCCTTCTCTGTTGCTGCATTGATATGTTGGACTCAGGATAGATCTCCAGAGATGTGGACACCCAAGAACTTGAATCTGCTCAGCTTTTCTACTGCTGATCCCTCATTGAGGACTGGTGTGTGTTCCCTTGACTTCCCCTTTCTGAAGCCCACTATCAATTTCTTAGTCTTACTGACACTGAGCGCAAGGTTGCTGCTGTAACACCACTCAACCAGCTGAGCTGTATCACCCCTGTACACCTCCTCGTCACACCTGAAACTCTTCCAATAGTGTCGTCAGCAAATTTACAGATGGTGTTTGAGCTGTGCCTGGCCACACAGTCATGAGTGTAGAGAGCACAGATTAGAGTGAGAGGGGAAAGGGCCTGAGGAGCAACCTCCTCAAGCAGAGGCTGCTGAGTATACGGAACAAGCTGTCAGAGGAAGTGGTTGAGAGTTACAATATCATTTAAGAAGCACTTGGATAGGTGCATAGAGGGCCCATTAGAGGGATAGGGAGTGAATGCAGGAAATTAGGACTAATTGGGTTGGCACTGTGGCCAGCATGGACTCACTAGGGCAAAGGGCCTGTGTCTGGTCTGTATTGCTCTGACTGTATGAAGTAAATTTTCAGTAAAAGGTGGAACAACTGTCATCCTCAGCTGTAGTCCAACTACTCTCCATAAGATGTATGACTGACTCATTTTTTCCTAGAGCAGATGCTTTAAGGGAGGATCAGTAATGAGGACACTAGCTGTTCAAAGATTACCCTAAGGAGCTAAGATTAAATCTCACAGCTCCCCCAGGTGGAGCTTCTGATGTTTCCTGAGGATGAGATGAAAATATGAGTCACCTGCATCATCCACTGAGCCACGGCTGAGACATACAATCATAGAGGCTCTGTGTTCAAAGCAAATTTGTAAAGGCATCACCTGTTGAAGGTATTGACTAAACTCAGGGAGACAGTCTTGCCCAAGTTAGTATAGCAGTTAACACATTGCTTTACAGTGTTAGCAATCATCATTCGAGTTCAACCTGTAAGGAATTTGCACATCATCCCCATGATCACATGGGTTTCCTTCATGTGTTCCGGTTTCCTCTCATATTCCAAGACATACAGTTAGGGTTAGTGAGTTGTGGGCATGCTATGTTCGTGCTGAAAGTGTGGTGACACTTGCAAGGTGTCCTCAGTACAATCCTTCATTATGTAGTCACTTGTGTAATTTCACTGTGTGTTCAATGTACATTTGACAAATTCAAGATTCAAGATACAAAATTCATTTTCAAAGAATGTATAAATTATACAACCATAAGATTTGCTTGCTCGCAGGTAGCCACAAAGAGGGCTCAATTAAAGGGGAAAAAAAAGAATAAAATTAAGAAATAAAAGACCAACACCAGATGCGCAAGAGAAAGAAAAAAAATCACGCAAACAATTGAAGTGAACAACAACAACATTCCAAAGCAAAATTAGGTCCTGAGATCAGAACCCCGGAACAGCCTTGCCCCAAGACCAGTTGTATGGTCCAAACCCCCTCTGACTGGGACTTGACTTCTCCTTTCAGCTCTCGGGCCTGCTGTATGGGTATCAGAACTCCATCTGCAATGATTCTGCAACACATCACCTTGGTATATACCCCAAACTCCCCTCTCCATTTTTCACCCTTTCACTGTTTGAGGTGACAATTTAACAACATTTACTTCAGAAAAGGTATTCTTAGTGATATCTTTAGTCTGATTTCTTAGCTTTCGACTGCCAGAAGCTGTTGCACATGTTTGGTAGCGCCATCTTACTGAATGTTCTGACAAATAAAGCTAATCTTCTAATTTCTTTTTCAACTTGAGCTGAGCCACTTAACTGCATTATCTGGACAAAAAAACCTTTGGCTGAAATGGCAAAACAAGAACCTATTTGCCTGCTCCAGGATAACATGCACACTGATAAAGTGGAAATTAATTCAACTTGGTCCTTCACAAAACGTCATTAGCATCTGGAAGTATCTCACCCAATTGGATTGTTGAGCGCAGGGTAAACTAGAGCTTTCAAAACCATGACAGATCTTAATGATTGAAGTACAAAGTATGTAGAACAAGGTTAAGTGTAGTAAATGTAAAGATCAGTCTTCATCTACTTAGAACAGGGAATCTAGTGCAAAGGGTTAAATGGTTTGTGAAGTGATCATGGTGTTCAAAGTTTACTATTCACAGTCACAGGTGGAAGCAAAGGTAAAGGATGCACATGATCTCAGCTTAGGACAGAATATAAAAGTTGTGAGATTACGTTGCAAACTTATAATAAAATAGTTACACTGCCCTTGCAGTATTGTGTGCAGCCCTCATCAACATCATAATAGAGAAAGGGTAGCTTGCTTTGAGGAAGCACAGAAGAGATCTATGAGGATACATCCTAGTTTGGAGGACTTTAGTTATGGCCAGGGGGTGGGGGGGGGGGTGAAGATTGGATTTGCTGGGCTGGGCTTGTTTTCTCTGGAGCTGTCTGAGGTATAAAATATTACGAGAGGTAGATAGGGTAGATGGTCAAAATGATTTTCGTATCGTAATGCTAACAAAAACAAGTAAGCAAAGGTTTAGGGGAAGAGGGAATAGTTTTAACAGGGGGTCTGGAGGGGGATGTTTTTCAGTGCACTGAGCAGTTGCCATCTGGAAATCACTGCCAAAAGAGATCATGGAGTCAGGCACCATTAGTATGTTTAGGAGGCTTTTAGCCAGGCACTTGAATACGCAAGGCTTGGATACGATTTTAATGCAAGCAAATGGGATGTTAGTCAGGTCGTGAAGGAATATGGGGAGAAAGTAGGACATTGGGGCTGAGAGGGAAAATGGATCAGACATGATGAAATGGTAAAGCAGACTTGATAGAGCAGATGGCCTAATTCTGCTCCTGTATCTTGTGACATTATGGATGAGTCACAAGGCTGGTGTAGACTTGATGGGCTGAAGGACATTTTCCCAAGCTGCATGACTATAATTACTGCACATCAATGGCTTTGTTGGGGTGGTAGAGTGGCACAGCTACTCAGAATGCTGCCTCACATCTCCAGAGACCATTGTTCATCATGATCTCAAGTCACTTTTATTGTCATTTCGACCATAACTGCTATGTTCAGTAAATAGTAAAAATGAGACAACGTTTTTCAGGACCATGGTTTTACATGACACAGTACAAAAACTAGACTGAACTACGTGAAAAAAAACAACACAGGGAACTACACTACAATCTCTGGTCCTGCCCCTGTGAGTTTCTCTGGTTCCTCTAGTTTCATTCTACATCTGAAGGTTGTGCAGATCGGTAGGCAAATTCGCTATGGTAGTTTGCTCCTAATGTGTTGGTGAGTGGTACAATCAGCGGGGTGGGGGGGGGGGCAAGGTGTGTTAATAGGACAATAGATTAGCGAAGAGTTGGTGTGAGCATGTATTTGATGTTGCTGCAGATTTAATGGGCCGAAAGGCCCATTTCTGTTCTGAATAGCTCTATGACAGTGTATTTTTAGCCACACTGCATATAACAACTGTAAACATCAATTATACCTTAATGTCACACTGCTGAAATGAGTCATTAACATTTCCTCCTTCCAGAGATGCAAGCTCACACATCCATCATTTTTTATTTTATATCAATTCTGTCAGTGGACATTTGCTTTCTATTTATCCATATTGGGTGAAACTCTATATCTTATGGTCTTAAGGAATTAAAGTAATTCACTGAAGAGGAAACATGTTCCTGACATTCCAATAACGATGAGCTGTGAAGCAAATTGAGGACTCAAGTATCTTTGCTTTTGTGTGAGCCAAGCAAAACTTAAAGACCTATATTTATATTACACGTTATCAAACTCTCAAATGTGCCACAGAAACTTTGAACAAAGACTATTATGCTCAGCTAAGCTGTTTAAATATAGCAATATTCCCAAAACAACTCTAAGACTCAAACAACAGAGGCTTTCCCCACATAGTTTATCACCAAAAGATTGCAATTTAACAAAGCATTCCCAAGCATTTAATTGAAGTTTACAATCTTAGATTTAGTGGCACAGTTGATGCCTTTTCTCAGGACTACACACCAATAATTCCTTGGACCTTTCATCCCAATAATAACAATCCATTTGCAATCTCTCTATTTGCTTGAGGTGATGACCAGAACTGCTTTCGAGGTGTGGTCTAGGCACAGATTGTACAATTTGGTTATGATCTGGAGGTATTCCACAGCAGTGGCTGTGTAGTTTAATGCTATATATGTAGATCTTTGATCTGCTATGGGAGGACACTATGATTTATAAACCTACTACTAAACACTAGTCACAGTTTCCAAGAGCAGCAGCTTACACTTGTGAATTTGCATTTGTCATTTTTTTCTATTTGCCTAGTTCATTCTGTGGGTTAAGTTTCCTGATACCCAGTGAGGGAAGATTATTGCTTGGGACACTGGAAAGTATGTCCTGATAATCTTCAATTAGTACTATAGGGCTTTTAACATTCACCTGTATGACCAAAATTAACAGCTGAGTACCTCTGCTTAATATACTAAAAGCAACAACCGTGCTACTCCACCCTCAATATTGGAGCTCTCATTCATTGCTGTACTCAGCTGTCGGCAGTGATCTTGCACTCAAGCCTTTGGAGTGGGATTTGAACCCACAACCCTTTGACTCAGAAGCTACATGGACCGCACCTGACCAGCACATGGAGTGTAAACAAAGAAAGATTAGCTTTATTTGACACAAGTATTGCCATTCTTCCGATGCCAATGTAGCATGCCCACAACTTACTAACCTGTTCACCTATCACCTTCTAGCTAGTCCTCCTCCCACTCCCCCACCTTTTTATTCTGGCATCTTCCCCCTTCCTTTCCAGCTCTGAAGGAGGATCTTGATCTGAAATGTCAACTGTTCATTCATTTCCATAGGTGCTGCCTGACCCGTTGAGTTTTTGTGTATATAGCTCTGGATTTCCAGCATATACAGAATCATTTGTGTTTATAACTTACTATGTTGTACAGCATTGGAATGTGGGAAGAAATGGGAGAGGACAGGAGATTGAGGTTGATAGGGAATTAGATCAGCCATGATGAAACGGCGGAGCAGACTCGATAGGCTGAATGTCTTAATTCTGCTCTCCTGTCTTACGGTTTTATGGACTCTCAAAGGAAACGCATATGGTCATGGGAAGAATGTACAAGTTCATTACAAACAACTGTGGAAATTGAAATCCAATGGATGATCGCTGGCAATGTAATTGCATTATTATCACTATGCTACTATGTCAGCCCTCCATACGAGAAGGCTTATTGAAAAGAGGTGAACGTTTCACCATGCTGAATAACAATGTGACATATATACTACGCTCACAAACCAGAAAGTCCGCAGATCTTTTGAGCCTGGCAATTACCTGGTTTGATTTTCTTAACCACTGGATTCCTGTTCTTGTCTTTCATCTGCCTGATATTGAGGAGATCGTGAGGGTTCCCATTGTGCCGTGGCCAGAAGTATACAAACACTCTGGACCCACTACTCCCACAGTCTATCACCACACCGTAGTTTAGCTCGGCGTCATTGATATCGGTGGGTTCCATGTCTTCAATTCTGGCCATGAACCTGTGTGAGGGATTCAAAAAAAGAATATTAATTAGCCCAAATACAGTGGACTCCAGTTAATTGAGACACATCAAGACCAGTACATTTTAGCTCAATTAAGTGGCTGCCCAAATTAGCTGGTTTCATGGAAATAGTTAAAAGGTACAGAAAAGACAAACTACATTTGACCCTCCTTATCCATGAATTCAGCATCCGTGGATTCAACCAACCGCAAATCAAGAAAACCCAGAAGTGCTCTTCCAGCACTTGTTGTTCAAGCATGTACAGACATTTTTTCATTATTCCCTAAACAATGCAGTTTAACAATCATTTTACATAGCATTTACATTGTATTAGGTATTGTAAGTAATCTAGAGATGATTTAAAGTATATGGGAGGATGTGTGTGGGTTATTGTGGATCGGGATCAAAAAAAAAATCAGAAGTTCTCTTACTAAGTAAGTCAGAACAGGTACATCCGGTATTACTAAGCGTCAGTTAGTCAAATGTTTGTCTTAGTATATAGTATGTATTTTACCTTTCCATGCATATAAAACACTTAAGAGTGTATGTTTCAGGGCCGGGCTTGGGAATGGAAGTTCCTGAGTTCGATCCAGTGACAGACCGCTCCTGAGTGCGCTCTCCACTGTGCCAGGTTTATGTGGAAGATCAAAAACTCAAAACCCCCAAACCCAATAATTAAACCACTGCGTTGCTTAGTTATAATTGTAGCTTTCATTGGGGCAGGGACTTTCTCACTTTATCCTTTAGAATTGTTCCGATCTTTGACCAACGTAGCTTAACGCTTTTCCAATGACCGATGGCATTTCACCTCTTTCGATCATTTTATTATTTCCACTTTATTTTCAATCGTGATTATTTTCGTGAACAGAAACACTGCGGATTCAGAGCCCACCGCCGGGTCCTCATGTCCACCGCACTGACACAGGTTAAATAAGGTCTGGGGTTCCGCTGGGTCCCAAGGACCACCGCATTGAGACAGGTTGAATAAAGGACTTGAGCATCCACATTTTTGGTATCTGCGAGAGACCCCAGAACCAATCCCTTGCGGAGAAGGAGGGCCGACTGTACCGTTAAACTGAGTAACAAATTATGTAATTTAATGAAATACAGATCAAATTAGAACACTACCAATACTGTTACAGTACTATAAAACTGTATTAGTTCCTAATAATTATCAAAGGAGAAATCCATCTGGAGTACACTGCTGTGTTCTTATGATTGACTGTAAATGAACAAAATCAACACAGACATCTAGTGCAGATAATGAACTGCCTTTGTAAAATTCGTTTAAGATGACTGCACCCTTCAAACTCATCACTTTCACTGTATTATTCACAGTGATGGTCAATATATTCAAATTCTCCAGAGTTCCTAACTTGAAGCAGTGAAATTGTTCCATTTTCACTCCCAGCCATTTTTGGCATCTCCAAGTCTGAATGCTTGAAATTGCAGTGAGCAAAACTGTTCTAAATTGTCTTACTTCTTATTTCTCGCCAACTATCAGTGACAAAAATCAATGCTTTTCCAACACAAACAGACACAGCTAATGTAAGTTGAGAACTGTTCACTCTAAGCACGTTGTGTCTGTGTCTGACGGCCACAAAAGTGCACACTATTCAGCAAGAGTCTCTTGCCCTAATTAAGCAGCATAGTCTCCCAAATAAACGAAGGAAATTCTTACTATTTTCTTGATTAGTTTTTGTTCTTTAATAATTGTCCTAAATAAGTAGCTGTCCCAAATAACCAATGGCCCAGTTAATTGGAATCCACTGTAATTCCATTAAAAGCAGAATACCGTCTGTACACTCTCATATGATGCAGATCACCATTTAAATTAACAGATAAACAATTGATACAATCTCTCCAATGAGATAATCAGAATAACAAAGTTAACAGCATTAGTCTTAGCAAGAACACAATTCCTACATAAAAAGTTATTTTTATCCTCTGAATCTTGTTGTTGTTGGGAAGGCTGTCCAAATTTGGCATTGGATTTGGATTTGCTTGAAATATGAGCAATTAGACCATATAGCCATAAAAAAAAGAACAGAACTAGGACATTCTATCGAGTTTGTTCTACCTGGTTGATATTCTTTCCCCCCATTCTCCCATCTTCTCCATTTAACCTTTAACACCCTTAATGATCAAGAATTTATCAACTTCTGCTTCATATATACTCATGTTTTTGGCCTCCATAGCCATCTTGGCAATGATTCCAGATTCACTACCCTCAGCCAGTCAGGCAGCAACTATGAAGAGGATTAAGCAGTCAATATTTCAGACCAAAACCCTTCATTAAAACTAGAGAGGAATGGGGTAAGAAGCCAGAATGTGAAAGTGAGAGGAGGGGCAGGAGTACAAGGTGGCAAGTGATAGGTGAGACCAGGTGAGGGAGAACTTAAAGTTGAGTCAAGCAATTGTCACCCAGGGCAAGCAGTTATTTGACATGGAACATTAGCTGTTTCTCCTTCAAAAGATGCTGATTGACTGGCTGAATTTCCACCCCCCCCCCCTAAGTTTTGTGTTTTTATTATAGATTTCCAGCATCTAAAGTTGTTTTCTTTGAATTTCAGATATTATAGGATTTCTGGTGCAGCTCAGTCTGGAGCAGTCCCTGGTCTGTGAGGAAGGTACAAGCACAATGGGATCCTTCAGCAGGGCAGGGAGGTGTTGCACTCTATGAGCCAGCTAATGGACAAGACATTAAACTGGGTTTGGTCTCATTAAATTGGGTAGGATATTACCAGCATCCAAGCCATTAACTATCCTTCAGTCAACAAGGGAACCGTCAAGAGGATTGCCAGTGTCTCCCTCCCCCACCCAGTGGTGACATTTACTAGGGGCACTGCAGACGAAGCGTCCAAAACATTGGTGAGGATTCTTACCATCCATTCCACCATCTCTTTGACCCACTACTGTCAGGAAGACTAGGAGTGCCAGATTAGGTAACAGCTTCTTCCCTCAGGTTGTGAGACTAATGAGTATCCTGCCAACACTAAGCTCTCACATCTGTCAGGATGCAGAAGTGAGTGCAGTTGCTATTACAAGAGTGAAGGTTCTTGGGAAGATGAAAAGGTCTGAAGGTAGATAAGGACCAGATGGACTACACCAAAGGGTTCTGAAAGAGGTAGCTGAAGAGATTGTGGGGGCATAGCAATGACCTTTCAAGAATCAACAGATTCTAGTGTGGTTACGGAGGATTGGAAAATTGCAAATATCACTCCACTTTTCAAGACAGGAGGGAAGCAGAAGAAAGGTAATTATGAGCCAGCTAGCCTAACCTCAGTGGTTGGGAAGATTTTGGGAGTCAATTATTAAGCATGTGGTTTCAGGGTACTTCGAGGCACGTGATAAAATGGGCTAAAGTCAGCAAGAATTTCCGTAAGTGAAAACCTTGCCTGACAAAACTGTTGGAATTCTTTGAGGAAATAACATACAGGAGAAAAAAGGAGAGTCAGTGGATGTTGTGTACTTGGATTTTCAGAAGGCCTTTAACAAGATGCCACACAAGAGGCTGCTAAACAAATTAAGAGCCCAGGGTATTATAGGAATGAAACTAGCATGGATAGAGCATTGGCTAATTGGCAGAAGGAAAAGAGTGCAAATTGAAAGGAACCTTTCTAAATGGCTACAGGTGACTAATGGTGTTCGACAGGAGTTGGTGTTAGGACTGCTTCTTTTCGCATTGATTTGGATGCTGGGATTGATGGATTTGTGGCCAAATTTGTGGATGATATGAAGATAGCTGGAGGAGCAGGTAGTGTTGAAGAAGCAGAGAGGCTACGGAAGGACTTGGATTAGGAGAATAAGTGGCAAATAGAATATAGAGTTGGGAAGTGTATGATCATGCACTTTGGTAGAAGGAATAAAAGTGTAGACTATTTTCTAAATGGGGAGAAAATTTTAAATCTGAGTCTTGGGAGTCCTCATGCAAGATTCCCTTAGAGTTAACTTACAGTTTCAGTCAGCGGCGAGGAAGGCAAATGTAATGTTAGTATTCATTTCGGGAGAACTAGAATATAAAGATAAGGATCTAACACAGAAGCTTTATAAGTCATTAGTGAGGCTTCACTTGGAATATTGAGAGCAGTTTTGAGCCCCTTATCTAAGAAAGGATGACCTGACATTGGAGAGGGTGCAAAGGAGGTTCACAAAAAGGATTGCTCCGAACCTGTACTTGCTGAAATTTGGAAGAATGAGGTATGTGCTGCATCTGTGAGGCTGAGTCGGACGGCGCAGTGGAAGTCCATAGCGGGGGTATTCCCTTCTGCCGCCGGCGTGGGATGGCAAGTCTGTTGGGACCCTGAGGACTTGTGGAAACTGTGTGGTGGTTTCTTTCGAACTTATAGTCTTTTAACATCTTTGGACTATTTTTACCGAGTCCATGGTCTGTTTTTTTTAAATCAAATTATGGTACTGTTTGCACTGTTGTAACTATACGTTGTAACTATGTGGTTTTGTGCAGGTCTTGTAGCTTTAGTTTTTGGTCTTGTTTGTCTGGTGGCTTTGGAGCTCCTTTCCGGGAAACACGCTAAGATGGTAGCGCGATATTAATACGCAGCAGCCTCTCCAGACTCTGGATTGGGGATTGCCAAACATTACATGGATTTTCTGGTGTAGTCTATTTTGTCATGTGCTTTGTTGATATCATTCTGGAGGAACGTTGTCTCATTTTTTAACTGCATTGCATTTGTGGTTTTTAAATGACAATAAACTGAATCTGAATCTGGGGGGGGTGGAGCAGGGGGCATCTCGTTGAAATCTATCAAATGTTGAAAGGCCTAGAGAGAGTGGATGTGGAGAAGATGTGTCCTGTAGTGGAGGAATTTAGGACCAAAGGGCACAACCTTAGAATGGAGAGACATCCATTTAGAACAGAGATGAGGAGGTATTTCTATAAACAGACGGTGATGAATCTGTGTAATTCATTGCCACAGGTAGCTGCAGATGCCTGGTCACTGAATGTACTTAAGGTTGAGGTTGAGTGTTTCTTGATTAGTCAGTGTGTAAAAGGTTATGGGGAGAAGCTGGGAGATTGGGGTTGAGAGGGAAATGGATCAGTCATGATGAAATAGCAGAGCAGACTCAATGGGCCAAATGGCCTAATTTGTTCCAACGTCTTATGGTCTTGTCTCTAGGACAATGAGCTGTTTACCATTTAATTGTGCAATGTACTACATGCATTCTTGAATTCTATTTTTTTTACTTATTTATGGTAATTCTTTGTTTTATTCACTGTGATATAGGTTTTGTGGGTGCACTGTGGTCCAGTTGTTTCATTCGGTTGTACTATAAGTACAGTCAGAAGGCAATAAACTTGAACTTAATAAGTGTGCTTTAAATTTCTGTGATTCAGTGATCACTAACATTGATCATCAGGCCATTAACACACTGCTGTCTGTGGGAGCTCTCAATGTGCAGTGGCTCCAGTGACGCTTGTATTACAATAACGGATAGAGGAACATTCTTCCTTGACATTTTGGCACGTCCTGAAAAGATGTGCAAGGCACTGAGTCTTTCTTTTTCATCCTTGATAGAGCAAGCATAGAATTTAAGACCAAGAAGCAGACTTTTTTTTTCCCCCTCAACTGTGCCCAAGGGAACTAGTACATAACAAGGATTATATCTTTGCCTCTGAAATGAAAACACAGCTAAACATTTTTGATCATTGTAACTTACTTTCATCTAAGTGGTTCTAAACTTTCAGCATGACAACAGACTTTCTTTCTTGCATTATTCCCTCACAGATAAAATACATTCATATTCTTGAACAAAATTATCAATAAATTCATTGACAACATCAAAGCATCAGAAATCAGGGAGCAAGGGAAGAGCTGACTCGCACAGGTCAGCAGGTGTGCATTAAAAAGCAGAGCTTTGCAGGAGTTTCAGCCTTTGAACAGCGGTCAATCCGAGATTTGGATTCATTAACAAGGGTAAATAAAAACAAGGCAGGGGCAAGGGGAGTGGCAATTGTTGTAGTGGACAGTTTGAGAAGGATTTCAGCCTTTAGCTCTTCGAGGCTTCAGTGAGAAGCTTGAGTGAGAGAAGGCAAATAGATGTAGGTAGATTTGTTTCAGTTTATTTATTGTTTCCTCCTTATAATTGGTCCGTTAAAACAGTTGGGATGTCAGCCAGAATAGTGGAATGCTCCTTTCACGGGATGTGGGAAGGCAGGGAGACCTCCAGTGCTCCTGATGACTTCACCCACAACAAGTACATACAGCTGCAGCTTCTAACACTTCATGTTGAGGAGCTGGCGTTGGAACTGGATGAATTCGGGATCATTCAGGAGGCGGAGCAGGGTGACAGACAGGACATATAGAGAGGTAGTTACAGGACACACAACGGGGTGTCAGGAGGGTGAAAGGGGTTAAAAGCCAGTGCAAGGTATCCCTGCAATCATCTCCCTGAATAACAGGTATACCATTTTGGATACTATTGTTGGGGGGGCGGGGGGGGGGGGAAATGATGTAGCAAAGGAAAGCCACAGTGGTCAGTTCTCTGGCTGTGATTCTAGCTATGTGGCTCAGAAAAGGAGGAAAAAGAGGCAAAAGATTCATTAGTTAGAGCAGGGGTGTCAAACTCAAATACACAGTGGGCCAAAATTTAAAAATCGGTTCAAGTCGAGGGCCGGACTGGTTCAGCGTTTATTGCAAAACTTATTGAAATGAATTTATTACACATATTAACCTGGAACTAACAAAGCTTAGGTTATTGCCTACAAAAACAACATTGAACATTAAAAAAATAAAAAATCAGTTGCATTTATTTCTTATGGCTTTATCTGCAGCTTTTCCGGAGTAATTTCTAATGAAAACATTTTTCCACAGGCCAACACTAGATTCACACTAGTCTAAGCCAGATACTTAGCATCTCATCTTGGATGCAAGTTCATCAATGTTTGGAGTCAGGCTCTGAGCTGAGGAAATCCTCAGAATTGAGTGAAAGTGTTCATCAGAAAGACGACTCCTGTGTGATGTTTTATCTTCATCAAAGAGAACAGTTGTTCACACAGATATGTGCTGCCAAACATAGAGAGCATTTGAGCAGCTTGGGTACGCAGCTGGGGCATTGTGTCGGGAATGAAACATAGAAACTGTGCAGCGCCCACCGAGTCATACTTTGCCTTGAGTGTGTCACTACATTGGAGTTCAATCAGCTCCATTTGTATGTTGGTTGGTGCGCTTTCCATGTCAGCTGCAAATGGATTACTGAGCAGTTCAAACCTGCTTTTTTGGGCTTCAAAGTCGGCAAATTTCTAACTTCCGTCCAACCTGATGGCTTGACCACTGTTTTCTCTAACTTCTGTTAAAGCCCCTCCTCCCCTTCTTACCCCATCCCTTATTTATTATCCCCCCTCCTTTTTTTTTCCTCTCTCTGCCCCTCTCACAATCACTCCTTGCCTGTTCTCCACCTCCCTCTGGTGCTCCCCTCCCCTTTTCTTTCTCCCTAGACCTCCCATCCCATGATCCTTTCCCTTCTTCAGCTCCTGTATCCCTTTTGCCAATCAACTTTCCAGCTCTTAGCTTCAACCCACCCCCTCCGGTCTTCTCTTATCATTTCGGATTTCCCCCTCCCACCTACAAATCTCTTGTTATCTTTTCTTTCAGTTAGTCTTGACGAAGGGTCTCAGCCCAAAACATCGACTGTACTTCTTCCTATAGATGCTGCCTGGCCTGCTGCGTTCCACCAGCATTTTGTGTGTGTTGCTTGAATTTCCAGCATCTGCAGATTTCCTCATGTGTTCATGTTTCTTCCCTACATCCACAGAATCGCCTGTCTTACCCCCTAACTATAGTCCCCTATTACTGCTGCCTTCTTCCATCCCCTGCCCTTCTGAGCTACAGGGCCAGACTCTGTGCCAGGGGTGCGACCACTGTTGCTTACCCCCAGAAGGCCGTCCCCCCAACAGTACTCAAGCAAGTGAGTACTAAATCGTGGGACTCATCTTCTGAAATGCATATATTTCATTCCAAATAGTATTGAGAAAGTCAGATGAGCTCAGCATATGGAATTATGATATTGTAGCCATTAATTAGACTTGGTTGCAGAAGGGGCAGGACTAGCAGCTCAATATTCCGTGATAGTGTGGGAGAGGTGGCATCACTAACCAGGGGAAATGTCACAGCAGTGCTCAGTCACAACACAGAGGAGAATTCATCTAATGGGGCTTTATAGGTGGAACTGAGGAATAAGAAATGTATGACCACATTAATGAGGCTAAATTATAGACCTGCCAACAGTCCATAGAATTTACAGTAACAAATTTGCAGAGAAATTGCAGACTGCTGCAAGAAACACAAGATTGAGATAGAAGGCAATTTTAACTTTCCACGGACTGACTGGGACTCCCGTACTATAAATGGACTGGACAGGGTAGCCTTTGTCAAAAGTGTTCAGGAAAGTTTCTTTAATCAGTACATGGAAGTCTCAATGAAAGTGTGTGGGAAAAACTTGATCTCATATTAGGGAATGACATAGGGCAGATGGCAGAAGTCAGTGCAGGGGAACATTTAGCCACTAGTGATCATAATGTCATTTGATTCCAGGTAATTAAGGAACAGGATAGGTCTTGTCCTTGGGTTGAGATTCTAAATTAGGGAAAGGCCTATCTTGATGGTATCAGAAAGGATCTGGCAAGCTTGGGTTGGGACAGGTTATTTTTGGCAAAGCTGGACTTAGTAGGTAGGAGAGCTCCAAAAGAGAAATTTTGAGACTACAAAGCTTATATGTGCCTGTCAGAATAAAAGGCAAGGATAACAAGTTTATGGAACCTTAGTTTGAGAGATATTGAGGCCCTGCTTAATAAAGTGGTGCACAGCAGGTATAGGCAGTTAGGAATAAATGAGGTACTTGAGGAATATAAGAAATGCAAGAGAACACTGAAGAAAGAAATCAGGAGGGCTAAAAGAAGGCATGAGGTTGCTCTAGCAAATAAGGTGAAGGAGAATCCTAGGGGTTCTACAGATATGTCTAGAGCAAAATGATCTTCCTCTGGAAGATCAGAATAGTAATCTATGCGTGGAGCCAAGTGACGTGGGAGATCTTGAAGCGATTTTTTACATCTGTATTTACTTGGAAGACGGATACATGAAGCAAAGCAGTATCAATGTCATGGACCCTATCCAGATTACAGAAGAGAAGCTGTTTGTTGTCTTCAGGCAAATCAGGGTGGGTAAATCCTCAGGGCCTGACAAGGTGTTCCCTTGGATATGAGTATTTGGATAGACTGGGGCTGATAAAGGATAGTCAACATGGCTTCCTGTGTGCCTAGCCAATCTTATAGAGGTTTTTCAGGAAGTTATCAGGAAAGTTGATGAAGGCAAGGCAATGGACATTGTCTGCATGGACTTCAAGATATTTGACAAAGTCCCACATGGGAGGCTGGTCAAGAAGGTTCAGTCACTTGGCATTCAAGATGAGGTAGTAAACTGGATTAGACATTGCCTTTGCACGAGAAGCCACAGAGTGGTAGCCTCTCTGATTGGAAGCCTGGGACTAGTACAGTGCCACAGGGATTGGTGCTGGTTCCATTGCTTGTCATCTATATCAACGATCTGGATCATCAAATTTATGGATGACACCAAGATATGGGCTGTAGTGGACAGTGAAGACTATCAAAGCTTGCAGTGGGATCTGGACCAGCTAGAAAAATGGGGTGAAAAATGGCAGATGGATTCTAATGCAGACAATTGTGAGGTGTTGTTCTTTGAGAGGACCAACCAGGCTAGGTTTTACACATAAAGTGGTAGGACACTGAGGACTGCGGTAGAACAGAGAGATCTGGGATTACACATCTATAATTCTCTGCAAGTGGCAGCACAGGTAGATAGCATTGCAAAGAAAGCTTTTGGCACATTGGCCTCCATCATTCAAAGTACTTAGTACAGGAGTTGGAATGTTATGTTGAAGTTGTATAAAATGTTGGTGAGGCCTAATTTGGAATATTGTTTGCAGTTTTGGTCACCTACCTACAGGAAAGATGTAAGTAAGTTTTAAAGAGTACAGAGAAAATTTACAAGGATGTTGTTGGGACAGGAGGACCTGAGTTATAATGAAATATTGAATAGGTTAGAACTTTACTCAATTCACTTTTCACTCAGAATTTGGTGAGTGTGGATCACTGTTAGCACAAATGGTGAATACGATTTCGATTTCAACGTTTAAGTATGGATAGGTACATGGATGTGAGGGGTATAGAGAGCTATGGTCCAGGTGCAGCTCAATGGGACTGGGCAGCTTAAATGTTTTGGCATGGACTAGACGGGCTGAAGAACCTGTTTCTGTGCTGTAGTCTTCTATGTCTCTAGCGACAAAACTTCTCCATCCTACTCAACTCACTGATAACATCCAGCAGACTGTTTGTTGCCCCAGAATCCAGTGTCTTTAATCTCTTATGTCTCCATCAATTAATGTTGGTAGCAGTTTTAATAGTTAACATAGAGGCCATGCAGGCTTCTGCAAATCACTCTCCTGTCAGTATTGCCCCAAGGAGACGTTATCAAAAATGTTTATGTAGTACCCCTAAAGATGGCAAAATTATTCCATAGCCTGAAGAATTTTGGAATAAAGCCTAGTAATTACAGGTAGTCCCCGAGTTACGAACGTCCGACTTATGGACTACTCGTACTTACGAACTGAGGAAGGAGAACGCCGTCTGCCATTTTAAGTCGGATCGTGACGCTGTACGCCATTTTAAATCGTTGCCATTGACACTGTTTAACTTCGTACTTGGCTTAAATTTTTCTTCGTAAGATTCACCCTGACCCTGCCCCCCTTCTCCCGTTCCGGTCAGCTGGTGGCACAGTGAGATCGGCGAGTTCGATCCAGTGACAGATCGCTCCTGTGCTAAGTTGATGTCAATCCACTGACTCCCATACCATCCGTGCCGGGTTGATGTCGAGCTCGCAACTCTACCTCAACAAAAACACTGCCACCTCCAGCTTAAATACCCATGTGGAATATTGTGGAGGATCAAAAACCCAAACCCAGCACAGCCCCCACGTCCCATTTAGCCTGTCTCAGTGCGGTGGCCTTTGGGACCCAGTGGACCTCGTGAGCCGGCGGAGCTCGGGATCCACCGCCCGCCGTGTTTCTGTTCCATTGACAGAAAGTGATCGCGATTGCAAATAAAGTGGAAATAATAAAGCGTTTGGAAAGAGGTGAAACGCCATTGATCATTGGAAAAGTGTTAGGCTATAGTCAGTCAATGATTGGAAGAATTTTAAAGGATAACGGATAAAGTGAGAACAATGGAGCATGTGAAACGCCCTGACCTGATGAAAGCTACAATTATTACTAAGCAACGCAGTGGTTTAATTATTGGAATACAAACGTTTCTTAAGTGTTTTATATGCATAGAAAGGTAAAATATATACTATATACTAAGACAAACGTTTGACTAACTGACGCTAAATAATACCAGATGTACTTGTTCCGACTTACGTACGAATCTGACGTAAAGACGGACTCAGGAACGGAATTCGTACATAACCCAGGGACTGCCTGTAGTGCAATCAGTGCTCACCAAATGGGGCTCCATTTTTGCCGCTGTCTGCAAGGAGTTTGTAAATTCTCCATGACCATTGTGACTTCCTCTGGGTGTTCCAGTGTCCTCCACATTCCAAAGACTTCTGAGTAGGATTAGAGTTCAGTAAGTTGTGGGCATGCTGGTGCAGGCTGCTCCCAGCACATCCTCACTGATTTGATTTGATGCAAACGACAGTACACATGATTAAAAAAACTAATCTTTAATTGAGGGGAGAAGGATGGGGGGGTGAAAAGAGGGCTCTGATCAGATGAGCACACAAGTGCAAAGGACATTTTCAGGATTTGAAGGAAAATTCTGCAAGTTATTGGAACACTAAGATAAAGTGGAACCCAAACCTGAAACAACTTCATCCCACCCTCAACAGCCATTTCTTATCTAAAGTTTAAAAATGGAGAAGCAGCAAATTTAATCTATACATACTAGCAATTTGAGTTAAGCAATATAAATAGAATAATCGGGAATTCAAACACTCACTGTCAGGCTAAATATGAAAAGAGCCCTTGATCAGCTGCCAGTTTCTAGGAGCCTTGAAAAGGAGGGTTGACAGTTCATGGGAAAGATCTAGTTAACAGACTTCAGAATTAACAATTAAAAATAATCAGATGCTGATGGCCATCATAAGATCAAGGGCAACACTGGGAAACACTGCCAATATTATCAGCAGTAGAAGCATTTCAACTCATGGTGAAATGTACTTTCAAAAGAGAAAACTTGACAAAGGAAAACTTGTAGGTCAGTGGAAGAGAGTGATTATTGGCCTACTCTTTCAAAAACAGTTATAAATGACACCCCCCCCCTTCTTTGCTGTATGACTCTCTGCAGCCAACCAAGAAAAAAAACTTTTCATTAATGCTTGACATCAATATCACCAGGACAAGTAACTGAGAAACACAGATTAGGAACAGTAAAAGGCCATTTGACCATTTGAGGCTGCTATGCTATTGAAAGCTATCATGGCTAATGTGCTTGTAACCTCAAATCCACATCCTGTTTACTCATTAACCTTTTACCCCTTTGCTTATCAAGGATCTATCCAAATCTACCTTAAAACATTTCAATGTTTTTGACTTTTGAGCAAGTATGCATACAACTCACAAACATCTAAATGAAATTGTCACTATATCTGTCTTAAATAGGCAGGTAACCCCTTGTTTCCAAACAGTAATCCCTAGTTCTCAACACTCTCTCAAGAGGAAACAACCTCAGAACTTGTACTCTGTCAAGACCTTTCAAGATCCTACACTGCAAATGAGTACTCTCCCACTCATCTCATCTTCAGCAAATGGCCTAGACTGTCTAACCTTTCCTCCTCAGACAGACAGGCCTACCATGAGAGCTAGAGCATAAAAGAGGACATCCTTTACCACAAGTGAAGGTGGCCAAATCAGAACCCAGAGTTACTTATACATCAGGTGGATTCAAAGTCAAATAAATGAACTATATGTGTGTTACCATACACTACCTTGGGATTCATTTTCTTGCAGGCATTTATAGGAAAATAAAGAAATACAATAGGATACATAAACTACACTCAAACCCAGCATAGCACTAATTCATTACTACATAGTTATTCAATTCTTTATTGAAATTTTTAAAAATGACAAGAATTCATTTTAAAGAACACATAAAACTTCTCAAGAATGGATATTACAATAAACATTCAATCAGCCAATGAGAGTGCTTTGCATACGCTTTGAGCCACTCACAGCCAATCACATATGAATTCATGCTCTGTCTTCCCCACATGTGTAAATGTTCTTGCTTCCTTGCCAATTTATTCCATTTTTTTTCACCCCATAATGCCTGGAAAATGACCCGCAACTTCCAGTGAGGATAGGACATCTAAGATCCCTAGGAAAAGCATCAGCATGGATATGAAACAGCAAGTGATACAGCTTTTGGAAACTAGTGAGCATCAGGTTGATATTCACACCTCTTTAAAATTGGCTACATCGAAGATCAGAACAATTGTTTAAAAAATGCAGACAAGATAAAAGCTTCTGCCATGATGACCTCAGTTATCAACAAAGGGGATTTGTTCAATGAGCTATTTGCTTGAAAAAAATGGAAAATAAACTAAGTATATGGGTGGATGATCAAACGCAATGAAACAGGCCCTTATGCCAGCTGATAATAATGGAAAAGGCAAGAAGCATCTTCAATCATATTCAAGAAGATATACTGGTTACATTCACAGACAACAGAGGTTGGTTTGATAGATTTAAACAGCACAGTAACCTCCATAGCATATGTATCTCCAGTGAAGCAGCTAGTGCAAACAGCAAGAGCTTTAATTACTAAGAGCTTCTAGAATTAGCGCAGCAACGCATCCCGAGTGAATCTGAGGACACGGATAGAGAAGAAAAAACATCAGCAGGAAACCTTACTGCAAAATTCCTCAGCACCATCACCATGATCACACAAGTCATGGATCAGTTCATCGATAATGACCCTGACTGGAAGCCAAGCAATAAAGCAAAGACGGGTGTTCTCAAAATGATTTCCTGCTAAGAACTGCTTTATGAGAGGAAACTCAAGAAAAGGCAGTCAAATCTCGATGTGAAGAAGATGACAAACTTAGAGGACCCACAGCCTAGTCCCTCCTCTAAGATGCAACCGCCACGCGCTTCCCTCCACTGCTTCGCTGAGGTACTGTTAGGCCTATTTGTGTGCTTGCTACTCCACAAATTACTGTGTATACACAAAATAATATATCCTACATCTCAAGTTTGATTTTTTTTTAAATCAGGCACAAATGTTCATTTACGTAATGTCATAATGACCCCACATAGCACTTGTTTACACAGCACTCTACCTCTGAGGTACGCATCTTCAACATTAAGCGGGGTCTGACTGTACACAGAAACAAAGACTGACAAACAATCAATGTGCAAAAGACAAATTGTGCAAATAAACAGACAGACATACTTTATTGATCCCAAGGGAAATTGGGTTTCGCTACAGTCACACCAACCAAGAATAGTGTAGAAATATAGCAATATAAAACCATAAATAATTAAATAATAATAAGTAAATTATTCCAAGTGGAAATAAGTCCAGGACCAGCCTATTGGCTCAGGGTGTCTGACACTCCGAGGGAGGAGTTGTAAAGTTTGTTGGCCACAGGCAGGAATGACTTCCTATGACGCTCAGCGTTGCATCTCGGTGGAATGAGTCCACCGAGGTGCAACGCTGAGAACTGAACAAAAAAACTGAGAACATGAGTTACAAAGAGTCCTTGAGAATAAGCCTGTAGGTTGACCTGCGTCCAGGTGGTGATTCAGAGTCCAGAATTACTCTCTCTCAAGTTTTGCCCACTTGGTTTTGAACCCTTTTTTGGCCACAGTGAAAGCTGAAAATCTGGGTCTCTTAACGTGTGATGAATAATCAGATCAGCACACTTTCATGCCTTGTGTAAAATTCATTCCCTTACATTTTTCCTTGCTGCAGGTAGAAGTAACAACATCGGCTTATGTTCAAAAACAATGATGTACACATCAGTATTAACACTGGACGAATTTGGAAGAAAAACCCTGATTCACCTATGTCCTGCTATTTGGACACAAGAGGAAGCCTAGTCTGAATTCCTGTTCCAGTTTGTTCCTTATGCCACTCCTGATAAATCCTTATTAGGAGATATTAGGGTCAAAGCATGCAGAAAAACTTCCCTCAACACATTCTGCCCTAGTACAGAAGAATGAGCACTGCAGAAGATGAACTATTTGCCACTTTATCTGCTCTTTAGAGGGAACAGAAGGAAAAAAATGTATGAAAGAACACCAAAACAGTCCCTTAGTAGAATTACAAGATATAATTTAACAACAATGCAGTAAAACAATTCTAAAACATCAGTATCATTTTGGCCAATTTTCTTTGGGTTTATTAGGAAAAACTAATATTCCACTGTAACAAACACAAAATAATGGAGGAGCTCAGCAGGTCAGCAGCATCTGTGAAGAAGAATAAACAGTTGACATTTTGGGCCAATCTTCAGTAAGGAAGGATGAAGAAATCAGAATAAGATGGGAGGGAAGAGAAAGAGTACAAGCTGGCAGATGAAAGATGAGACCCAGGTGAGAGGAAGGTAGGTGGGTGGGATGAATTGAGAAGCAAGGAAGGGATAGGTGGGAATGGTAAAAGATTCTATTTACTGACTGTATATCATCTATAGATGGAGGCTGTGAGAGTTAATGGTAGGAATAGAAAGTGAAGAAAAGCCTTACTGTGACGGACAGGAAGACTCTACAATGGAAAGACAAAACTGCCCAATGCATCACCGGCATCATCAAGAGCATAAAGTACATACATAAAGGTGCCAGAAAAAGGTGAGTAACACCTTGAAGGATCCCACACATCCTGCTCATGTACTGTTTGTTCCACTCCCATCGGGAAGAAGGCTGCATAGCACCCATGGCAGAACCATCAGATTCAAAAACAGCTGCTTTCTCCAAGTAGTAATGTTGATCAACACCTCCACACCACTGCTTTATTGTTTCCTGTCAGTCACATTATGCACAGTCACTCCTGTGTCTAGGGTCACTTTAAGGACATATAATTAATGTATACATCTATTTATATTTATTCTGTTTTTTCTCAATTATTTCCTTTACATTATTGTGTCGTCTTTTGTGCTGCTTTGGATCCAGAGTAACAATTATTTTGCTCTCCTTTACAATTGTGTACTGGAAATGGCATTAAATGTAGCCCTACTTTGGTCGAGGTCGATCATGGATGTTGTGCCCTAGCTATCTACGTTGTTGAAGCAGTGGTGTTGGTGGCTGACAAAACCAATGTGAGAGCTCCTGTTGTAAAGGTCACATCCATACATGGTCCCAGCTCTGCTGGAACTGCAGCGTTCCTTTCTATGGGTCCGTTTGTCTTCTGCCATTTTCAGGAATATTTCCTTGCCTAACTTAACATGTTATTTGTGGGTGTTTCCCCACGTGGTGCAGTTGACTGCAAGTTCCTCCCAGGACTTAAAGTAGATGTCCAGTGACCTTCAAGTCCCACTTGCAGGCATCCTTGTAGTGCAATTATGGGTGGCCAGCAGCTCTCTCCAGCTCACCAGAGAAGCTGTCTTTTGGACGTAGTCATCCTGCATGCGGCAGACAAGGCCCAGCTAGTACAGCCAAGGTTGTCTGAGCAGGTGTACACACTGGGGAGGCCAGCATGAGAGAGAACCTTAGCATCGGTATACATGAGGAAATCTGCAGATGCTGTAAATTCAAACAACACACACAAAATGCTGCTGTGTTCCACCAACATTTTGTGTGTGTTCTTAGCATGGGTATTCTGTCTCTCCAGGAGATACCCGAGATACAACAAAGGCAACTTAAATGGAAGGTGCTGAGCCCTCTCTTGCTTAGCATACTTTGTCCAGGTCTTGCTGAAGTACAACAGTGTGCTAGTGACACTAGTGTTGCCATCTTTGTTTTGACTGACAGTTTGGAGTTCTCCCAGACTCGTGTGGTGAGGCTGGCAAGAGTTGTTACAGCCTTCCTGATATGTATATTGATTTCTGCATGCAGGGAGAAGTTCTCACTGATGATGGACCCAAATATTTGAAATAATGAACGACATCCACTTTGTAGTTATCAATGGCAATGACAGGTGGTGCTTCCACATCTTGTCCCAAGACGTTTGTATTTTTCAGGCAGATTGACCTAATTCCTTGCAGGCCTGGGAGAAGTGATCCATCAAGCTCTGGAGTGTGGGTTGCGCCTGCTGCATCGTCGGCAAACAGTAGGTCTCTGTTCATAGCCTTGCACACTTTGGTTTTGGCTCTATGGCAGCTGAGGTTAAAAAGCCTGCCATCTATTCTCGTGTGGAGGTAGATCCATACCAGAACATACTGTTGCAGTGCCAAATGCGTGCTTCAGAAAGGCTAAGAAGATCCAAAAGAGTGTTGGGCCAAGAATATATCCTCACTTAATGCCACTGCTCATGTCAAAGGGCTCTGAAGAGCTGTGTTGTATTGCATAATCCCATTCATGTTGTTGTTGAGGGATCTGATCATGCTCTGTAGACTTGATGGGCAGCCTATCTTAGAGAGGATCTGAAAAGTGCCCAACTTTGCTGACCAAGTCAAATGCCTTAGTGAGATCAATAAACAGAAAGTAGAGGGGCTTCTTTTGTTGTCTGTACTTCTCCTGGAGTTAGCAGAGGGGAAATCATCTAGCACAGAAGCCACTCTGACTCTCGCTAGACACATTCAACCAACTTCTGTAGGTAGACCAAGACAACTTCAGTGAAGACTTTGCCAGCAACATTCAAGAGAAAGGTCCTCCTTCCTCTTTGTTAGTTACAGTCACTTTTCTCACCTTGGTTTTCGTAGAGGGTAATAATCTTGGCCCCTCATCTTCCTGCCAACATTAACAGAGCACGTCATGCAGCAGGTGCAGAAGGGTAGGCATTCAGTGCCTGATCAGGTCTGGGGGATTCCCATCATTGCCTGGTACCTTCCGAGGCCAAGCTACTGATGGCCTTGTTGAACTCCTCTGGGCTCGGCTCTGTATCCCATTCTTCCACTGTCAGTAGGCACTCAATTGCATCCAGGGTTGAGATGGTAACAGGATTCACTCTGGAGTAGAGATCAGAGTAATCCTGCTGTGTTTGTTCCTGTCTGTGATTACTTCCCCAATGATGGATTTGAGAGGAGTCATCTTGCTCTGAGACGGGCCAAGAGCTTTCTTGATGCCATCATGCATACCCCTGATATTGCCTGTCAGTGCATACCTTCACCGACCTGCATCCAGTACTTGTTGGTGCAGCATCTGGCAGTCTGCTGAACTTTACTTCCAGCAGTCCTGAGGATCTATATGCTCCTCTGAGTTGATAAGTGTGTATTCTCAGCTAGAGCAGTACACTCAAAAGCCAAAGTAAAACTTATTATCAGAGTACATATATATCACCAGATACAACCCTGAGATTCATTTTCCTTCTGGCATACTTAGCAAGTCCATAGAACAGTAACTGTAAACAGGACCAATGAACAACAAAGTGTGGAAATGTAAATATGAATAAATAGCAATAAGTAACAAGAGTCTTAAAATGAGGCCATTAGTTGTGGGAACACCAGAAACAGAATGAGTATAATTATCCCCTATTGCTCAACAGCCTAATGGTTGAGGGGTAGTCACTGTTCCTAAACCCAGTGATGCGAGTCCTGAGGCTCTTGCAGCTTCTACCTGATGGAAGCAGTGAGAAAAGTGTGTGGCTTGGGTGGTGAGGATTTCTGATGATGGATGTTGCTTTTTTACAGCAATGTTTCATGTAAATGTGTCCAATGGAATGGGAGGGCATTAGAGGGCAAACCCACTACCTCTTGTAGGATTTTCTGCTCAAAGGCTTTGGTGTTCACATACCAGGCTGTAACGCGCCAGTCAGTACACTTTCTACCACACATCTATAGAAGTTTGCCAAGATTTTTGATGACACTCCAAATTTCCAGTGACCCCTGAGGAAATAGAGGCACTGTTGTGTTTTCTTTGCAATTATATTTATATGATGGGTCCAGAACAGGTCCGCTGAGATAATGACACCTAGGAATTTAAAGTATTGACCTTCCCCCCCCCCGATCCTCCAATAATTACTGGCTTATGGACCTCTGGTTTCCCTCTCCTGAAGTTTACAATTGGTTCTTTGGTCTTACTGACATTGAGTGGCAACCTCGTTGGATTCTGTTTTCTAAGTCATCTTCCCAAAGGTGGCTAAGGCTGAACTGTAGACAGTTTCCAGGGTGCTGGGCACTCAGTTCTTTTTCAAAGGACCTAGCAAACTGCTCCAGCAGGTCTGATGTCATGTTTAATGACATTAAACAATCTTGAAAACATCAGTACTGCTGTTAATCTCTACTCAACACAAGCCACCTGCACAATCCTTGAACCTAGTCAGTATTAGGTTAGCTTCAATATTTCCAGTGGTCAAATGACAGCTATGCAGGGTGCCCATTGAAGTGAAGTGCTGGAGAACTGTTTAGATGGAACCATTAGTTGCAATATGTATATGTAGAAGAGTTACAAAATTCAAAGTCAATTTATTATTGAAGTGCAGGTCATGTCTTACCAACTTGATTGAGTATTTTTTTTTGACAAGATGAGAGAGATTGATGAAGGTAGGGCAGTGAATGGTGTCTACGTGAATTTTAGAAGGTATTTGACAAAGTCCCTCATAGGAGGCTAATCCCAAAGATTAAGATGCATGGGATCTACGGCAAAATGGGTATTTGGATTCAGTACTGGCTTGCGTATAGAAGGCAAAAGGTAATGATTAAAGGGAACACGAGGAAATCTGCAGAAAGAGACTTATTTGAGCTGGAGGTCTGTAATTAGTGGTGTTCCACAGGGATCTGTACTGGGACCTTTGCTGTTTGTGATATATATAAATGACCTAGATGAAAATGTTAGTAAGTTTACAAATGATAAATAGATTGGTGGAGTTGTGTACAGTATAGAAGACTGGCAAAGAATACAGTGGAATATTGATTAGTTGCAGATATGGACAAAGAAATGGCAGATGCGAGTTTAACCCAGATGAATGTGAGGTGTTGTACCTTGGTAGGGCAAATGCAAGACAGTACACTAAGGGAAACATCCTTAACAGTGTTGCTGAGCAGAGAGATTAGACAATAGACAATAGGTGTAGAAGTAGACCATTCGGCCCTTCGAACCTGCACCGTCATTCTGAGATCATGGCTGATCATCTACTATCAATACCCGGTTCCTGCCTTGTCCCTATATCCCTTGATTCCCCTATCCATAAGATACCTATCTAGCTCCAAATTTTGGGATCCAAATTCATAGCTCCTTGAAAGTGGCTACACAGGTCGATAAGAAGGTTAAGAAGGCTTATGAATGCTTGCTTTTATTAGTTGAGTTCATAAGTCAAGAGATGGTGTGCAATTTTATAAAATTCTGGTTAGGCTACATTTGAAGTGTTGCATACAGTTCAGGCTGCCCCACTATAGGAAGGATGTTGAGGCTTTGGAGAGGGTGCCGAAGAGGTTTGCCAGGATGCTGTCTGGTTTAGAGGGCATGTGCTATCATGAGAGGCAAGGTAAACTTGGGTTGCTTTCTCTGGAGAGGCAGAGGGGAAATTAGATAGAGGTTTATAAGATTATAAGAAGCATATAGAGTTGACAGAGTGCACCTGTTTCCCAGGGTTGAAAAGTCTAAAACTAGAGAGCATGCATTGAAGGGGGAGGGGTAGGTTCAATGGGGATGTGAAGGGTAAGTTGTTTTATCCAGAGAGTAGTGGATGCCTGGAATGTGCCACCTGGTATATTAGAGGCTTTTAAGAAACATTTGGATAGGCACATGGATGTAAGGAAAATGGATGGAAATGGACATGGTGTCAGCAAGATTAGTGTTTAGGTGTTTTTGCTTTGCTTTTTAGCTAGTTTACCACAACACTGGGCCGAATGGCCTGTTAATTTGCTGTACTGTTCTTTGACTGTGGAAACATTGCTCTCAAGGTACTAGGAAAATGGTGGCTGCAAGCACATCTTAAACACAAGAGATTCTGCAGATGTTGAAAATCCAGAGCAACACACAAAATGCTACAGAAACTTGGGTCAGACAGCATCTACGAAAATGAATAAACATTGAACCTACTGAGTTCTTCCAGCATTTTGTGTGTGTTGCAAGTACATCTCCCCCGAGGAACACTTAGGCACAGAAATTGAGAAAGCGGTAAGTAATGAGTCCCCATTGAAGAACTCATCAAGATAACAGCTTCTGAAGAGTTTGTATTAACTAGAAGAAAATTGATATTGAATATTGCTTATGGGGATAATAAGTTTAAATCTCCAAAGATGTACTGTGCTTGCATTAGAAAGTGGTGTCAAAAGGTGACTAGCAGTCGAGAGCTCTTTCCCAACAACTAAATTGCTGCGCTACTTGTATTAAATTTCAACCAAAGTCTATCTTGCCTTTCTAAGTTGTTGGTTCAACTCCACCTTAATTAGTATCTGTTGCCGACAGACTGCAAAATGAGAAGGAATTGCTTCCGATTGCTCTTATTAGATCATTAGAAATTGAGTGTGTATTCACTGGTAACAGTGTTTATCCTCAACATAATTTGTTTCTGTAAGCAAAAATTTCACTTTCCTGTTGTTGCATGGGAAATTCTATACTCTCTGGTCATAAGATGGTGTGCAGAATTCAAGCAAATCACATTAAGTGCATGGAGATTGACCTTATCTGCACATTTTCCTTCAATTTGGCCAAATTATTGCATATGAGAACTGAAGGACAGCTTCACTACAAAGTGCTTAGCCCATCAGAGAACACTTAAAGAGCAAAGTAGTGTTAAGTGTGGCGTGCATTAGCAAACAACCAAAAATAATCAATTCAATTGGTCACTTGGCTTCTGGGTTCAGATATTGAATGAGTAAACGAAAGGAGCACAACAAAAGAAAAATCTTTCAAATAGTACAGAGACTGATTTTCCATGCAAGGGACAATTTTCTGATCTCAATTCTTTCAAAATGTTAGACTGTAAATAAAGGTTTGTCTCTGCCCTGACCTCGCAGCCTCTGCAATTAACCTTTCTGTAATTACGTTTTAAATACAACTCCCTTGAACTCCTGGATATTTAGTTACCTCTTTAAAAGTCAAAGCTTTCTGAAACTTTAAAATTTGATTCAGTCTTTATATCAGTTACTGCCTTTCTGAATCCACGCTGGCAACTTCTTACCTGGACTATTCCTCTTCCCACCCTGACTCTTGCAAAAATGCTATCCACTTCTCGCAATTCCTCTATCTCCGTCGCATCTGCTCTCAGGATGAGGCTTTTCATTCCAGGACGAAGGAGATGTCTTCCTTTTTTAAACAAAGGGGCTTCTCTTCGTCCACCATCAACTCTGCTCTCAAACGCGTCTCTCCCATTTCCTGCACATCTGCCCTCACTCCATCCACCTGCCACCCCACTCGGGATAGGGTTCCCTTGTCCTTACCTACCACCCCATCAGCCTCCAGGTCCAACATATAATTCTCCGTAACTTCCGCCACCTCCAATGGGATCCCACTACCAAACACATTTTTCCCTCCCCCCCCCTTTCTGCTTTTCGCAGGGATCGCTCCCTACGCGACTCCCTTGTCCACTCGTCCCCCCCATCCCTTCCCACCGATCTCCCTCCTGGCACTTATCCTTGTAAGCAGAACAAGTGCTACACCTGCCCTTACACTTCCTCCCTCACCACCATTCAGGACCCCAGACAGTCCTTCCAGGTGAGGTGACACTTCACCTGTGAGTCGGCTGGTGTGGTATACTGTGTCCGGTGCTCCCGGTATGGCCTTTTATATATTGGTGAGACCCGACGCAGACTGGGAGACTGTTTCGCTGAACACCTACACTCGGTCCGCCAGAAAAAGCAGGATCTCTCAGTGGCCACACATTTTAACTCCACATCCCATTCCCATTCTGATATGTCTATCCATGGCCTCCTCTATTGTCAAAATGAATCCAAACTCAGGTTGGAGGAACAACACCTTATATACCGGCTGGGTAGCCTCCAACCTGACGGCATGAACATTGACTTCTCTAACTTCTGTTAACGCCCCTCCTCCCCTTCTTACCTCATCCCTGACATATTTAGTTGTTTGCCTGTTCTCCATCTCCCTCTGGTGCTTCCCCCCGCCCTTCTTTCTCCTGAGGCCTCCCGTCCCATGATCCTTACCCTTCTCCAGCCCTGTATCACTTTCGCCAATCACCTTTCCAGCTCTTAGCTTCATCCCACCCCCTCCGGTCTTCTCCTATCATTTTGCATTTCCCCCTTCCCCCTACTACTTTCAAATCTCTTACTATCTTTCCTTTAGGTTAGTCCTGATGAAGGGTCTCGGCCCGAAACGTCGACAGTCCTTCTCCTTATAGATGCTGCCTGGCCTGCTGTGTTCCACCATCATTTTGTGTGTGTTGTGGCAACATCTTAACATGTTTTTACCTTCACTACTTTCAATCTCGGTAGCTGACGTCCACTGCAGGACTTAAATCACTGCTTCTCAATTTAAAAGAACTGAATGACAATCCTGTGATATTAATGCAAAATTCAACTCTTAGCTCTCACAATGTAATCTGAATATATTCCTTGGTCAGAATCCAATCCTAATGAGAGTACAATCAGTAAAATCCCCAAGACTTCACAGTGAACAATAAAAGACACAAGCATGGACCACCATGATCACTTTGCGTTAAAAGACACTTTCGTTCTAATTGTGTTTCTTCTTGTAAAAAAAATTGTGAATAATTTATGTTCTTTTGGTGATTCAGGAACATATATTGCTATGTGCCTGTGATGTTGTTGCAAGCAAGTCTTTGTATTGTACACGTGCAAAGAAAATACGCTTGACTTTGGTTTTGATAGGGCACGCAACATCCAAAGTGTTTATCAAACATTGACTGCTTAATATAAACAAAATAATCATTTGGTATTTAATCAACATTCTAGCATTTAATGGCTCCATAATGACAATACCTCATCCCTATGTTGAAATATAATAAATATTTAGTAAAGGTCCATTTTAAAATTATTGTACTACCACAGGACTGAATGCCAACAATGTAGTCATTATTCCTTTCACTACATAAGTAATTTACTTAGTTGACAATACCAAATTCTAAAATATCACAAGTTTCCAGGGCCACAGCCTGTTAAGCTAGAACTAGAAACACTGCCTAAAAACAGATAACCATATAACAATTACAGCACAGAAAAAGGCCATCTCTGCCCTTCTAGTCCGTGCCGACGCGTACACTCACTAGTCCCACTGGCCCGCACTCAGCCCATAACCCTCCATTCCTATCCTGTCCATATACCTATCCAATTTTATTTCAAATGACAATACCGAACCTGCCTCTACCACTTCTACTGGAAGCTCATTCCACACAGCTACCACTCTCTGAGTAAAGAAATTCCCCCTCGTGTTACCCTTAAACTTTTGCCCCTTAACTCTCAAATCATGTCCTCTTGTTTGAATCTCCCCTACTCTCAATGGAAAAAGCACATCCATATCAACTCGATCTAACCCCCTCATTATTTTAAATACCTCTATCGTCCCCCCTCAGCCTTCTACGCTCCAAAGAATAAAAACTTAACTTGTTCAGCCTTTCCCTGTAACTTGGGCGCTGAAACCCAGGTAACATTCTAGTAAATCTTCTCTGTACTCTCTCTATTTTGTTGATATCTTTCCTATAATTTGGTGACCAGAACTGTACACAATACTCCAAATTCAGCCTTACCAATGCCTTACATCCCAACTCCTATACTCAATGCTCTGATTTATAAAGGCCAGATAAGGCAGCTTCTTAGCTGTAAGTCCCTAGAAAAGAAATGACTTCCCAAACTTCATTTTCATACACTTCTGTCTCAAAACCTGAATGGTAGGAAGCATCAACAGTCTGTGCACACAAAGGTTGCATCTACAAATATTCATCTGAACGGCTGATAGCCTATTCTATGAGTATGAAAAATAAATTATTAGAAAGCAACATTTTCAGTTGGTGGTAAGTTTTTGTAATGCAGTTTACTACAGCATTCAATAACATTGAATCCCAAGCCAGTCTAAATTAGAGCAGTTTCACAGCCAGAAATGCCGAGAAAATGGTCCATCGTGGCCATTTACCAGAGTCACCAACTTCATGAAAGTCAGTATGCAGGAAATTGCATTTCTTCTATATTATAAAGAAATGGATGAGCACTGAATACAGCATGGTCCAAGGGACCAGATAATATACTAGCAAGATGCAGAAGTGCTACACCTGCCCACTCACCTCCTCCTTCATCTCCATTCAGGGCCCCAAACAGTCCTTCCAGGTGAGGCAATGCTTCACCTGTGAAGCTGTTGGGGTCATCTAGTGTATCTGATGCTCCAGGTGCCGCTTTTTTACTCTGCTGACACCTGATGTAAATGGGCTGAAGGTCCTGTATCTGTGCTGTAGTGCTGTGTGATCCTATGACCATAATGTGAATTGTGAATGGACTGGTGCACCGATTATTGGAGTTGATTTGGTTCTGATTTTTCTTGAGAATGTGGCATGCCTAGGCAATTTCCACAAGCCAGTATTATGACTGTACTGGAATGGATTTACTAACCCTCTAGTATATGTCAGAATCAGGTTTATTATCTTCAGTATGTGATGTGAAATTTGTTAACTTAGCGGCAGCAGTTAAATGCGATACATAATTTAGTAGAGAGTGAAAATATAATAATAAAATAAAACAATAAACAAGTAAATCAATTATGAATATTGAATAGATTTTTTTTAATGTGCAAAAACAGAAATACTGTATATTTTTAAAAAAGTGAGGTAGTGTCCAAAGCTTCAGTGTCCATTTAAGATTTGGATGGCAGAGGGGAAGAAGCTGTTCCTGAATCGCTGACTGTGTGCCTTCAGGTTTCTATATATCCTACTTGATGATAACAGTGAGAAAAGGGCATGCCCTGGGTGCTAGAGGTCTGTAATAATGGACACTGCCTTTCTGAGACACTGCTCCCTAAAGATGTCCTGGGTACTTTGCAGGCTAGTGCCCAAGATGGAGCTGACTAGATTTACAACTTTCTGCAGCTTCTTTCGGCCCCTCCATACCAAACAGTGAAGCAGCCTGTCAGAATGCTCTCCACGGTACAACTATAGAAGTTTTTGAGTGTATTGGTTGACATGCCAAATCTCTTCAAACTCATAATATAGTCGTTGTCTTCCCTTCTTTATAACTAAAATCTCTTGGGACCAGGTTAGATCCTCAGAGATCTTGAGACTGAGGAATTTGAAGCTGCTTACTCTCTCCGCTTCTGATTCCTCTATGAAGATTGGTATGTGCTCCTTCGTCTTACTGATGTTGAGTGCCAGGTTGTTGCATGGACATTATTGATATTTTGTTGAGCAACACGCATAAAATGCTGGAGGAACTCAGCAGGTCAGGAATGAATTAACAACTGATGTTTTGAACTGAGAGCCTTCATCAGGACTGGAAAAGAAGGAGCAATGATGGAATGAAAGATTTAAGGAGGTTGGATGTCAAGCATTTTCAACTATCTTCCCTCCACAAAGTCAAAACTGAGGACCACTTCTGATTAATGCACAAGAACCTGCTTCATTCCAAACTCTCAAACTAAATCAATCCAAAGTCACATACAGTGCCTATAAAAAGTATTTCCACCCTCCCTCCCCCCACCCAGAAGTTTTCATAGTTTATTGTTATACAACAATGAATCACAGTGGATTTAATTTGGTCTTTTTGACACCAATCAACATATAGAGACTACATGGTGATCTAAATTAATTACAAATATAAAACGCAAAATAACTGATTGCCTAAATATTCACTCCCTTTAATATGATACACTATAATATCACACACTATAATATCACTGGTACAGCCAATTAGTTTTGGAAGTCACATCACTAGTTCAATGGAGATTAGCTGTGCGCAGTCAAAGTGTTCCAATTGATTGCAGTAAAAATACACCTGGATCTGGTAAAGATACTGCTGGTCAGTATCCTGGTAAAAACTACACCAGAAAGACAAAAAACACTCCAAGCAACTCTGTGAAAAGGTTGTTGAAAAGCAGAAGTCAGGAGATGGATACAAGAAAATTTCCAAGTCAATGATTATCCCTTGCAGTACAGTTAAAGTCAATCATCAAGAAATGGCACAGCTGTAAATCTGCCTAAAGCAGGCTACCCTCAAAAACTGAGTGACCGTGCAAGAAGGGAACTAGTGAAGGAGGCCACCAAGAGACCTATGTAACTGCTCCAGAGGAGTTGACACGCTTCAGTGGCTGAGATGGGAAAGACTGCATACAACTGTTACTCAGATGCTTCACCAGTCACAGCTTTATGGGAACTGGCAAAGAGAAAGCCGCTATTGAAAAAAACACATGAAATCCCACCTAGAGTTTGTCAGACTCTGAAGACAACTGGAAGAAGGTTCTATGGTCTGTTGAAAACAAAATTGCACTTTTTGGCTATCAGAATAAACTCTATGTTTGGCATAAGCTGAACACCACATCATCAAAAACATAGCATCCCTACCATGAAGCATGGCAGTAGCTGCATCATGCTGTGCAGGTGCTGGAAGGCTTGTGAAGGTAGAGGGCAAAATGAATGCAGCAAAACACAGTGAAATCCTGGAGGAAAACCTGATGCAGTCTGTAAGACATATGCAACTTGGGAAAAGATTTGTTTTCCAGTAAGACAGTGACCCCAAGTATAAAGCCAAAGCTACACAGGAATGGCTTAGAAACAACAAAGTTAATGTCCTGGAGTGGCCAAGTTAGAGTCCAGACCTCAATCCCATTGAGAATTTGTGGCTGGACTTGAAAAGGGCTGTTCACTCACGATCCCCAAGCAATCTGACAGAGGTTGAGTAGTTTTGTGAAGAAGAATGGGAAAAAATTGCAGTGTCCAGATGTGCAAAGCTGATAGAAACCTATCCACACAGACGCAAGGCTGTAATTCTGCCAAAGGTGCATCTACTAAATACTGACTTGAAGGAGGTGAATACTTAAGCAAGTAATTATTTTTAATGTTTTATATAACTAATTAATCTGGATCACTTTGTTGAGATCTGTTTTCACTTTGGCATGAAAACACCCTTCTCTGTTGATCAGTGTAAAAAAAAGACAAATTAAATCAATTGTGATTCAATGTTGTAAAACAATAAAACATAAAAACTTCCGGGGGGGGGGGGGTGAACACTTTTTATAGGTACTGTAGAAACTCAGCCCACTGTGTCCACACTGACTGTCAAACACCCTTCACACTAATTCTACATTTAACCCCATTTTTAATCTCCACAGTCTCATCATCTCCACCTGCCCCCCAGTTTCCACCAGCTACCTACCTGCTATAGTGTTTGATTCAGATGCAAACCCCACACTTCTTTGGGATGTTGGAGGACACTGGAGTACCCGGCAGAAACCCACACGGTCACAGGGACACACAGACAGTAAACTAGTGTTTAATTATTTTGTGTTTAATAATTCTAATAAATTTAGACCAATTTGAAGAAATTTGTTTTCACTTTGACACTAGTCTTTTCTGTCGATCAGTGTAAAAGAAACCAAATTAAATCCACTGTGATTCAATGTTGCAAAACAATAAAACATGAAAACTTCCAAGGTGTGGGTGAGTACTTTATAGACACTGTACATCATAAACAAAAACCTGGTCTCACACATGGGATGATAAATTGGCCATGAAAACAATTGCCACACAAGTGGATGAGCAATAACAATCTCTGATGAGAGGGTCTAACAGCCTGCACTTAATATTCAACACAACTGGGATTAAAGAGGTTCTTGTTCACTAAGACCATAAGACATAGGAGCAGAATTAGACCATCTGGTCCATCAAGTCTGCTCCTCCATTCAATCATGGCTGATCATTTTTTTTCTATCTCCTGGCCTCCATACCTGCATGTGGCAACAAATTCCACAAATTCACCACCCTTTGGCTGAAGAAATTTCTCCGCACCTCTGTTTTGAAAGGGCGCCCCTCTATCCTGAGGCTGTGCCCTTTTGTCCCAGACTCTCCCACCATGGGAAACATCCTTTCCACATCTACTCTGTCTAGGCCTTTCAACATTCAAAAGGTTTCAATGAGAACCCCCTCATCTTTCTGAATTCTAGCGAGTACAGACAGAGAGCCATCAGATGTTCCTCATATGATAACCTTCTAATTCTTGGAATCTATCCTTGTTAACCTTCTCTGAACCCTCTCCAATGCCAGCACATTTTTTCCTTAGATGAGGAGCTCAAGACTGTTCAAAATATTTAAAGAGAGGCCTCACCAAAGCCTCAGCATCACACCCCTGCTCTTGTATTTTAGACTTCTTGAAATGAATGCTAACATTGCATTCACCTTCCTCACCACCGACTCAACCTGCAAGTTGACTTATTGGGTGTTCTGCACAAGGACTCCCAAATCCCTTTGTATCTCAGATTTTTGGATTTTCTCCCCATTTAGAAAATAATCCACACATTTATTTCTACTACCAAAGTGCATGACCATGCATCTTCCAAAATAGATTCATCGAGTCCATACAGCAGTCGTATAAGACATTCCACCACATTCACAATACTGTGTTCAGTTTCAGTCACCCTGCTTTTGTAAAGCTGCCATTAAGGTATGAAAAATGCAGAGGAGATTTGCGAGGATGTTGCTAGGACTCAAGGGACTCAAGTTGCAAACAAGAGAAAATCTGCCGATACGAGAAAATCTGCTGGAAATCCAAACTATACGCACAAAATACTGGTGGAACTCAGCACCAATCAGCTTCCCAGCTCTTTACTTCATCCCTCCCCCTCACAGTTTCACCTATCACCTTTCTCTCTCTCTTCCCCCCACCTTTTAAATCTATAGTACTCCTCATCTTTTTTTATCCAGTTCCAATGAAGGGTCTTGGCTTGAAACGTGGACTGTACTCTTTCCCAAGTGCTGCCTGGCCTGCTGAGTTCCTCCAGTATCTTGTGTGTGATGACTGGTTAAGGTGAACAGGCTGTGACTTTTCTCATTGGAGCAGAGGAGAATGAGGCTTGATGTTACAGAGCTGAATTAAATTGTGAGAGGCATAAACATAGTGAATACATACAGCCTTTTTGCCAAGGTTGGGGGAAATCACGCCGACTTTGGTTCTTTGCGGAAATGTGACCCGCTCTCAGGGTCTTACAAGCGATTGCTTTTCGATTTGTCAAGGACAAGGCCTGGAGGACGAGCGCACCTTCAGGGTGCCGGATTTTCATGGCTCTGGAGGCAGGTGGATTCAGGGTCGGTGCCACCGCCTGATGTGTCATGGATTGAAAGCATCAAGCTGGCTGCTGGCTGTGTACCCAGAGATCAGAAAACTCAACACAACAGACTTTTAACACTATAAATCGGTGAGTTGTTTTGTTGTAGCTGTAGAGGAAATGGTTGAGGCAGGTACATTAATTGTAGTTAATTGTAGTAGCAGTAATAGTAGCAGGCCTCCATTAGTCTCAATAGACCATGGATTTGCACCTTGGAAAATTTCCAGGGCGCAAGCCTGAGCAAGGTTTTTTTTAAATGGAAGACTAGCAGTCTTTACGGAGACCTCTCCACGCCATCAATGTTGTCCAAGGGAAGGACATTAGGACCCATACAGCTTGGCACCAGTGTCATCGCAGAGCAATGTGTGGTTAAGTGCCTTGCTCAAGCACACACACACAGCCTCAGCCGAGGCTCGAACTAGCGACCTTCAGGTCACTAGATGAACGCCTTAACCACTTGGCCACACGCACCTGTACAAAGTTAAGTGTACAGGTACATGGTCAGGAAAGTTTTGAAGAGCTATGTGCAAAAGGGACAGGCTTGGATGGGTATCTTGGTTAGCATGCACAAATGGGCTGAAAAGCTCCCTTCCCTGCTTTATAACTTCAACCGACTGGCTATACTTGTACAAGCAGAGTAACATATTGAACATGAATCAGATTTACGACTAATGCAGTGAATAATTGTCATTTACTACATCAGGTGAAAGTTGGAAACATGACCTTTACAACTTGTAGCATCAAAACTATTGACTGGCTGATTTTTAATGAGCGTTTACCTAAACACAATGTTTATCCCAATGCTACTGTGATGACTGAATTTTTATTTTATTGAGATACAGTGCAGAATAGGCCCTTCCTGACCTTCGAGCTACACTGCCCAGCAATCCCCTGATTTAATGCTGGCCTGTTTCAGCATCAGTAGGTCACGAATAACATGATTGCAATTGTACCACTCACGATAGTACTATGGGTTTTAGACAGAGTCAGGAACTGGGTATTATGCAACATCTACATTAGGTGGCCTCTTTACCACACACAAAATGCTAGAGGAACTTTGCAGCTCAGGCAGCAGCTATGGAACAGAATAAACAGTCGACGTTTTGAGCTGACACCCTTCATGGTCTTCAAATTCCTCCAGAATTTTGTGTGTGTTGCCTCAGATTTCCAGCATCTGCCAATTTTCTTGATTTATTAGGTACACCCGTTGGATAATGCAAATATCTAATCAGCTAATCATGTGGCAGCAACTCAATACATAAAAGCATGCAGACATGGTCAAGAGGTTCAGCTGTTCAGACCAAACATTAGAATGGGGGAAAAATAAGTGATTTAAGTGGTTTTTACCATGGAATGATTGTTGGGGCCAAAACAGAGGGGCTTGAATATTCCAGAAACTGCTGATCTCCTGGGATTTTCACACAGAAGAGTTTTTAAGAATGGTGCGAAAAACAAAACAAAAATCCAGTGAACAGCAGTTCTGTGGGAGAAAGGCATTGCTAATGAGAAACTTCAAAGGAGAATGGCCAGACTGGTTCAAGCTGACAGGAAGGCGATGGTAACCCAAATATCCACATTACAACAATGGTGAGCAGAAGAGCATCTCCTAATGCACAACAAGTTGAACCTTGAAGTGGATAGGCTACAGCAGTAGAAGGTTCCAATCCTGTACCTAAAAAAAATGTCCATGGAATGTAATTTCCTTCCTGACTTCACTGTGCTTTCTTCACCTTCTACGAAGACACAAGAGGGTGATGAAATACTTGCCACTTGTCTCAAAATGCAAAGTCCACTTGTTTGGTACCCAATCTACAACCCCAAGTATTTACTCCCTTCACCACTGGCACACTGTGGATAGACTGAAAGTAACGTCTGTTATCAAAAGTACATATACTGTATATTACCTTGAGATTTATTCTCTTGCAAGCATTTATAGAAAAATAAAGACAATAAAATTTATGAAAAACCATACATAAATAACCAAAAAAGGAAAAACAACCAATGTGCAAAAGAAGACAAATTGTGCAAATAAAAAGTGTATCATTTTAAAAAGCTATATAGTTACTTGCCAAAGTTTCTCTGAAGGAACTTTCCAAATGAAACCTTTCTGATAGCAACAAAAACGTGGAACACAACATCATATTCACTAAGTCACAAACCACTCAGATTTGGGAACTAGCTGATTTTCCTTCATCATTGGGTTTAATTTCTGAAACTTATCTAACAATTCTCTAAACAATTTCAACAAAAGGTGTGCAGTGAATAAAGAACGCCCCACTACATGTCACTTCTCAAAGCAATAGATTCCACCATCACCAACACAATCCACAGTCCATCAAAATCTTTCCTTAAAGAACTATGAAGATAAAGAAGCGCTTGTTGATTAATTAGATGAGTAACCCAGTCCATCACAGAAAAAACCCTCCCCACCACTGAGCACATCTACAAGTAGTACTCCAGTAAGAAAGCAGCATCCATCATCAAGAACACCCCCCCCCCCCCCCACGCAGGCTATGCTCTCCTCTCACTGCTGTTATCGGGAAGAAAGTACAGGAGCCTAAGTCCCTCACCACCAGGTTCAGGAACAAGTTATGACCCTTCAACCATCAGGCTCCTGAACCAGAGTGGATAACTTCACTCACTTCACCACAACCTATGGACAATCAAGGACTCCACAACTCATGCTTTCAATATTATTTATTTATTATTTGTTCTTATTTTTGTCAGTCTTCTTATGCACATTGGTTGTTTGTCTGGCTTTGTAAACTTTAATTGATTCTATTGTGTTTCTTTGTATCTATTGTGAATTCTGCAAAAAAATGAATCTTAGGGCAGTATATAGTGACACATATGTACTCAGATAAATTTAGTTTTGATTTTTTTGAAATAGTGTGGCATGACTGTAGGGTCATACAGTATGCTGGCAATTAGTTTTCCCAGTCCATTCTTCAGTAAATTGACTTCAATCATGATCTAGTTAGAAAAGTGCCATTTTTTCTCTTTAGTAGGGTAACATCGAACGTGCAAATCTGTCTTCGGTGAGAAAATAACAATTCAGAATGAGCATCATCGCAGCCCTGTGAATGGTTTTGAAGTTGAGCAATACCCAGTGCACTAAATAGTGTGTACTGTTTGGGGCACAGGATAGGAATGAGAGGGTGAAGAACTTAAAATAGAACAAAAAATGAAGGTTAATAGATAGGAAGGAGATTGTTATCAAAACAGTTGGATATCAGTCATTGCTGAGAATATGAAGTGCAGCATGTCCTGTACTTAAGACTGAAATGATACTTTCTTACAGTGTTACGCAGGGCATGGAGCTGCCTTCAATAGGAGGAAACCATTCCCATCATGGCAATGCAAGAAGGTCACTGTCAGATACAGCTATAAATTGAGATTTTACATAAACTGTCAAGAGTTGCTAAGAAAATGAGTGGCAGAACACAATGTGTGCAGATGTTCTAGATTGTACGAGGAAATGTTTTCTGAGACACAGATTTAACAGACCCAAAAATAGGCCATTTCTTTTGCAAGAGCAGAGGGACTAATAATAGTTAATATTTAATCTTGTACAGCCTTTAGGTGCTTACATCTCTTCTACCAGGAAAAACTGTAAGCCCAGTGTATGCAATTCTCTGAAGAGGTCAGAGATTACTTCCTTCTATACACTTTTTTTTAAATTTAGGATAGGAATGGGGACAAATGTTCTTAAGACCAAGTTATATTTCCAACTTTTCACAATTCTACAAGTTAGTATGTCCAATGTATTTACAGATGGCAGTTGCTGGAAACAAAATATTGATTCAATGGATTACTGAAGAACAGAATTGAGCATATTTAAATATTTCACATAATTTGTTTTAATTGCTTGTTGAATTAAGTCAAAATGTTTAAATAGTAGAGGGATGCAGCCAAGCAAGAATTTCCAACCTTTTTTTATACCATGGACCCCTACCATTAACGGAGGAGTCCATGAGCCCGAGGCTGGGAACCCATGATCTAAGTTGAGAAGGAGCAAGTTCAAAGATGTGTGGGGCAAGACTTTTTTTTTTTACACAAACTGGTGGGTGCTTGGAATGTGCAGCCAGGGGTGGTTGTGGCAAATACAGTAAAGGCAGCTAAGGAGCTCGAGATGGGCACACAAGTGTGAAGCAATTGGAGTGATACAAATATTGTGTAAGCAAAAAAAAAACTTAGTTAGGAATTTAATTTCTTGTTTAATTAATATTAGGAACTAAGGATGTCACTACAAAACTCCTCCTAATGCGGGGGAGAAATGTTCAATGAAGACACTTGTTCCAGCTATAGTAGTGAGCTGTATCTTTAAACAAGATTAAACTTCAGGGAGGATTTATTTGCATTTACTCCCTCACCAAGGTCACACTGAATATGCTTTCCCAGTAAAGGCAAATCTCACCTGTTAAATTCAGAAGGACTTATGGTCCCACCTCAACACTTTATTTCCCCAATATCCTCAACATCAATTCTGCTAGGATAATAAAAAATGCTCTTGTACTGTGACTATTTCAAAATATATCATAGTCAGTGTTCTGACCAATAATCACCACAAAACACCACCAACAAATTATGATCATTGTTCTATTACTGTGTAGGGTTTTGCCATTTGGAAATTGGTGGCTTTAATCATCTAGATGTTTACTTCTTGTTTCTACCAACAGGGAGGTGGTACAGGAGCCCAAGGACAGACACACAACATTTTAGAAATAGTTCCTACCCTTCCATCATCAGATTTCTAAATGGTCCATGAATCCATGAACACTACCTCACTATTTTGCTATGTTTTTGCCTACTTATTTTCTTATCATAACGTAAAAGTCTTTTAAAATTCTTGCACAGTATTGGTGCTGTAAAACAACACCAATGTCAGTGATAACATACCTGATTTTCTGATTCCTATACTTCGAATACACTAAGGACATCTTGATGTCATGAAGACTTCAGTACAGATCCAAGGATTTCTTTTTGCAGCTGAGATGTACAGATTAAGATTGGCATAGTTCAAATCCCATTGATCGATTACAACTGAGACAGAAGCAAAAGACAGTGACCTCCTGGACCTGGGAGGAGTAACTTACAGTATTTATTTTAAAATCTCCATCCAGTAACCCATATGAAGATGCTTGAGATCTATTCATACAAGTGTGTGCAAACTCAAGAGAGCACAGGACCAGGATTGGTCATGATGCAACCTCCAATGGAAGGGTCATTGAATTCAACGGCAAACTTTATTCATTGCTGATGGCTACTTGAGGCAAGTGAGTGGAAAGTCAACTAGTGTCCTGAGAACTGTGCTATAAGAAAAAAAAGTCTGGGAAGAAAATGGGAGGTAAAGCAGTGTCAGGAAGAACATGAATATTCCTTAAGACAAGGATTTATAAAACAATGGTAATCACACTCAACGTCAACAAGGGGCAGCACAGTAGCGTAGAGGCTAGCTTAATGCTGTTACAGCTTCAGCAATGTGGGTTTAATTTAACTGCTGCATGCAAGGAATTTGTTCTCCTCATGACTCTATGGATTCCCTCCTGATGCTATGTTTCTTCCCACATTCCAAAGAGGTACATGTTAGCGGCGTCCATGGAAGGATTAAGCACACCCAGAAAATGTGGGAGGAGCTCAGCAGGTCACACACTCAATGCTGGAGGAACTCTCCATAGATGCTACTTAACCTCCAGCATTTTGTGCTCCTCAGGATTTCCAGCATCTGCACACCAGTCCTCTGAGAGGTGAGCAGTTTCAAGTTCCTGTGCATAAACATCTCAGAGGATCTATTCTGGGCCCAACATATTGATGCAATCACAAAGAAGGCATGCTAGTGGATCTATTTCTTTAAGAGTGTGAGGATGTCACAAAGGATCTTACAAAAGTAGATAGATATACGCCGAAGAGTATCGCAGCCTCCACTGGAGAGGAATCCAATGCACAGGGTCGTAACAGACTGCAAATGTAAACTCAGCTAGCTCCATCACTGGCACAACCCTTCTCACAATGGAAGACATCCTTCAAGAGGTTTGCATCTATCACTAAGGACCCTCACCATCGAGGACATGTACAATTCTCATTACTTTCATTGAGGTGGTGGTACAGGATCCTGAAGAGCCACACTCAGTGATTCAAAAACAGCTTCTCCTTCATCATCAGATTTATGAACAGACAATGAACATTACTTTATTCTTCCTTCATTTTGCATGCTTTTTTGTAATTTATGGTAATTTAACGGCTTTGCACTGTACTGCTACCGCAAAACAAATTTCACTTCATTTTAAGTCAGTGATAATAAATCTGATTCAAGTTATCAATGGAAATGGAGAGTTGTAGATAAAGCAGGACTGTTGGTACATCAGTGGCATCATACCCATTCTTGTTTCACAAACTAAACAGCAACACATTCTGTTTATCAAGCCATAAGCAAAGCAGGTTTTAAAGAGATTTTAAGAAATCTTGACACAGAGTTAAAATGTTGCTTTTGGCTCAGCAGTTTGAGGAAGACCTTACAGGAAAAAGGAATAATAACAGCAAGTTTAGATAGCGATCACTGACTGAAACTTTCATCGGATGGCTGTCCCTTGCCACAAATGATAAAAAGCCTGATTGAGTTCCTGCAAAGTGGAAGATTTTCATGGGAATAAAATAACTAACAATGACTGAACAACTTGGCAGGAGGCTGCATCTGGAATGTAGATAGAGCAAGATTGCCATAAATCTTCAAATGACAACTTATGGGCAGCAATCCTGAATTATAGCCAGGATTTTAACTCTTATTATACCAGGCAAACTAAAATTATTCTCTTTCTTTCTTTTTAAATCTTTTTATTAATTTTTAAGCAAACATAAATGAAACATGAATACAAAGTGTTTGAGAGTACATAGTTGATAGTTTAAGTAGACATTCAAATATATAATAATCAATATATATAGCCTCCCAAACTCATAGTATTTATGAACAAAAGAAACAAAAAGAAAAAAAAAACAAAAAAAAAGAAAAAAAAAAACCACTAACCAACATGGGCCATTGCATAATGTTAGATACATACGGTAGTGCCAATAACTCCGAACCTCCATCCAAATAATTAAGGATAATAAAAGTGAGGTTTAGGAAAAGACAATTTAACTCATATGAAAATGTTGAATAAATGTTCTCCAAGTTTCTTCAAATGTAACTGAAGGATCAAAAACAACACTTCTAATTTTTTCTAAGCTCAAACAAGAGATAGTTTGAGAAAACCACTGAAATATAGTTGGAGGATTAATTTCTTTCCAATTCAATAAAATAGATCTTCTAGCCATTAATGTAACAAATGCAATCATTCATTGAGATGAAGAGGATAAACAACTATTATCCACCATTGGTAAACCAAAAATTGCAGTAATAGGATGCAGTTGGAAATTCATATTCAGAACTCTTGAAATAATACTGAAAATATCTTTCCAGTAATTTTGTAAACAAGGGCAAGACCAAAACATATGGGTCAATGAAGCAACATCAGAATGACATCTGTCACAGGTTGGATTAACATGAGGATAAAATCGAGCAAGTTTATCCTTAGACATATGAGCTCTCTGTATTAAATTGTATAAGGGCATGTTTAGCACAAATAGAGGACGAATTGACTAATAGTAAAAATTTTCTCCCACTGCTCAGTGGATATAAGACAATGAAGTTCTTCTTCCCATTCCTTCTTAATTTTTTCTGATACTTCTGGCTGTATTTTCATGATCATATTATAAATGACAGCTACTAAACCCTTTTGACAAGGATTCAGAGCTAAAATTCTTTCCGTAATGTCCGATGGACATAGTTTCGGAAAAGACTGTAACTCATTATACAAAAAATTCCTAACTTGCAAATATCTAAAAAAATGGGTTTTAGGTAAATTATATTTATTAGATAGCTGTTCAAAGGACATAACGGTATCATCCTAAAACAAATAACGAAAACATGTTATACCTTTTGTTTTCCATAAAAGAGGGCCGAAAAAAATAGTTAGATATTATAGGGCATGATAAAATAAACTTATTCAAACCAAAAAATTTATGAAATTGAAACCAAATTTGCAATGTATATTTGACTATAGGATTAGTTATTTGCTTATTCAATTTAGATAAAGAAAAAGGAAGTGAAAATCCTAAAATTGAAAACAATGAAAAGTCTTGTACAGATTTACATTCCAAATTTACCCATTGTGGGCAAGCAGCTGTCGTCGATTCTTGTGTCCAAAATATTAAATATCGTATATTAACTGCCCAATAGTGAAATCTCAAGTTTGGCAAAGCCAAACCGCCCTCCTTCTTGGGCTTCCGTAAATATTTTTTGCCTAGTCTAGGATTTTTATTCTGCCACAGATAAGAAGATATTTTGGAGTCAATACTATCAAAAAAAGATTTCCGAATAAAAATTGGTAATGCTTGAAATAAATATAAGAACTTGGGTAATACCATCATCTTAATAGCATTAATTCGACCAATGACAAAGATAGTGGAGACCACCTGGTAGCAAGTTGCTTAATTTGGTCAATTAAGGGTAAAAAATTAGCTTTAAATAAATCTTTATGTTTTTTAGTAATTTTAATACCTAAATAAGTAAAATAATCTGTAACAACTTTAAATGGTAAATGTTTGTAAATTGGAACTTGCATATCTAATGGAAATAATTCGCTCTTATTAAAATTCAATTTATAACCAGAAAAGTTACTAAACTGAGCAAGCAAGGACGAAATAGCAGGAATAGATTTCTCAGGGTCAGATATGTATAGTAACAAATCATCAGCATATAATGATAACTTATACATCCCCTCCCCATGAGTAGTACCCAAAATATTAGGTTATTTACGAATGGCTATAGCCAAAGGTTCCAAAGCAATGTCAAATAGTAAAGGACTTAAAGGACAACCTTGCCTTGTACCACGGAATAACTGAAAAAAAGGAGATCTTTGATTATTGGTAAAAACCGAAGCCAAGGGTTTATAGTATATTAATTTAATCCATGATATAAATTTTGAACTAAAATTAAAATGCTGCAACGTATTAAATAAATATGGTAATTCAACTATCAAATGCTTTTTCAGCATCTAAAGAAATGACACATTCTGGTATTTTGGGTGAAGGAGTACAAATAATATTAATTAATTTTCTAATATTAAAAGATGAATAGCGATTTTTAATAAATCCAGTCTGATCTTCAGAAATGATTCGAGGTAATATATTTTCTAATCTAGTAGCCAAAATTTTACTAAAAATCTTAAAATCCATATTCAGCAAGGATATAGGCCAATAGGATGCACATTCAATAGGGTCTTTATCTTTTTTAAGAATTAAAGAAATAGAAGCTTCATAAAAAGATTGTGGCAATTTGCCTATAATTAACGCATCTTTAATAATTTTACAAAGCCAAGGAGAAAGTATAGAGGAAAAAGATTTTAAAAATTCTGCAGAATAACCATCTGGACCAGAAAATTATTCTCATGTGCTCAACTGCAATACTGAATTTTGAGTCCAATCAAACTCTTGCTGACAGGATTTTGTTACATTCTGTGTTTTAACCTTTTGCTAAAATACATTTTAAATCCATGCTCATGATGACAATTTATACATTATTGGATTCTTACGATTATTAAATACTTTTTGAAATTAAGTCATACATAATTTTATTCCTCTCAGAACTTCTACGGTCAAAGTAAGGGTTCAAACAAAGCAAACACACCCAATTCCAGTTAATTGGAACACGTCCGGACCTGTACATTTTCATCCAATTAAGGAACTGCCCCAATTAGCCAAAGTTTCATGGAAATAGTTAAAAGGGTATGAAAAAGACAAACTACCATTTAACTGCATAATAAATTATGTACTAAATGAAATACGCATCAAACTAGAACACTACCAATACTACTACAGTACTATAAAACTGTGCATTAGTTCATAATACTTATTGATGCCATGTTCTTTGGATGAACTGTAAATGAACAAAATCAGTACAGACACCTAGTGCAGACAATGGACTGCCTTCATACAAGAGTTACTCTGTTTTCGGTGCCAACATAGTATGTCCACAACTGACTAGCCCTAATCCATATGCTTTTAGAATGAGGAAGGAAGCGGAGCACCCGCAGGAAGCCCATGGGGTCATGGGAAGAATGCGCAAATTCCTTATAGATAGTGGTGAGAATTGAATCCTGCTTGCTGGCATCATAATAGTTTTACACAAACCGCTAAGCTGCTGCATCACCTGCTCAGAACAGTCCAAAGATTTTGTTAATAGCAAAGGTATGCTTGTTATATAAATGATTGGCACACTACCATCACATTTTGACATTCAATATTTTAACAGTACAGTCTGTCAATGGCCCAATACAAACATTTCTTTGGTATTCAGGCATGTCCTACTCACCTTTAGATAGTGCCTTCTCGAAAGTGTTCTTGTTTATGTATTTCAATTGAAAGGCTGCACCCTTAACAATTTACACTGAAGTGTTAAAAGTGCTCATAATCGTTTCCAGTTACTTAAACAGCATGGGGATCTCCTTGAAACCTACTGAATGTTGAAGGGACTAGATAAGAGTGGTTGTGGAGAGGATGGTTCCTATGGTGGGGGTATCCAGAACTAGAGGGCACAGCCTCAAAATTGAGGGGTGACCCTTTAGAACAGAGGTAATGAGGAAATTTTTTAGCCACAGAATAGTAAATCTATGAAATGCTCTTCCACAGACTACGATGGAGGCCAAGTCCATGTGCATATTTAAGGCGAAAGTTGATCGTTTCCTGATCGGTCAGGACATCAAAGGATATGGTGAGAAGGCAGGTGTATGGGGTTGAGTGGGATCTGGGATAAGCCACGATGGAATGGCAGAGCAGACATGGTGGGCTGAATGGCCAAATTCTGCTTCTATATCTTATGGTCTTATGATGACGATGTTGATGATATTCTTTTGTTCTACTTACTTTTCCATCTCTTTGTCCTTGAGTTGTGGCTTCCAATGCTGATATTCCATGAAAATAAGAAGGAACATCAGACAAAATATGAAGAGGACACCAGCAAGTGTCACTTTCTGCCTGGCTGTAGAGTTTTTCAGAGACACGCTGAAGTGCCACGATGCAGGAAGCAAACAGGAGACACAAACTCTGAAACAAAATTAAAAAGCAATGGTTGAATTATTTTTAATCCTCACCACATAATAATATCAAATAAAGATGTATATAGTCTTTCATATTTGATATATTATTGTAATATAGGAAACACAGAACATTATTTTTAAGCAACAGACTCCCAACTTGCACTATTGAAATTAACAACCTGATTAGGATTTCCAACTGCTGTTAACGAATAAATGATCAGAAGACTGAAAACTCGCCCATTTTTCATTAGATGCTAATTCTTTGCTACTAATTTTTATTTCTCATCAAAGGGTGGCACAGTAGACAGCATTTAGTGCAATGGAAGAGCATTTCCTGCTGCTGCCTGTAAGGAATATGCATGTTCTCTCTGTAACCACATGGGTTTCCTGCGGGTGCCCTAGTTTCCTCCCATATTCCAAAGACATACAGTTCAGTAGGTTAAATGATCACATAAGAGTAATTGGGCAGTATGGGCCCATTGGGCCGGAAGTGTCCTTTACTCTGCTGTAGCTCTAAATTTAAAAAAATTTAAAGTATACAAACATAGAACAGTAAAGCATAGGAACAGATCCATGATATTGTGCTGAACTAATTAAACTAGTAATTAATGCCTAAACTAGACCCTTCTACCTGCTTAAGTCGATTACCCTCTATTCTTTTTGTATTTAGTGCCTAAGAGCCTCTTAAATGTCTCCATTGTCTGTGACTCCACTACCTGACAACACAGTCTGGGCACCCATCATTCTGTGTAAAAAAAAAACTTGCCCCACATATCTCCTTTGTATTTACCCCATCTCAGAAACACAAGAGATCCTGCAGATACTGGAAATCCAGAGCAGAAAACACACAAAATGCTGGAGGAACTCAGCAATGAGGCAGCATCTATGAAAATGAATACACTGACAACAAGAATCCAAAACTTCAATTGTTCATTCAGGAGAAGATGGTGGCGCAACGCAGCGCGCGCGGCCTCTCCAGAGAATGGATATCTGTTACAAGTAAGTAGGGATCTGCGCACAATCCTGATTTGATGGAGGCAGATGTGAGAGCGTGGAGGAACATCTAGAGCATAGGTGTCAAACTCAAGGCCCGCGGGCCATATCCAGCCCGGCGTACAATTATATCCGGCCTGCGAGATCATTTTAGATAGATCTATTATTTTAATTATTAATAGCCCGGCGATATGAAGCCTATGATTGTAAGTTAATACCAATCATAAAAATAACCCTTGCTCAGCAGTCTTCTTCATAAGAAACGGAATTTGTGAAGTGAAACACTTTGTAGTTATAGCAGAGACTGAGACACATGAGAACAGGCTGAAAAAACGGAGGCAATGAAAGCTGCGTTCGCACGCGCCCGACTTATCCGGCCCGCATGAAGCTGCATTTTGCCCAATCCGGCCCGTGACCTAAAATGAGTTTGACACCCCTGATCTAGAGAAACTTCTGAAATGCCCGCTTCACTGCTGCTGCTACTGCGCGGTCCAGAATCTCTGAAGAAGGCCTCCGAGACCTCGGCTTTGCTTGTTTCGGCAGCCGGAATGAGGTCAAAGGCGCTTGGCAGAAGATAGCGCTCGGGAGGCTGTATCGGAGGGGCTGGTCGGAGGCGCGAAGTTTTTGGACGGACTCAGAGTCTGCTGTCATCGGGTACTTCCAAGGCATTAATTGTCAGTGCCTGGAAGTTTATGGCAGGGAGAGTTTCTCCCTTTGCTGCCAATATTGGACTACTGGAGTCGACTGGGACTTTGAGACTTTTTTTTAAACCACGTCCATGATCTGCGTCTATCGAATTATGGTATTGCTTTGCACTGCTGAAACTATATGCTATAATTATGTGGTTTTGTCAGTGTGGGTCTTGGTTTGTCATTTTTTTTATTTTGCGATATCACTCTGGAGGAACATTGTATAATTTCTTAATGCATGAATGCATTTCTAAATGACAATAAACGAGGACAGAGTGTCCTCATAATCAATCTGGATGTTGGCTGATCTGCTGAGTTCCTCTGGCATTTTCTGTGTTAACACCTCTCAATTTAAATGTATTCCCTTTAGCATTAGACAATTCAATCCTGGGAAAATATACCACCTAAAACACTGCACAGCAAGCAGTGCACCATTTCTGAAGGACCGCAGGCAAGTGCTTGTTAACTGATCAGGGTTGAATCCATCCCCAAAACACCCAAATTCCCTTTATTATTAAGGAACGTGGGAATAAAAACATTCCAGAGTTACACAGAGTTCATGCTAATTGTATGCATCAAATTATCTTGCAAAAAAGATTTAGGAAAATATTTGTCACATGTACATTGAACCTAACAGTGGAATATGTCGATTGTATGAGATAAATCAGTGAGGATTCTGCTGAGCAGCCTACAAGTGTTGCCAACATATGCCCACAACTCACTAACTCTAGACGTACGTCGTTGGAATGTGGGAGGAAACTGGAACACCCGGAGGAAACCCACACACCTACCGAGAGAATAGATATTCAGCAACAGGGATCGAACCCCGATCTTGCAGTTGGTGTTTTAAAGCATTGCGCTAACTGCTACACTATCAAAGACAGCAAAAAAGACTCATTCAAACATATTTCTACACACGACAGTGAGATCTGTTAATTTATAATCTCATCAGGACATTATTGCATAATTAACCCTATAAGGAGGAACTGCTGAGTGTTTGTTTTTGCAGAATCATGGTTCCAGGACAACAACCATGCACCACCAATTTATGTTACTCAGGGACTTGTGCTAATATTATTTTGTGACTATATATGCTAGATTGTAACTATAAGTGTTGTGTGCGACTATGTGTATTGTGTTTTGCACATTGGCTTCAGAGGAATTATGTTTCGTTTAGCTCTATACATATGTGGTTGAAAGACAATAAACTTGAAATAAAACCAATTCCATCTCATTGGTCCCACCAACCAGGTCATGCTCTCTTCTTCCTGCTGGCATCAGGAAGATCAAGAGCCTCAGAACTCACACTACCAGGTCCAGGCACAATTATTACTCCTCAAACATAGGCTCTTGAACCACTGAGGATAACTTCATTTAACATCACTTGCCCCATCACTGAACTGTTCCATAACCTGTGGATTCACATTGAAGGACTCTTCGCCCCATGCTCCCGATATTTGTTTATTTGCTTACTATTTTTTCTCTTTTGTATTTGTTGTTTGTTGTCTTCTGCACATTGTTTGTTTGTCTGCCCTGATGGGTGAGGTCTTTCATTGATTCTCTTATGGTTCCTGGATTTACCAAGTATGCCCACAAGGAAATGAATCTCAGAGTTGTATATGATGACACATACAGTACATACTTAGATCTCTAATAAATTTACTTTCAACTTTGATGCTTGGAAGAGAGTATACACGTATTGGTATAAAATGCCAGGGTGAACTTCCATCTCCTCCCCTCACCCACCATCTTCTGCAAGAGAAGAATGTTGCTGAGGAGTAGAAATGAAGATTTATCACCTCTGTCATTTAATGTTTCAGACCTGTGAGCTGATGGGAGATCAGAAACTTGAAATAACTGATTTGCTCTCTCATCAGATACCATCTGAACTGATGACAATTATAAATGCTTTCTGATCTATTTTTTTTAAAATACCGTCTAGTCTTCTGTGAATTAGACGCATGTAAGAACAAAGTTATAATGCTCCCAGCACTTCTTGTACAACTACAAGGGGAGGTTCTAATGCCCAAAGCTGACTAAATGCAGACACCTGAATAAACAGTAGTTCCTAGTGAGAAACTTCCAGCTGGTAACAGTTCATTAGAATGAGAAGTGATACAAAATGTTGCACTTCCAGAAAGACAACAGGTTTCTGAAGAAAACTGCCACAGCACATCAGCATAGCCAGTAGGTCTACTGCCTCACAATTCCAGTGACACACATTTAATCCTGACCTCTGTGTGGCATTTGCATGTTGATGATATGGCTTTCTTCCAGATGATTTGGTGCCAAGTCATACAGGTTGGAGAGTTAATTGGCCATAATCAATTACTCCTAATGTGTAGTGTAGTGGCTGATGTAGAACCTCAGGATGGGTGGGGTTGATGATAACGTAGGAAGAATTCAAATATGATTAATGTAATTAGGTGCCAGGTCCCAAAAGCATGTTGATGCCTATGACTTGTTTCTCATTTGGTCTTACAAGAAAAATGATGCTAAAGATTAAAGTTGAACTGTATTTGGCACACACGTGTAGATACATCGAAACACACAGTAAACTGCATTGTTTGTGTCAGATCAGATCAGCGAGGATTGTTCTGTGATCAGCCAACAAGTATTGCCAGGCTTCCTGCACCAACAGATCATGCTCATGACTTACTACTGCTAAACATACATCATTGGAATGTCTGAGGGAATTGAACCTCGATCAGTAATCACCAGCACTGTAAAGCAATTGTGCTAATTGTGGAATTGTATTAGTTTGATTTTTTAAAAATTCTCATTAGTAATATCAATTAGCACCTCGAGGTAGAATTACAAGAGACTGATCTCTGTTATCTGTGCCTCTGATGACCACAAAGCAGGCGTTAGAGCAGTGCTAAACTTTGTCAAAATGCTGCTTAGGTGTGCTGTGACATGCATCGCGGAAATACAATCCAAAGGTTGCCAATGCCAGAAAGTTAATTTTAATCCTTCTTGGAATCTTGCCACTGAATGTGAATGCCGCAGTCATATATGTGGCCAACTCAAAATTACCCCCTGAACAGGTTTAGAAAGAAAGGAGGGGAGAGAAATTACCAGAAGTTAGAAGTTCTAGCACATAGAAAACTTCTGAGCTGTTTCTGAGTAACATTTTGCAAATGTAACTCTCTACATTACTTCACGGCATGGAATTTTTCTTAGTGTGATTGTGTCTGCCAGAAAGATGCAAGGAGAACCCACATTGTAGAGCAAGTTCTCAATGGTAGCAGAACAAGAAGATATGTCCAAATTCCCACTCTAGTAGGTTGCAGGGCTGTAAGCCCCGAAAGCATGTGAAACTCAGATCTCTTTCAAAACCTTGGTCATTTGAAAGTTATAAAAAGATGTAATAAGTAGTTTAATGACATTGATAAAATTTACTGGATACATTAGGATCCTACAGAGGAATATGAGCTATTTAAAGCAGTCAGCAAGCTAAACCAATATGTGACTGAAACTGGCATGTTACACCATTGTACACTGCAGTAGTTACTGTTCTGCTGCTTTGCCACTACATTTGTGAAAACGTAAAGCCTTCCAAAACACAAGTTATCTTTTTTGTGTAAATGCCTACAAGAAAATGAATTTCAAAGTAGCATATTGTAATATATTGTACTTTGATAACAAACTTACTTTGACTTTTCAACTTTAATTCCTATTCAAGACATTTCATCACACCCATACATTCCCTCTTCTCCACAAGACATAATCGGCATGCTACTAGATCACTGAAAACTAGTGATCCAGTGAGGCCCTGATTATTTGCAGGCACTGAAAATGAAAGAACTTTGTTCTTCCAAGTTGTTAGAGTTCCAATTCCAGAACAGCCAAAATACACGTGATGTCACATTAAGTGAAAATATCAAATTTAGTTTGTCTCATAATCATTAAAAACTGCAGCTCAGAAAGACTTTACAGGGCTACTGAAGAGCTACATTACTTACCTAGCCATATGGTAAAGGCACAGCTGGTAAAGAGGAAAGACCTTGACCACGCGGCTTCTGTACTAGGCTCCTGGTGAGTGAACGTCATATCTTGAGTTGACAGGTACACATTGCTGATAGCACAAATCAGACCTGCCTCTTTTTTTGATATTCGCAGCCCATAGGTTAACTGATTAGAGGAAAATACATTGAGAGAGAAAAGGGTGAAATGAAGCAAAAAATTAACCACAGAACGCGCTGAATCTACCGCAACTTGTACTGATCCGATGGAAGTGGTGTACGATTTTTTCCATATTTTTTCCTTCCCTCCCATTACCTTTTGCAGGCCAGTGACGCACTGCTAAATTACTGACAAAAACAAATCACCGTTTCCCATTACCTTATTCAGAATGCTTTACTCCCTGTAGGAATACCCCACATTTTAGAACCTATAGTGTTTGGTATGGAAGCTTATTAATGACACTTTTCCTGCTCTTTTAATTGCCTTTTTGTTTGTGTTTGGGTATGCATTTATGACTAATGTGGAAATTTATGAATGAAAGCCTTACATTTTAGAGCACCCAGCAAAAGTCATAAACACTGGTCATGACACACATTAACTCCACCTTCCCAAACAACCTCAGCTTACTGCAATTCACCTACTACTTAAATAGGTCAATGGCAGACACAATCTCCCTGGCCCTATACTCATCTCTAGACCATGTGAATAGAAAAAAACTTCCCTGTCAGACTATTGTTTGACTGCAGCTTCACGTTCAATCTATACTGTAATTCCAAGTAAACTTATCACCAAACTCTGAGAGCTGGGAGTCCCCACCTCCATCTGGATCTTCAGCTTCCTAACCAACAAACTGCAGTCTGTAAGGATAGGTAGCAACACTTCCACAATAATCACTGTAAACACTGGTGCTCCACAAGGTTGTGTCCTCTGCCCTCTACTCCCTATACACTCATGACTGTAGGTCTGTATATACCACCACAGTGGGCTACATCTCATAATAACTCTGGAGTATAGGAAAGAAAGAGACAGAGCACTTAGTAACATGGCATCATGACAACAAAAGAGCTGGTCATTGACTTCAGAAGGTGGGGCCTTTGTAATTGATGTTCACTGCATCACAGGCTTACGGAATCTAAACATAAAAGAAAGTTCGGTATACACACACTGCATAATCAATACACGATACTACATAAGCAGGTTACATGTACACTGTCTGTAATCTTCTATGGACTTAACATTTTCTTTTGAGCTACGGTTTGACAACACTATCACATCAGTCTTTGAACATGACAACAGTGCTCTCTGAAATGGGAGAATGGGGTTAGGTACCACGGATGTTGCACACAAGCAGGAATAAACCTGTAAAAGGTCTGGCAAGTTTACGAAATAAGGCTGATAGCATTCAAAATTATTTCCACTTAATTGCATTGGGAGCAGTTTTTTGATGAGGTGAAGATCATAAAACGAAGGACATTAGGGATTAGGCCATTCAGCCCATTGAGTCTGCTCCGCCATTCCATCATGGCCAATTTATTATCTCTCTGAACCCCATTCTCCTGCCTTCTTCCAGTAACCTTTTACACTATTACTAATTGAAAACCTATCAACAACCACTTTAAGTATACCCAATGACCTGGCCTCCACCACTAACTGTGGCAATAAATTCCACAGATTCCTCATGCTCTGGCTTAAAAAAAAATCTTCATCTCTGTTCTTAAAGGGCTGTGCCCTCCAATCCTGGACTCTTCCACTACTGGAAACATCCTCTCTACCTAGGCCTTTCAATGTTCAATAGGTTTCAATGAGATTCCAGCATCCACTCCACTCCCCTCCCCCGGCCCATTCTCCAAAACTCCAGTGATTACAGGTTCAGAGCCATTAAATGCCCACCATACACAACCTGACCCCTCTCCCAAATTTCTTCCTGATCACCAACCATGCCCCTAACCCCTCTCCCCATCTACTTACCCTAGGCTTTCTTCTTAGTTACTCCAACCTCTCCCCGATCCTTTACCTAAACCCTGACCCCCAAACTCAATAGTCCACTTTAAACTCCTCATGACTTCCCTTCTTACCTAACCCTCTCATCCGACCAGTCTGCCCTCCTCGACCTCCCAAAACTGGCCCTAGCTTTCCATAACCCCATTGCCAGCACCCCAACCCTATACTATATCCACATCCCTAATCTCCTCCCGACTTCAAACCCTGCCCCTTTACCCTCTATCTCTCCCCCAACCCTGTCCCTGATCCTCAAACCTCACCCTTTCACCCTCTCTCTCTTTCCCCAAACCTTAATCCCAGACTTCACCCTCTCATTTCCTCAAACCCCAAGCCCCTTGACTTCACCCTCTCTCCCATTCCCCAAACCCTGCCTACCCTCTCTCTCATTTCCCCAAACTCTAACCACCCTCTCTCTCTTTCCCCAAACAATCCCAGACTTCACCCTCTCTCTCATTTCCTCAAACCCCAAGCCCCTTGACTTCCCCCTCTCCCATTCCCCAAACCCTGCCTACCCTCTCTCTCATTTCCCCAAACCCTAACCACCCTCTCTCTCTTTCCCCAAACCCTAACCACCCTCTCTCTCTTTCCCCAAACCCTAACCACCCTCTCTCTCTTTCCCCAAACCCTAACCACCCTCTCTCTCTTTCCCCAAACCCTAACCACCCTCTCTCTCTTTCCCCAAACTCTAACCACCCTCTCCCATTCCCCAAACCCTAACCACCCTCTCCCATTCCCCAAACCCTAACCACCCTCTCTCTCTTTCCCCAAACCCTAACCACCCTCTCTCATTTCCCCAAACTCTAACCACCCTCTCCCATTCCCCAAACTCTAACCACCCTCTCCCATTCCCCAAACTCTAACCACCCTCTCTCTCATTTCCCCAAACTCTAACCACCCTCTCTCTCTTTCCCCAAACAATCCCAGACTTCACCCTCTCTCTCATTTCCTCAAACCCCAAGCCCCTTGACTTCACCCTCTCCCATTCCCCAAACCCTGCCTACCCTCTCTCTCATTTCCCCAAACTCTAACCACCCTCTCTCTTTCCCCAAACCCTAACCACCCTCTCTCTCTTTCCCCAAACCCTAACCACCCTCTCTCTCTTTCCCCAAACCCTAACCACCCTCTCTCTCATTCCCCTAAACCCTGACCCCACTCAGCCTCTGTTCCCGTCCCGACCGCTCCCCTCCCTACCTCGGGCCCGACCCCTGACAGGTAACGGCGCTGCACTTAACCACTCCCAGCCCTCGCCGCCAGAACCATATCCGCCTAACGGCAGCCACGTAACCAGGGTGACAGCTCAACCTGTTGCCATAAAATGTCGCAAACTCCCTTGCTGAGCTTTCCGGCAGCGGTTGCTCTGGGCAACAGCTGAGGAAAACTTCGAGAGAGGAGGGACGGTGACAGGCTCCAATCACTCAAACTTTTTACCTTTAGTTTAACTGCATCATTTGACGTACTCTAGCTTGGAATAGTTTATTTCTGATGGATTTGCAATTTCATGCGCGTTGAGGAAACTGCGCACCATAAAATTGGAACAATTAACTTGTTTTTTTTTGAATAATAACTCCTACAGTTATCAAACAAAATCTGAAGCCAAGCTACATCAGGTGAAAAATGTTTTCTCAAAGAGATTGTTAACCAGTTGCTTGAAGGACCTCAATCCGCTGTCAAATTGACGTGAAAAGGAAAACAGACTGACAGAGATCGCTCAAAACTCTCGGACTTCAGATGAGTAACGTTGAAGAAACTTAGATGACAAATTAACTAACTCTGTCATGGTCAACACTGGGAAATAAATATCAACAGATGGGAGCCATACAGAAAGGCCGATTCAAAATTAGCAAAATCGTTATGAAGAACATCTGCGCATCAAATGGGAATGAAGACATAACCGAAGACCTTACGCAGCAACGTCTTAAGTGTGTTACAGAGCTGAGTGGGTGGAAGGTCACAACAAGAACTTTATTTATCTTGGGTAACAGACCTTCCAAACTAATTTTCTGGTCAAAAAGTACAGTACTATTGCAAAAGTTTTAGGCTTAGGCACATGTTTAAAAAATCTGTTAAGCGAAGATGCTTTCAAAAATAATGAAAAGTTTCTAAATATCAAGAAAGTATTTTAAAGAGTAGTAAACAATAAAAATAACTAAATCATCTTTGGCGTGACCACCTTTAAAACTGCATTAATTCTTTTAGGTACACGGCTGTGCAGTTTATTTGAAGAACATTGGCCAGTAGGTTGCCCCAAGCATCTTGGGAAAACTTGCCACTGTCCTTTTGCAGATTTTGGCTGTCTTGCTTGCTTCTTTTTCTCTAAGTAATCCCAGAGAGCCTTGATGTTGGTGAGGACATATCATCTGAAACCATACTCCAAGGACCTTGTGTATAACAGACAGGCAAATCATGATATGAGAAATTATTTAACAAGAATCAGGACAAAACTTACTGCTTTAACAAAAGGAAAAGTTAGGATGGTTTGGACATCTGCTTCAAATGAGAACATATACATTGTCCAAAATAGTGTAATGCAGAACACCATATAGGAAGCATGAGAAAGCTTTATCAAGGACATGTATTGTTTAGCAGTGATCTGTGGTCTTGGGTGGGATTTCAGCATCAGATATGTCATAGATTGATGCCGTTGTTGCTCTTGCTGAAGCTACATGTCCTATGCGAGTCTTGTGGAGAAATGGTAGGTTAATGAATTAAAGGGAGGTGGCGTGTTGGAGAGATTTAGGAAGGGTAGTTTGGATCTTGAGGCCTCATCATCAAATAGCATAGCTGCTGATGGTGAATCCAGTGATGAGTGTTCATGGACTCAGAAATGGGGGAACCTCTGAACATTGTAAAGCTGGAGAAAATTGCAGAGGTGGAGAAGAGGGATGAACCCATGGAGACATAAGTTCAGAAAACAAAAATGTACAAATGGAGACATTGGTAACTGAGAATGAAGAGGGTAATGAGGATTTGTGATGGAAAATGGATAGAAGTGTGTTATCTAAATTTGTTTGCAGGAGATAATATTTGAAATGTAGTGCAAGAGAGTCTGGACTGTAGCAAAGAAGTCTGGACTGGAACAATCACCTACTTGGATTTTCAAAAAGTTATATTTGATAATGTTGCTGTAAACCACTTCTTAAACAATTTTTGTCATGCAGATAAAGTGTTACCATACCAACCAGAATGTAGATGTAGAGAGAACATTTCCTCATGACTGCTACTCAAAAGGTGTATGTAAGAAATTGTGGGTATGGTTTTAGACAATGACACAAAACTAGTACCTCAGGGATGTGTGCTTGGCCCACTGCTCTACCCTCTCTACACCCATGACTACAGCCAGGCACAGCTCAAATGCCATCTATAAATTTGCTGATGACACAATTTCAGGTGGTGACAAGAGGGTGTACTGGGGCATAGTACCAATTGAGTAGTATCACAGCAGCAACCTTGCACTCACCGTCAGTAAATCCAAAAAATTGATTGTGAACTTCAGAAAGAATAAGACAAGGGACAACACACCAGTCCTCATTAAGGGATCAGAAGTGGAAAGAGTAAGCAATTTCAAGTTTCTAGGTGCCAACATCTCCTGGGATCTCTCCTGGGCCCAATATATCAATGCAGTTATAAGGAAGGCACAGCAGTGGCTATGTTTCATTTTGGAGTGTGAGAAGAATTAGTTTGCCACCAAAGACACTCGCGCAGTTCTACAGATGTACTGTGGAGAGCATTCTAACTGGCTGTATCACCAGCTGGTACGGAGTAGGGAGGTACTACACAGGATCGAAATAAGCTGCAGAGAGTTGTAAACATAGTCAGCTCCATCATGGGCATTAGCCTCCCCAGTATCCAATACATCTTCAGAAAGTGATGCCTCAGTGAGCATTTGGAAACCTATCACCTAACTAGGGAGAGCCAGCATGGCTTTGTGTGTGGTAGGTCGTGCCTTATCAACTTGATTAAATTTTTTGATGTGGTGACAAGGGAAGCTGATGAAGGTAGGGTGGTGGATGTTTTCTGCATGGATTTTAGTAAGGCATTCAACAGTCCTTTGTGGAAGGCTAATCTAGAAGATTAAGATACATGCGATCCATAAGAATTGGTTGCTTTGCTTTGATTCATTACTGGCTTGTGTGTAGAAGACAGTGGGTAGTGGTAGTGGGTAGAAGGGACTTATTCGAGCTGGAGGTCTGTAATTAGTGGAGTTAGGACCATAGAACATTACAGCACAGAAACAGGCCTTTTGGCCCTTCTTGGCTGTGCCAAACCATTTTTCTGCCTAGTCCCACTGACCTGCACCTGGACAACATCCCTCCATACACCTCTCATCCATGTACCTGTCCAAATTTTTCTTAAATGTTGAAAGTGAGCCCTCATTTACCACTTCATCTGGCAGCTCATTCCACACTCCCACCACTCTCTGTGTGAAGAAGCCCCCCCCCCAATGTTCCCTTTAAACATTTCCCCCTTCACCCTTAACCCATGTCCTCTGGTTTTTTTCTCCCCTAACCTCAGTGGAAAAAGCCTGCTTGCATCTATGCCCATCATAATTTTATATACCTCTATCAAATCTCCCCTCATTCTTTTACGCTCCAAGGAATAAAGTCCTAACCTATTCAACCTTTCTCTGTAACTCAGTTTCTCAAGTCCTGGCAACATCCTTGTAAACCTTCTCTGCACTCTTCAACCTTATTAATATCCTTCCTGTAATTCAGAGACCAAAACTGCACACAGATCCACAAGGATCTATGCTGGGACCTCTGCTGTTTGTGATGTATATAAATGACCTGGATGAAAATGTAGATGGGTGAGTTTGTAAATTTGTGGATGATACCAAGATTAGTGGAGTTGTGGATAGTGTAGTAGGCTGGCAAAGAATATAATGTGATATAGATCATTTGCAGATATGGGCAGAAAAATGACAAATGGAGTTTAACCCATATAAATGTCAGGTGTTGCACCTTGGTGGGGCAAATGCAAGGAGACAGTACACTGTTAAGGTCAAGATCCTGATCAGTGTTGCTGAGCAGAGAGATCCAAGTTCATAGCTCCTTGAAGGTGGCTACACAGGCCAATAAGTTTGTTAAGAAGGCTTAATGGAATCCTTACTTTTATTTGTCAAGGCATTGAGTTCAAAAATCAGAAGGTAATGTTGCAACTTTATAAGAGTCTGGTTAAGCCACATCAGGAGTACTGCATACAGTTCTGGTCGCCCTACTTTAGGAAGGATGAGGCTTTGGAGAGGGAGCAGAAGCAGCTTACCACAATGCTGCCTGGTTTAGAGGGCATGTGCTACCGTGAGAGGTTGGATAAACTTGGGTTGTTTTCTTTGGAGTGTCGGAGGCTGACGGGGGAGATCTGATACAGGTTTACAAGGTTACGGATAGAGGTTACAGAGAGTATCTGTTTCCAAGAGTTGAAATGTCTAATACCAGAGGGCATGCATTGAAGGTGAGAGGAGGTAGATTCAAGGGTGATGGGAGGGGTTTGTTTTTTACTCAGAGAGCAGTGGATGTTTGGAATGTGCTGTCTGGTATTGTGGTAGAAGCAAATTCATGAGAGTTTTGGATAGGCACATGAATAAGAGGAAGATGGAGGGATATGTACGTGGACATGGTGTAGGCAGGAGGGCTTTGCTTTTTAGTTGGTTTGGCACAACATTGTAAGTGGAATGGCCTTATTCCTGTGCTGTACTCTGCTATGTTCAAAAAGGTAGCATCCATCATTAAGGCCCCCGTCACCCAGGACATGCTCATTCCTACCATCAGGGATGAGATACAGGAGACTGAAGGCACACACTCAGTGATTCAGAAATAGCTTCTTTAGTGAGGATTCTTATACCCTCTTGAAGATGTCCTTGATGTTTGGGAGGGTTGTGCCCATGAATGAACTGGATGAATCTCCAGCCTTCTGCATATACTGTAGACTTAGTAATGCTTTTCTCTATTATGGAGAGTAGCGCCACGATGTGGAAGTTGCATAGAATAACAACACCTATAATCAGCATGCACGGACGGTACGTGGCAGAAGAAACAGCCCGTATTTATGCTACAGTTCTAAGCAAATTGATGCAAAATGATAGTGAACAATGACAACATATGTAGAAATACATAAAAAATATACTGTTTGAGTCATTCATTCTGGTGTCATTTTTCAGCATCTTGTTCTTCAAAGAACTCATGTTCTCAGTAGTATTTATTTACTAATTTATGATAATAATTATTATTTCCATAGATTGTCTTCTTTTGCACATTGGTTGTTTGTCAGAGTATAGTTTTTCACTGATTCTATGTTCTACTGTTAACGCCTGCAAGAAAATGAATCTCAGGGTAGTATATGATGACATATATGTACTTAGATCATAAATTCACTTTGATCTTTGAGATTTCCCACCTGATCTAACCCGTGTTCCAGTGCACAATTGTTTTAATTGCTGCTCCATGTTTTCAAAGTCTGATGCTAAAAATTATTTTACAAGTTTAAGACATGTGTTCTGTATTCTATTCACCCTCAATGTGGGAATATTTTCCCAAACTATCCTTAAATTTTTATGGAAATGTGTGCTTTTAGTTTCAATAAAGTGCAGTGCAGGCCCTTCAGTCATTGAACTTGTACGAACTATTCCTTCTCTCCTGCATAGCCTTCCATTTTTCTGTCATTCATGTGTCTAAGAGTTTCATAAGTGTCCCTAATGTAGCTGTCATTTCTCATCCACCAACCACCATAAGGAATCTTTATCAATTTTTGCTATACCCCTTTATAGTCTTAAAGCTGTAAGTTCTTAAGTCGTCCTGTGTAACCTCATTCCTGGTGATACCTGAATGATTCCACACTGCACATTGCTCATGCCCTTTGGAGAAGGGAATCCTCCATTCTTGCATCAATGTAACTTCAGCTCCACGAATGTGACTGCCCCCCCCCCGCCCCAGTCAAAATGGGAATAGACAATAAATGCTGCCCTTGCAAGTGTTACCCAATATTCAGGATTCCTTATTTCTATTTTCCCAAGTACTGTAAATCTGCCTACAAAGTTTCAGCTACAGCCTGTGGTCTAGAATATGATCTAATTTGGGTTTAGATTTAGATTCAGATTCACTCATTTATCACTTGTACATTGAAACATACAGTGAAATGTGCTTGTGTCAACGACCAGCAGTACCTCAGGATGAGTTGGCGACAGTTCACAAGTTTTGCCACAGATTCAGATGCCAACATAGCATGCCCACAGGGTCTGCAGAACACACAACAACCCACAGTTACTGAACTACTTGGCTAAAGTGGAATATCAAATGTCAAGGAATAAAATTATGAAGGAAGACCATGAAAAGAGCTGGTCAGCTGGTAGAGAGCAGACATACTCCAAGGACCTTGTGTACAGACAGATCATAATATGAAAAATTATTGAATAAGAATCAAGTTAAATATCACTGACATATGTTGTGAAATATTGTTGTTTTGCAGCAGCATTACAATGCAATACATAAGAAAAACTATAAATTAGAATGAGAAATGTATGTATATACAGTACCGTGCAACAGTCTTTGGCATATATAGCTAGGGTCTATAAGACTTTTGCATAATCCTGTAGCAGTTTTACTAATTCTGCTGGTGGCTCATTCCACACCCTCACTTTCCTCTGGGTGAAGAAATTCACCCTCAGGCTTCCCTTAAATATATTACCTTTTGCCCTTAACCTACTGTATAACGTCTAGTTCTAATCTCACCCAAACTCGGTGTCTGAATTTACACTCTCTATACAATACTCTATCTACACCTCTCATAATTTTCTATACCAGCTAAATCTCCCCTCATTCTCCTGCACTCTAGAGAAAAAAAGTCTGAGCCCATTCAATTTGATGTTGTATAATGTGAAGAGGATCTGATTCCTCATCTTTATAGGTGGTAGAGACTGTGGATTTGTGACGAGCTGTCAAAAGGATCTTTGATCATCTGCTACAGTGTATTTTGTGGATGGTACATACTGCAGCATTGATGTGCTGGTGACTAAATGTTGAGGGTGTGGAATAGGCATCAGTCAAGTGAGCTGTTTTGTATTTGGATGGTGCCAATCTTCTCAGTGACAGACCTATAGTCTCAAATGTTGGATTGACATTGTGTTTTCCAGATGGGTTGATCTGGTCGTGTCTGTGTTGAAGCTGATAGAAGATTATGAATTCCCATTGGCTGAACTCCAGTGATATATAAACAACATCAGACACTGATGACAGGGAGAGTGACTGCAGGATTTAACCCATCTCCTTTGTTATTTTCTAACTCCTCCTATGACTGCCAATGGAAATGACCTATATGCCTTCTTGGGCATTTTCTGTCTGCTCCATGTCAGTCTCTTCCTCTTTAAGATTCCTGAATAATGGCATGCCTGGCCTTTTGTAATGAGAAGCATTGCCAGAACAGTTTATCTGCTGGTCTGTTTCTTTTCCCCTCTAAAAGGATACAAAAATAGTTACCTATAAAATTAAAACTGCAATGTCTTTCAGTGGTGAGATTCTACCACGCTTCCCTACAGCCCACCCTAGCAGGTTCTACCACAGTGACGACAAGTTTTTTTTGGCAGGAAAAGTGGATTGACATTTGATAAATTGCCATTTGCTTTTGCAGAACACACAGGTTTCCTGAAACTTCATCATTGCTATCATTCTGATCATATTCCAGTATTAGACTCCTCATGAAGTCTGATAGCTTTCTACAATTGGATTCCAGCTCTATCTTTGAGGAGCTTACATGCTTGCCCTTTGACTCTGTGGATTTGCCCTGTGTACTGCAGTTTCCTTTCACATCGCAAAACGTTCTGTTGGTAGTATTCTGACTTCTGGCCCCTTCTGTTCCAGTCCTTTTGAAAGGGCTCAGCTTGAAACATCAACTGCTTATTCCTTTCCATAGATGTTGCTTAACCTACTGAGTTCCTCCAGCATTTTGTGTGGGAGCCCAATTGGCTGCTAAAAATTTCTCCTGGTTTAAGTCACTGCTGGGGAAATCGTGTGGGGGCTAATGAGAATGTGTAGAAGATAGATAAAGAGGAACTGAGTGTGGAAACAAGTTTCCTCAGGGAATCGGTATGGGTTTAATGGATCTAATGGCCTGCTTCAATATTGTAAGGAAATATGCAAAAGTTAAGGAGATCTCAGCAATAAACCTGCACCATTATCATTCTTTGTCAGCCACTTTCTATAGTAGTCCTAACTTATCAGAAATGTTAACTCTTTTTTCTCCACAGATGCTGCCTGATCTGCTAGGCATTTCCACCATTCTCTATTATTGTATCCAGTGACTCCATTTATTCAACCAAGAGAAACAACTCCAAAGGAAGTAGGTAGTTTCAAGGAATTTACATATTTTGAAGTGAACTATGTTGTTGGTTATTTAACTACGATTAAAAATCTTTTGACAGTATTGACAGCCAGTAAATCAGGGCATGGCTTAACTCACTGACAAACAATTTATGAGTTGGCTTTTATGACAAGAGGACCATGTGCTTCTTAGGAATAACCCAGCCAGGATCTGATTTCAGGAAATGAGATGGCTATGCAGAGTGTAGCTTGCTACATTCTGCACAGCTATCTCAGTAGAGCTACTAGGACTTGATGTTTCAATCCCAATGATAAGTCGGCACTCTCGATGTGCTTGGAGTGGTGATGAGGAGGGTAGCTACTTCATCGGGGTCATCAGGTGGGCACCCTCCTTCTTTGACGTTTCGTTGATAAGCCCACGACGTCTCCAGAGGGCTCAGCGGTGCTACCTGGCATCCCAGGTACACCCCTCTCAGTTCCGTACCCTCCTGTCTTCATCTTGCAGCCCAGTTGTTGTCTTTCCTTTTAATCCAAATCCAATTGCTGCTTTCCTCTGCTGCATTTGACAAGGACTTGATTGCTTGTTGGAGGGAGACACCCCTCACCCCCACCTTCTTCAATAGACTGGTTGTAGATGTAGCAATGAATCCCCTGCATCCCACTTCTACAGGGAAAATCTTGGTCTTCCAGCCATTCTGAGCAGCTTCAGTTGCCAGTTCAGAGCACTTGGTCTTTTTCCTCTCATAAGCTTCTTCAATGCCATCTTCCTATGGTACTGTCAATTACTGTAACAGTCTGAACCAACCATCCTGTGGGCCAGCTATTGCATACTGCTGCTTCAGAAATAAAAACTGACATCTGCATAATAAGGACGGCATGGTAGTGTAGTGGTTAGCACAACATTTTACAGCACAGGAGACCCGAGTTCAATTCCTGCTGCTGCCTGTAAGGAGTTTATACTTTCTTCCTGTGAGTTTCCTTCGGGTATACCGGTTTCCTCCCACAGTCCAAAGACGTACCAGTTGCCAGGTTAATTTGTCCTGTGATTAGGCTTGGATTAAATGGCGAGATTGCCAGATGGTATGGCTCGAAGGACTGGAAGGGCCCATTCCGAGCTGTATCTATATTTAAACAAATAGATCAAGTCAAAATGTGGAAAATTGTCAGGCTGTGTCCTGTTCTCAAAAAGCAGGAGAAATCCAAACCAGCTTCTCCTGCTCAGTCAGTCTATTTCCAATCATTAGCAGAGTAAATAGGTAAATTAGTTCAGCAACACTCACAAAATGCTGGTGGAACACAACAGGCCAGGCAGCATCGATAGGGAGAAACGCTGTCGACGTTTCAGGCCGAGACCCTTCGTCAGGTAAATTAGTTTATTATTAGCATAGTGGTAGGCGCATTGCTTCACAGCGCCAGCAATCACCGACCAGGGTTCAACTCCCTCTGCTGTCTGTAAGGAGTTTCTATGTTCTCCCTGTGACCATGTGGCTTTCCTACTGGTGCCCCTGTTTCATCCCACATTCCAAACACATATGGCTAGGGTGACTGAATTGTGGGCAGGCTATGTTAATGAAGGAAGTGTGGTAACTTCCTTCAGGCTGTCCCTAGCATAACACTCTGGCTGTGTTGGTTGTTGATATAATATGAGATAGATGATCTATCTCATTGTTAGAGCTTTCTGTGCATAACTTGGCTGCCTTACGTCATGCCTTACAACAGCGAATGGATTTCAAAGGTACTCATTTGTCTGGAGACATCCTGAGAGTGTGAAAAGTGCAAATACATTTCACTGGAGATACTGAAACTGAGAGAATGCTTCAGGCTCCTCAGTGGATTATTCCTTATGTGTCAACTGAGTAGTGAAAACCAACAGACAATTTAACTGCCCCAAAAAAAAGGCCTCATCATGTTCCTGTTCTTTTTGTTTGAGACTAAATTGCGAAACTATCTTCAGCCTTACGTTTTTGAACAAGAATTATCCTTTTGGATTCTCCATTTATCAGGAAAAGTATGAATTTTATCGCTTTCACAGTGCTATGGCTATGTGACCAGGCAGCATGTTTTCCTACCTTACCTAATCTCAAAGGTAAAAATAGATTTAAAGAAAGTTGATGCTGAATGTTTTAGCTAGCTGTTACTTGACACGTATTTCTCTGGCAAGTGAACCTGGTATCTGCATTTCTCAAAGTATGTAAGAAATATCTCATTTTACACTTCAGATGCACAGCCAGATAGCAGTAAAAGACAACTCAGCTTAGTGCAAACAGACACAGCCCAACAGTGGTCTGGGAAATCTCAAGCTTCACTGAAGTCCAAAGTGTTTCTGCTTCCAATCTCCCGATTGTTTGAGAGAAACATGGGAAGGTCAAATACCCTTATCTGTCAGAACATCCATTCCCTCAGATGTAACGGATGATGAAATCTGACCCCTGGTGGAACACAGGACGTGCTCAATGTCTGAGTCTCCTCCAAGGAAGGTGACCTGTGCCAAAGAGAGTTGTATGGAGTCTTGAGATTTCACACTTTAAGGAAGGGTATGAACACAAATCTGGATCCTATACTTCCTGCTGCCTCAGGAAAGCAGGAAAGCAGGCTACAGCATCAAGGACCCCTCACACCATGACCTAAGCCTCAAATTGGGAAAAGATACAAAAGCTTGAGAACATATAGCACAAGATGCAAGCTTCCATCCCATTGTTACCAAACACTTGAATAGGCAAAGGAGTACGTTCAGCCAGAGACTCATTCCACCGAGATGCAACACTGAGCATCATAGGAAGTCATTCCTGCCTGTGGCCATCAAACTTTACAACTCCTCTCTCGGAGTGTCAGACACCCTGAGCCAATAGGCTGGTCCTGGACTTATTTCCACTTGGAATAATTTACTTATTATTATTTAATTATATACGGTTTTATATTGCTATATTTCTACACTATTCTTGGTTGGTGCGACTGTAACGAAACCCAATTTCCCTTGGGATCAATAAAGTATGTCTGTCTGTACCTCATTATGACCTTTGAACTTTATTTGTCTATCCGCAAGGCACTTTTCTGCCACTTAAACACCATATGCTGCATTCTGTTTCTCCTTTTTATATGTACTAATGTATGGAATGAACTGTCTAGATGATTTGCAAACAAAAGCTTCTCACTCCATCTTGCTATATGAGACAATAACAAGCCAATTAACAATTATTAAAGAGAGGGAACTTCATCCATAGCACCAAGTTTAAAAAGAGAGTCTTGCATCAGAACTCCATTTAGAGTGCAGTTTGCAGTGGTGTCAGAGACGCCTTATTTTGGATGATAAGCTAAGACGAATACCTGTCTGGCTCGTTAGGTGGCGAAGTGGTTAGAAGTTCAATTCCCACCACCGACTGTAAGTAGTTTGTACATTCCCCCTGTGGCCGCATGGGTTTCCTCTGGGTGCTCCAGTTTCCTCCCACATTTGAAAGATGGAAAGGTTAGGGTTAATAAGTTGTGAGCTGCTATGTTGCCACTGGAAGCATGGCGACACTCGCGGGCTGCCCCCTGCACATCCTCTGACTGTGTTGCTCATTGACAGAACTGATGTGTTTCACAGTATATTTTGATTCTTCTATGCTTCAATGACAAATAAACCTAATCTTCTTCTATTAGTGATTCTGTACCCGCTGCTTCATTGGGTGGGATAACAGTCAAAGATTTATGTAAAACAAAAGATATTGGAAATACATTATCATAAACTGGGGCAGGAACTTAAGCTACTTTTTAACACCAAGATCAGCTTCCACAACACTTCTGACATAGAAAAGCACATCAGAGTTTCTTCACCAGGAAAACTACCTAAAGTCACTGAAATAGGGTGAATACACAAGATTCTGTAGATGCTGGAAATCCAGAGCAACACACACAATATGCTGGAGAAACTCAGCCAGTCAGGCAGAATCTATGGAAATGAATGAGTGCTTAAATATCTAAATGACCTGATGAAGGGTCTTAACCTGAAACAGCGACTGTTTGTATCCCTCCATAAATGTTGTCTAACCTGCTGAGTTCCTCCAGCATTTTGTGTTGCTTTGAAATAGGAGGAATGTTCTTCAACTTGAAAAGTTTTGCATGTTTTTCATTTCACAGATGCTGCCTGACCTGCTGAGTGATTCCATTATTGCCTGTTTTTGTAACTCTGACATGAATAAGGTTTTAAGGAGCTTGTTATAAGAGAAGAACTGAAGAGACCTAGGGAGGGAATTGTAGAGCTTTGACCTTGACAGCTGAAGGCACAGCTGCCAGTGTTAGAGTGATGGAAATCACAGATGTGCGTGAAGTCAGAAGTGTAGGAACCTTAGGGTGTTGGAGTGTTATGGGGTGCGAGGGTGTAGCAAATGAAGCATTGTTGAGGCCATAAAGAACAGACTAAATAATAACTTTAATAGCCTGTAAAATAGATATTTAATGTATATTCTTGGAAGGGTACAGAAAAGGAAACAATCCCATTCCATGCTGATCATCAGCTACCTATTTACGCTCACCCATCATTCACTGATTTTATTTTTTGCACATTCACATCAACTTCCCCTAACCCCAGATTCCACAACTCACCTACACACACTAGGGGTGGTTTACTGTGGTTATTTAACCTACTATTCTGGTGGATTAAAAAGTGGGAAGGAAATGGATTATGAGAAGAAAATCCATGCAGTCACTGGAAGAGCACGCAAAATTCCACATAGACAACTCTGGAAGCCAGGATTGAATCAGAATCAGGTTTAATATCACCAGCATATGTCATGAAATTTGTTAACTTTGCAGCAGCAGTACAATGCAATACATGATAAATAAGAAAAATAGAAGTAAATCAATTACAGTAAATATACATGTATATTAAATAGTTAAATTAAAAATAGTGCAAAAACAGTAATAATATTGGGTTCAATGTCCATTTAGGAATCGGATGGCAGAGGGAAAGAAGCTGTTCCTGAATTGCTGAGAGTGTGACCTCAGGCTTCTGTACCTCCTTCCTTACAGTAACAATGAGAAGAGGGCATGTCCTGGGTTCACTGGAGCTATGAGGTGATGAGATAAAGACTGCTTGGTGAAATAAAAACCTAGAAAGTGACAAATAATCCATATTTGCAATAAGTCTCTGTATTAAGAACAGACTGGCTAATTTGTTTCTGGTAGTTTGAATTGGCTGAAAGCAGTCCTTAGTTTGCACACTAGTGAGGCTTTGAATGCAAAGGCCTAATGACATAATTGTGCTAACAAGAAGGAGATCTTAGCCTCAACTACCAAACAGCTGAAAAAAATATAACAGCTGGCTAAGTCATATCCCTTGGTGTAGCTGGTTGTCAAATCTGTCAAAAGCTTTGAACACCTAAGAATGTTTTGTGATTGGGATTTTCACAGCCATTCAAAATTTATCGAAAATTAGTCAAGCAATTTTAAACTTTAAAACATTAATTAAAGCAAAGTTACTGAATAAGTTAAGTACACTTAAAGTATTGAAGATATTTAAGTGGACCCGTTACTGTCTGTAAGGAGTTTCCGTGTTCTCCCCATGGAGCTTTGGTTTCCTTCTACGTTCAAAATATGTACTAGTTCGTAAGGGTTAATGAGTTGTGGGCATGCTATCTTTGTGACACTTGTGTGCTGCCCCAAGAACATCCTCACACTGTGTTAGATGTTGATGCAAATGATGCATTTCGCTGTATGTTTTGATGTACTGTACATGTGAAAAATAAAGTCAATCTATCTATCTATCAATTGTCACAAATAAATGTATTTTCCTAAAGCTCGTATTTTCCAAGCAGTGTTTTGGAAATAGTTTCCAGTCAAACTATTGCAGATTAAATTCAGATTAAATGCAACACAGAATGTTGAGACCTCACCTTCAGCAGTCTATGTGGGGCTTTACATCTATCAATGACAGCATTGGTAGAAGTGACCACTGCACTTATTGTAATGGAGCGAAAGTTCTGTTTCACACCAAAGGACACACTCCAGCATGTCACGTGACTATATAAATGTCTCAGCCCAAAACATCATCTGTACTTTTTTCCATAGATGCTACCTGGCCTGCTGAGTTCATCCAGCATTTTATGTGTGTTGCTTGGATTTCCAGCATCTGCAGATTTTCTCTTGTATACAATTGTGCTAAATGTTTTAGCTCAGAATACGTTTGGTAGTTTAAAACCAGGATCTATGGAACAGTATGGGTCGTCATAAGCACCACAAATGTACACTGCCACAATCAGCAAACTGTTTACTGTGGATGTACAGTAAGTGAACTTGTATATATATTGACAAAAGCACTCTCTCTCACACACACACACACACACACACACACACACACACACACACACACACACACACACACACACACACACACACACACATACACTCTCTCTCTCTCTCTCACTCACTCACTCCTCCATCCCCAGGGCTAGCTGCCTCTGGGACCTCCAGTGCACTTGTGGACTTGCAGATATTGGATTATTGGATGCCTCCGACTTTCTCAGTGGCTTCACAGACTCACAGACGCAAGGTTTCAGCCATCAGCATTCTGCCTTTTGGACTTCCGATCGACCTTCAGTCTTCAATTTTTCAACCTTAGGACTTGCTGATGACAGAATTCCAAACTCCAGACCTTGAAACCCAGATTCACTGGCTTGCATACCCAGAAGAACCTGCCAACCGGGGGAGTTGCACTCACCTTTGCATCATCATCACTTGAAATTACCTGCCCAACAGCACTGCCAAAAGAACTTCACCTGAAGGACTGCAACAATTTAACAAGGCAGTTTATCATCACCTTCTCCAGGGCACTTAGGAATGAGGAATAAATATCTACTGTGGTGGTGGGAGGGGGTGGACAAGGCTGGATCCTGAATGTTAAAAAAAAGCAGATTCCCCAGTGTAAGCGATGAGGAGTTGTTGCAACTATACAATCCACCAGGGGACTCCATGAGGAAACTAACTTCAGATTGCATTTGGGATATCAGCAGCAAGCAAGTCTGGGACCTTGCATCTCTGTGTGCATTAACAGAAACCATAAACATCGTGTCATTAATGCGAGAAATGCCAGTTCAGTGTTACGTTACTGGTATTTTCCTTCAGAATCCAAACCAATATCTTTTTGAATAGGAGACTAATTTTAACTTAATGTGCTCAGCAGAAAACTGACTGTCCAGGTAATAAAATAAAGCAGGAATGGAAAATGTAGAACCAGCCTTTCAGTTTCTTCTTGGATGGCTTGGGTTAAAATTTCTCCTATGTGTCACGTGTTCATGGAGCGCATACCATTCATACTAGAGTTGGCCTCCAGAGAGTAGCATTGTGCTGTTTATCAGTTATATTATTTCACCCTCTAATTGTACATAAAAACTTGCCCAGCAGAGGGCAGATAGTTATACACACTGCCTGTTGTATACTCAGCTTATCTCCTATGAAAATCTGATGTCTTCAAATCCAGCAATCCTCGTGCCACTTCCTTGAGCATTATGATTGCTATAGTGGTGAAGAGTTCAAAAGTTGAAACTGTGAGGCAAAATTGACATGGAATTGAAATGTTTTATTTACAGATCACCTTCATTATATCAACACACACAAAATGCTGGAGGAACTCAACAGGCCAGGTAGCATCTATGGAAATGAGTAAACAGTCATTCTGCCGAATGAACTTTCCTCTACCCAGTTGTTTCAGGGCGAGACCCTTCATCAGGACTTCATTATATCAGTAATTTCATAGAGGAAAGTTCATAAGGCAGACTACAACCCAAAAAACTTTTCAGTATTGTAGAAGGTGGCCAATTGTTTTGGAGCTAAAAATTGACAAAAAAAGCTATAGTACATCATTACATACTGTACATAATTAGTTTTAAAGTCACAGAGAAGGATAGGACAGAAGTAGGCCTTTCAGCCCATCTAGGCCATGCCAACTTGATCTTCGACAACGCAAGAGATTCTACAGATGGTGGAAACCTTGAGCAACACACGCATAACATTGGAGGAACTTTTCTCAGCTCAAAATGTTGGCTTTTTATTTCCTTCCATTGAAGCTGCCTGACTTACTGACTATATTCAGTATTACATAGAACATCGAACAGTACAGCACAGGTACAGGCCATTCGGCCCACAATGTTGTGGTGAACCAGCTAAAAGCAAATCAAAAGCACCCAAACACTAATCCCTCCTACCTACACCATGCCCATATCTTCGCAAGATAAGCAGGCAATTGACACGGGCTGAACCCTTGAAGGCTGTGTGCCTGGATCTGTGAATAGCCACCTTGGCCAGTGCCAAAAGCGAATTGACAAGAAGGTCCCCTCACCGACTCGGTCCTCCTCACACTCCTATTGCAAATGCCCAGAATTCAGCAGAGTGTAGCAGAAGTGTGACGACGTTTGCAGACTGCTCCCAGCGTATCCTTAAATTGGATTGGTTGTTTGAAATGCATGCAAATGACACATTTCACTGTATGTTTTGGTCAATATGTGATAACTAAGTGAATCTGTTGAATGTACCTATTGAAATCTGAAACCAGAACTTAAGGAGTAGCCATTTCAAATTATCAAAGAAGGGCTGCAGAATATCACACTTTATGTATACATAAGAGATGGATTTCTCCATGCCTCAGAAATAACCTGGAATTGTGAACCTCCTTTGCACGTCACTGTTCTGAGGAACATTCACTACCTGTGGTCCCTTGTATAAAAGGGGAAGACTCCACTGGGACCCCACTGCTGCCTGATGTCAGAATGGATCACCGTGGCATGTTTGGTTGACAGAGGGTGAAGAAGTTCAGAATGTATAAGAGAAGCCATGCAGGAGAATTCCCATGCTGTCCCTGCCTAAAGGGTGTTTTTGCCGAAACAGTATATAGAGAAAGTTTTCTTCTATATCTCAGTACATAAAACAGTGATGGAGCTCAGCTCAGCTTCTGTTCATTGTCTGGAAAAACTCTTGAGTGCCAGGACTGTGAGTAATAATTAACTGCTGCCCAAAACATAATCCTTACTCAGTACAAACTATCACTTACTGCATATGAAGAACAGGGTAATTTTTTTCTTTCTTTCACTGTGGTTGTTTGGCATAGTCCAGCCGTTCTTTCTCTGGATCAGTGCAACAAAGCAACCACTGATCCCCCAATGCCTATAAATCTTTCCTTCTGTCCCACTCAAATCAACATCAGGATGTCTCCGCCTATCAGTGTCATCACCCCTCTGACAATCTACAGGTCTCCATTCTGCTTGAATTGCATATTACGAACTCGAGTTTCTGCAGATACTGGAAATCCAGAGTAACACACACAGAAAATAACATCTATGGCTATAACAGGGTAGATCGTGAGGTCAAGAGGCCATCTTATCTTACTCAGGGACTGTTCAATAGTCTTATAAGGTGCAATGCTATGATGAGGTAGACTATGAGGTGAGGCGCATTCAGTATAACTGTGATAAAATCTGTCCTTGAGCCTGGTGGTACATGCTTTCAGGCTTTTGTACCTTCTATCTGATGGGATGGGGAGAAGAGAGAATCTCTGGAGTGGGTGATGTTCTTGATTATGTTAACTCCTTTGCTGAGGCAGTGAGATGTCTCATTTGGAATATCATGTCCAATTTGATCTCCTCACATTGGAAGGTATAGTGAGCACTTGGAAAAGATTCAGAAGTAAACAGCAAGACTTATTCCAAATTTAAAGCATCATTCTCACCCTGAATTAGGTACCTGGGTCTATATTCAGCTGTGTGCATACATCTACTGATGCTTCTGGACACATCATCAGTGATGTTCCTGGAATCATCGGGTGTTTTGGGTCTTTCAACATCGTAACCCTCCTCCAGTTGACCCAGCCGGGGCTGATCAGACCCCAGCTTGTGTCCAGGTGGCTAGCTACACATGACTCCATGGCTCCCCTCTCTTGAGCCACAGCCACCTTGAGGCCCTCTTTGCCACATCGGTGGTACTACGGATGGCCCTTGTGCCCTTGTGCCAGACTTATTCCAAATTTAAATCATTATACTCACCCTGAATTAGGTACCTGGGTCTATATTCAGAATATAGTACTGTATACCAGGTTGTGAGGACCGAGAGGTTGTGTGTATAGATCGTGGAGGGGGAGACATAGATAGGTAAGGTGTTAAATGGCCTTCTTTGCTGACTTGTAAAACACGCTGACTTCTGCTGGGATGGCTACTGGTATATTCTGAAGTTATGTGCCAGCTGAAGGAGGCAATTATTGCAAGTTCTGGTGCTAATACTGGTAATCCTCTGACAGTAAGGAGGAGATGTTATTTCCAATCTACACAGTCTGTGGTCTCCCAGTGAGGAAGTCAAGGATCCATTTGCAGAGGGGGATACAGAGACCCAGGTTTTGGAGCTTGTTAATTAGAACTGAGGATATGATTGTGTTGAATGCTGAGTTGTCCCAAATAAATGGCAGCCTGATGTAGGTATTACTATTGTCCAGGTGATCCACGCCATGTGGAGAGTTAGTGAGATTGTATTCACTGTAGATCTATTGTGGTGATAGACAAATTGCAGGGGGTCCAGGTCCTTACTTAGGCAGGAGTTGATTCTAGCCATGACCAATCTCTCAAAACAGTTCATCGTAGGAGATGTGAGTGCCACTGGGTGATAGTCATTGTGGCAGCTCAGCCTGTTCTTTATAGGCACTGGTATGATGGTCACCCTTTTGAAGCAGGTGAGAACCTCTCACTGCAGCAGTGAGAGACTGAAGATGTCCTTGGACACACCTGTCAGTTGATTGGAACAGGTTTTCAGAGCCCTACCCGATACACAATCAGTGACTTGCGAGGGTACACCATCTTGAAAGATGTTTTTGACATTGGTCTGCAAGACAGAGAGTACCTATACATGGTCACCAGATGCTGCAGGAATTTGCACAGGTGTAGTTTTATTCTACCTTTCAAAGCATGCGTAAAAGGTATTGAATTCATCTGGGAATGAAGCATGGCAGCCATTCTTAAAGTCAGGTTTCGCTTTGCAGCCAGTAATGACTTGCAAATCTTACCAGAGCTGACATGCATCCAATTTTGTCTTTAACCTCAAATGAAATTGATTTTTCACCTTTAAAACAGCCTTACATAGGTCATATCTGAACTTCTTGTACAGTTCTGGATCTCCAGTCTTGAATGCTACAGACATAGCTCTCAGCAATCTACAAATCTCCTGGTTCATCCACAGCTTTTGGTTTGGGTATGACCGGTATGATATCAAAGGCATACACACATCCTAGGATTTTTATCTCCTCGTTGTCCTCGGGAATGGTACTGGAGGACTGGAGGGAGGTGAATGTTGTCCCCTTGTTCAAAAAAGATAGTAGGGATAGTCCAGGTAATTATAGACCAGTGAGCCTTACGTTTGTGGTGGGAAAGCTGTTGGAAAAGATCCTTAGAGATAGGATCTATGTGCATTTAGAGAATCATGGTCTGATCAGGGACAGTCAGCATGGCTTTGTGAAGGGCAGATCATATCTAACAAGCCTGATAGGTGATCAGGCATATAGATGATGGTAGTGCAGTGGATGTGATCTACAAGTATTTTAGTAAGGCATTTGACAAGGTACCACACAGTAGGCTTATTCAGAAAGTCAGAAGGCATGGGATCCAGGGAAGTTTGGCCAGGTGGATTCAGAATTGGCTTGCCTGCTGAAAGCAGAGGGGGTGATGGAGGGAGTGCATTTGGATCGGAGGGTTGTGACTAGTGGTGTCCCACAAGGATCGGTTCTGGGACCTCTACTTTTCGTGATTCTTATTAATGACCTGGATGTTTGGGTAGAAGGGTGGGTTGGCAAGTTTGTAGACGACACAAAGGTTGGTGGTGTTGCAGATAGTGTTGGCGATTGTCGAAGATTGCAGGGAGACTTTGATAAGATGCAGAAGTGGGCTGAGAAGTGGCAGATGAAGTTCAACCCAGAGAAGTGTGAGGTGGTACACCTTGGCAGAGGTGTACTACCTCACACAGAGTAAATGGCAGGATACTTGGAAGTGTGGAGGAGCAGAGGGATCTGGGGATACATGCCCACAGATCCCTGAAAGTTGACTCACAGGTAGACAGGGTAGTTAAGAAAGATTATAAGAACATATAACATAAGAACATAAGAGATAGGAGCAGGAGTAGGTCAATCGGCCCCTCAAGCTTGCTCCGCCATTCAACAAGATCATGGCTGATCCAATCATAACTCCAGTTATCGCCGAATCCCACAAGGCAACAGTGCCAACCAACAGGGCACCATGCCGCCCATTTTATTTTATTATTCATCCCGCCCAAACCCATGTGATCACCCGGGGGAAAAAAAACCGATTTGCCAATTGAGGAGAAAAAATCTGGAAAATTCCTCTCCGACTCATCCAGGCTATCGAAAACTGGTCCAGGAGATCACATGGCTGATCTAAACCTAGCCTCATGTCCACTTACCTGCTCGCTCACTGTATCCCCTAATGCCATTTTTATCCAGGAAAATGTCTATCTCTTATGGGGTAAAATTAGCTTTCATAAGTCGAGGGATAAAGTTTAAGAGTCGCGAGGTAATGATGCAGCTCTATAAAACTCTGGTCAGCCCACACTTGGAGTACTGTGTCCAGTTCTGGTTGCCTCACTATAGGAGGGATGTGGAAGCATAAGAAAGGGTACAGAGGAGAGTTACCAGGATGTTGCCTGGTTTAGAGAGTATGCATTATGATCAGAAATTAAGGGAGCTCGGGCTTTACTCTCTGTAGAGAAGGAGGATGAGAGGAGACATGATAGAGGTATACAAGATATTAAGAGGAATAGATAGAGTGGACAGCCAGCGCCTCTTCCCCAGGGCACCACTGCTCAATACAAGAGGACGTGTCTTTAAGGTAAGGGGTGGAAAGTTCAAGGGGGATATTAGAGGAAGGTTCTTCACTCAGAGAATGGTTGGTGCATGGAGTGCGCTGCCTGAGTCATTGGTAGAAGCAGATACACTAGTGAAGTTTAAGAGACTACTAGACAGGTAAATGGAGGAATTTAAGGTGGGGGTTATATGTGAGGCAGGGTTTAAGTGTTGGCAAAACATTGTGGGCCGAAGGGCCTGTACTGTGCTGTATTGTTCTATGTTCTATCCACATAGGTCTTGATGAAGTCGATGACAACTGTAGCATATTCATTCATAAAGATGTGAATCCCTGAATATTGTCCAGAGTACTGACTCAAATCAGTCCTGTAAGTACTCCTCTGCTTCCCTTGACCATACCTTCTTGGTCCTCACCACTGGTGCTGCGGTCTTTAGTCTCTGCCTACACGCTAGGAGTAGAAGTATAGCCAGGTAACTGGGCTTTCCAAATCATTCTTGATGGTGGTGTAATAGTGGTCAAGTGTGTTGGCTCCTCTGGTTCAACAGGTGATACTGTATGTTGGCGGTAATTGTTCAAAGATGTCTTCAAGTTGGCCTGGTTGAAATCTCCCACAATGATAGGGAAGGCATTAGCTGTTCTGTCTTTGCAGAGAATGGTGAAGCCATCAGGCTGCAGCTCTGTGTCTAAAATAAGGGGGGAGTGGGGGTGGTAGCCATGTTTCTGTGAAGCAAAATACAGCAGACCCTGATGTCCATCTGGTAAAGCAATTTTGCTTTAAGGCCTTCAGTCTTATTTTCCAGTGTTTGTACATTTTCCAGCAGGATGGTCAGCAATGAGCATCTGAAACTTCAACCAGCACGGCATCCCCGCATCTGTTTTCGTAAAGGGGAATTGCACTTGTGACCCTAGTCTGCTATCTGAGTTTGTTGAATTTCAGTATAAATAGATTTTATAAATGTCTTAAAATGATGCATTTTACTGAAGCACCATGGCTGTGTCTGTGAATTTCAGCTGTAGGAGTCCTAAATGGGAATATTTGATGAACCCCATCGGAACTGCACGCAGTCACCACCTAATGGCACCATCTTATATCACAAAGTTCTGTGTCCTATGTCTGGTCTGAACATGATGCCAAATTGAACTAACTTTCCACTGCTGTACATGATCCATATTCCTCTATTCCCTACAAATTCATGTGCCTATCTAACAGCCTCTTAAACGGAACTGTGATACCTGTTTTTCATCACTAACCCTGGCAGCACATTCCAAGCACCTACCATTCCCTGTGTAAAGAACGTCCTCTCTCACCCTAAAATAATGTCCTCTAGTATTTGACTTGTCTACTCTGAGAAAAAAATTCTGACTCTGTACCCTATTGATACTTTTCATCAGATTATAAACTTCAATCAACCTCTGATGTTCATATCCTTAAGGGAAGGAAATCTGTGATTACCTGGATAGCCTGTATATGACTCCAATTTCAGAGCCAAAGAAATTATTCTTAACTACCCTGCTAAGTAGTTCGGCAAGCCATTCCCTTATATAAAGTGCCACACTTTGCTTGAGTATGTTGACCACAGTGGTTTAAGATGGTGTCTCACCACCATCTTGAGGGAAATGGAGGTGGACCTGTCCTCAAATGCCAACTTCAACAATGACGCCCACACCCTGGGCATGAATAAAGTTAACAGAGTGGCCTTTTAACAGGATGCTTTCAACAAAACAGTCCCTTAAAGGCAAGTATCGACGTGGGAAAAATTAACCAGGCAAGGCAAGTGGTGAGTCTGTGTGGGATTAGACAAGGGGTTGACAGTATTCTTTCAGTGTACATGGGAATGGAACATAAATAATTGGGAGAACTTATTCCGACACTTGGACGGAGATGACACAACACACTTGTTGTGTTTGGATAAATGATCTATCTGGGGTGAATAGGAAATGAATTAATCAGTGTAATAATATACTGAAATCAGAATTGTAAAGTGCAGAGTTTAAAGTCAAGATCTGGTCAAATCTCTGTCATTTTTCTGTCTCCTTTTGATGTGTTTCTTCCAACCAAGGCAACTTTTAGATCTTTGTTCCAAGTACATTTGCTCTTTTTTTTCCCTCTCTCTGCGTCTCAGATCATTGGTTTCAATACTGGGAAATCTGTCTGCTTGTTAGGATGAGGCTCACGCCTGAGTGCAAATATAGAACTGTAAGCCTTTCTAATTGCAACCCAACTCCTGATCAACACGACCACCAGTAACCAGGTCTTTAGCATCACATTGAGTGAGCTATTTCCTGTAATGTCAGACAGCCGAGTGCAATGGCTCTCAAAAAGAATCTGAGTAGAAAGTTTCCGACAAATGGGGTTTTCACTCCCTTTGTTTCATTCATTGAAAAACGCAGGAGAACTAACAGCAAATCTCTGCTGCCCTCCCTCCTATGGACAAATTCATTGCTTATTTTCTAGAGAGGCCAATGAATATTAGTGAGGCAAGCCAATCCCCACCATAGTATTCTCCTCAGCCCCACTATTTAAAGAAAGAGGAAAGCTAGCCCTTTGTCAGTGAAAAGCTTTGGACAAGGGCCGACGTAACTTGTTACTTTAAATGCTCACACCAGTACTTCTGTCCCTACCGTAATTGGCAGAGGCAGGACTGTGTGAGTTCCCATTCTAACACTGCTGTATCTCTGTAGTGATCTGGATAAACCTGGAAAGTTAGAATATGAAAACAGATTAAAATATGTGTGTATTTGTTTAATATGAATTTATTATGACAGGAAACATTGTATATTTGACCTATTGTAGATCTTCGCCTACACATGATATTCCTGGAACAGCCTGTATTCACAAACTGCCATCGGTTCTTAATTTATGTCTCTTTTATGATGTACAATGGACTTATACAAGTTCTTTATTTTAAATTGACAGACTTCTTTGCTCAGAGGCATAATAGAAAATGATTATGAAAGGATCTCTCTCCTTTTAATTCCTAATCATTGCAACAGTAGTTTAATAAAATCCTGAGTGAAATGGGTAGATAAAGGTGGCAAGATGTTGTTTCTGATTGTTCAGTTGCCAAATGTCTAGTTGGCTAAGCTGAGCAGTGACTCTGGCATTGCAATAGTTGGATTCTTGAATCCTTATAATGCTAGACTAACCTCAGTGGCCTCTTTATTAGGTACCTCCTGTGCTTAATAAAGTGGCCACTGAGTGTATGCTCGTGGTCTTCTGCTCCTGTAGCCCTTCCACTTCAAGGGTCGACATGGCGTTCAATCAGAGATGTTCTTCTGTACACCACTATTGTAACACATGGTTACTTGAGTTGCTATTGCCGCCCTCTCAGCTTGAACCAGTCTGGCCATTCTCCTCTGACCTATTTCACTAATAAGGTATTTTTGTTACTGGATGTTTCTGTTTCTTGCAGTATTCTCTGTTATCTCTAGAGACTGTTGTGTGTGAAAATCCCAGGAGATCAGCAGTTTCTGATATACTCAAAGCACCCATCTGACACCAATAATTATTCCACAGTCAAAGTCACTTAGATCACATTTATTCCCCATTCTGATATTTGGTCTGAACAACAACTGAACCTTTTCACTGTGTCTGCATGCTTTTATGCTTTAAGTTGCTGCCACATGATTGGCTGATTAGATATTTGCATTAATGAATGGGCGTATGCAATAAAGTGGCCATTGCATGTACAAACTGAGGAATAAGTTCAAAAAGCAGCAAGCTCCATAAGTCTATAAGGATACAACTCATGTTTTCAGTATTATTTATGTACTTATTTATTATGTTGTTTTGCATTTGCGTAGTTTGTTTTCTTTTGCAGATTGATTGTTCAGTTTTTGTGTGTAGCTTATCACAGATTCTGTTGTATTTCTTTGTTCTACTGTGAATGCCTGCAAGAAAATTAATCTCAGAGTTGTATGTGTTTTGATAGTAAATTTACTTTGAACTTTGAACTCTGTTCAATCAACTTTTATTTCAGACCAGCCAAGGCAAAACTGCCCACCTGTGTCAATGTATTTACACAAAAAGTTGAGTTTACAACACTTAGTACAACAAAAATAGAAATCATAATACTTAGGACAACATTTATGTGCACTAAGAAACTAATTTTTATGGAAAGATGCTTGGTAAGGAAAATTGGGGATTTAGCAAAGTAACTCAGGCAACTGTCGGAATAAGCGTAGTGGTGTCCAATGACAAGCCATTCATGTGGGCAAAGATATGTGCTGCACCTGAAAATTGCTTCTCCATAATTTATCAAAGATTTACGTGAGCAGATCCTAGGTTCTGGTATATGTTGCTGAAACCACCCAAACACCATCTTTCTCCTCACCTGTTTTTACCTATCACCTACCAGTTTGTACTCCTTCCCCTTCTACCAATGCTTTTTGGCTTCTACCCCCTTCCAGTCCTGATGAAGGGTCTTGGCTCGAAACATCGTCTCTATATTCAACACCATAGATGCTGTCTGACCTGCTGAGTTCCTCCAGCATTTTCAGCTCTTAAGCATCTCCATTTTTTTAATGACTAAAACACTGTCCTATTAATAATCACGTTGCCCTATTATGGAAGCTCGCTGGGCCTACCATAAATTTGCTGTTATGTTTTCTCCATTACAACTGTGACTATATTTTTTGAAAAATGCTTTGTTGGTGTAAAACATTTTGAGACATCCTGATTCATGAAAGACAGTATATTAGTGAAAATTTCCTTTTCTAAGTCAACACTTCAAAAAAAGGAAGTAAGAAGCTCGAACAGGCTGGTTAAAATATGACCAACTTGACTCAAGCAAGCATTGATTTGTTAAACATCTTGCGTAGTGTTGGAACTCAGAACTCCTGAGACTCAGAAAGGAAGAATTCAGTCAACTGATTGGAAAATAGTCAGAGACCCTTCACAATAGTCGGAAGCATATTTTTGTTTGTGTAGCTGGGTCAACAAGTGAACCATCTTGTGTACCTTTTGATGGATTCTCCGTGAGTCTAAGGTAGCCCTGTGAGATGAATAAAAGTCATATTCTTCAGCCCACCATGAATTTTACTGCATGAAGTAAATTTCAAGTACTTCTACTGTCTTCCTTTGGACTGTAGGTGTTAAAATCCAATATTTACTTTCTCAGTTTCTGGGCCAAAGTTTATGTTTCTTTTTCAAATTAACACTATGTAATCTATTTTCTGGTTTCATTAAAAAGGTTAGGAACTGAATATTTTCTTTACGGCATTGGTTTTGATGGTATGATAAGTGTAGGTAGGTAGGGAGCACTATATACACTCACGCTGAGCAGACCTCAAACCAATGATAACCCTCCATTTCTCCAGCTCAGGGCTCTTGTGCCTCCTTCTTTACCCGACAGAGGCAGCAGGATCTTCATCTGTACCCACTGCCCTCATCACTTCTTTGTACAGTAAGCCTTTCTTAGAAATCCTTTAGGGGCGGTAATGGCACACTTTCATTCCCATGTCAATGTTAAAATTAAAGTTGAGTTTATAAACACAAGACATCTTTCAGATGCTGGAGATCTTGAGGGATATTTTTAGAGTTAGAACAAAATAAAACAAAGTCCAATGTTGTACAAAGTAGTCAAATTGATCATAGTGTTGCTATACTGAGATAGTGATTAAGGTTGTGAAGATTAATTCAAGAAAAGAATGGTTGAAGAGAAGTAACTGTTCCTGAACCCGGTGGTGTGAGACTTCAGGCTTCTGTACTTCATGTCCAATGGTAGCTGCCAGAAGATGGCATGGCCTGGATGGCAGGGATCTTTGATAATGGATGTTGCCTTCTTGAGGCAGTGTTTCATGTTGATACTTATAATGGTAGGGAGGGATGTGCCTGTGAAGTTTTGGGCTGAGTCCACCACTCTCTACAGCTTGCACATTTGATTTGCCATTCTAGACCTTGATGCAGCCAGTTCAAACAGAACATCTGTAGAAAATCTTCAAACAAAATCTTCAAAATCTTCAGAAAATCTTCAAACAGAACATCTGTAGAAGTTTGTTAGGATGTTTGGTGACATGCGGTACTGTAGATTGTGAAGTGACCAATGATGCTGACATAGGACCGACCATTATACTATTATTTGTACCACAGGACGTGTTAGAAAGGGTGGGTAAATGATGAGTTTGGGAGGTGTTGTCATCCATCTGCCATTTACACTTAGTTTCTGTGCACTCCCAATGAGTTAATTTGCTACTAGTTACAGCGTCCAAAGGCTATTCAGAATGCACTTGATAATGTCACAAATGCTGGTTAGCTGTATTGAGACACATGGCATTGCAGATACAGGACTCTGAAACAGCACACAAGTTGCTAGAGTAACTCAGCCATCCAGCTGAAGGGTCTCAACCTGGAATGTTTACCATTCTGTTCCCTCCATTGATGCTGCTTGATCCCCTGGGTTCCAGAGTCTTGTACGGTGTAGCAATACTGAGATCTTGGGAATTAAAAAAATCACAGCAGCATGAAGAGGAAATTGACTTAAAAAGCAGAAAGCAAAGAGCAACAATGGATGGGAGGGAACTTTTAGAGTGGCAGATACTAGATGGCAGTATTCTCCTGGGATCAGAGTTGGGACCACTGTTTTTATTATGCCTATTACAGAATTGAGTCTGCTTTGGGATAATATTTCGAAACTTGTGTTTGACCCAGATCTTTGAAGTGTGGCAAATAGAGGGGCAACACTCGCAGCTGATCAGAAGACATAAATAGGCTTGTAGAATGGGGAGACAAGATTATCTTTATTTGTCACATGTACGTTGAGACATCAAGACATAAGTGAAATGTGTCTTGTTGCATTAATGACCAACGTAGTCCAAAGATGTGCCGGGGGCAGTCTGTAAGTGTCGCCATGCTTCTGGCGCCGACATAGCATGCCACAACTTACTAACTCTAACCCTAACCATGCATTTTTAGGAATGTTGAAGGAAACCAAAGCACCCGGAGGAGACCAACATGGTCACAAGGAGAACATACAAACTTCTTATGGACCGCTGCAGGAACTGAACCCTGACCAATGATCGCTAGCACTGTAAAGCAATTGCACTAATCCCTACACAACTGTCCTACCTGTGGCGGATGAAATTTAATACAATGAATGATACACTATGGTCTTAATGACTCCATTGTGAAGGGTGTAGAAGAACAGAGGGACCTTATTAGAGTCATAGTGTACTGCAGCACAGAAACTGGCCCTATAGCCAATAATATTTATGATGCCTGTTGTACATATCTCCACCAAACCCATTTGCCCACATTAGGTCAGTAGACTTATGTGCCTTGGCATAATTTAAATATTTATATTGATGTTTCTTAAATGTTATCATCGTATCTGTCTCCACTATCTCATCAGTCAGGGCCCGGAGGTCAAAACTATGATAGACAGGTCCTGAGGTCGATACCCAGAGGTCCAGGGGGTAAAGCCAATGGCTGAAATTCAGAGCTCGGCAAATCCAGAGGCAGAAAACCCGCAGGTCAAAGACTGAAGCTGGTGAGTCCTGAGGTAGAGGCCCAAAGGTCAAGTCTGACAGTTCGACGTCAAGGACCTGAGGCCCAGAAGCAGCCTGCCCTGGGGCTGGAGAATTATCTGTGTTTGTGATGCACCATCAATAACTCACACTGAGACGTAAGGCGAGATATCGGCTTTTATTGACTGGAAGAAGGAACCAGGAGTGAGTGTCCATCATACTATGTCCTGGAGACTGAGGCTGAGCGTCAGGCCTCAGATCGCCTTTATACAGGGGCCTGTGGGAGGAGCCACAGGAGCAGTCAGCAGGGGCGTGTCCCGACAGGCACATAGTTCACCACAGTTTGTGAGGGGGTGAAGGGGCTTGTTTTGCTGTTGTTGTCCTGTTTAGTTCTGTTATTGTTCTTGTTGCTTGTGTTGTTCTGAATAATGTGGGTATATTGCCTGGAATGTGTGACGACATTTGCAAGCTAGCTGCCCCAGGCTGCCTGGGTGTGTTGGTTGTTAATGCAAACAATGTATTTCACTGCATGTTTTGATGTACATGTGATAAGCAAATCTGAATTCTGAATCAAGCCAACCACCCTGAGGAAACCCACACACAATCACAGGGCAAACTCCGTAAGACAGCAGTGGGAATTGAACACTAAATACTCCCATGCTGCCACTTGGACCCCTGATTTAATAGATACGCCCAAGATCATGAAGAGCTTAGATAGGATGGATAGAAAAAAGGCACTCCTCTGAACAAATATTTCAAGGACAAAACAATGCAGATATAAATTTTTAGCCAGATTGATACAGGAGAATGCAAAGAAAAACTTTTTAATACAGGGAGCACTTACTTACAATCTGGAAATTACCGCATGTATTGAAAGGAAAACAGGGTCAGTCAGGGGTCTGGGTCTCGGGGCAAAATGTCGACTCTACTTTTTCCCATAGATACTGCCTGGCCTGCTGTTCCTTGAGCATTTTGTGTGTGTTGCTTAGATTTCCAGCATCTGCAGATTTTCTCTTGTTTGTGTTCCAAAAGGGAGTTTGCTTAGATAATTTCAGATTTAGATTCAGATTCAGATTCAGTTTATTGTCATTTAGAAACCACAAATGCAATGCAGTTAAAAAATGAGACAACATTCCTCCAGAATGATATCACAAAAGCACAGGACAAAACAGACTACACTAGAAAATCCACATAATGTTTGGCAATCCCCAATCCAGAGTCCGGAGAGCCTGCTGCGTATTAATATAATCCTGGTACCTCATTAAAGTAAAATCCAAGTACAAGACTTGGGCAAGTCTCTCCATCAATATCATTCAGCTGTTAAATATAATGCAAGCTGAGATAGAGCCTTATGCTGAGTTGGTCAGTTGCATAAAATGAGCTGCAACCATGCTTTGCCCTATACTTGAAGGACCACAAGAAATGTTGTGCAGGTAATAAACTCTCCACCTCAGTAACATGGGACATTTGGCAGCCCAGGAAACAGTCAAGGTGTTATTGCTACTAGTATGTTTGTGTATAATTCTTTTGACTAGTGATATAAGCCTGCCCTGACCCCTGATTCCTAACCACTAATGAGTGATCTGCCTTCTGACCCAAGCCCAACTTCCTCTCAGCCTGCAGTGCCAACCTTCTCCGCACTTAACAGCCATACTTTACTGTAATAGATAGAATGCAATGTCAGCTGCGGTTCAGGTGACAGCAATCTCCTCTCTGAGTTAGATTAATCCAAATTTGTTCCAGCCCAAACACGAAGATGTCAACTGAGATCCCCTGCAATATCGAGGGACTTCTATACTTGTCACCTCTGTGAGGGAAGTAGGAGGGATGAAGAGGGAGAACATGCAAGACCCAATAATAACAGAAGCCTTTTTATGCCATATACTGTTTATATCCCATGTACTGTTTATATCCCTCTTAGCCAATTCCCCTTATTTGCATTTGCCAATGTCCCTTCTTTCTGTGACATAGCTCCCTCTCCTCTGATTTTCACTTCTTTCTTCTGACCCTTTCCTCTCTCCTATCACTCACTCTCCCTTTCTCCTTCTCTTTGTCGACTCTTGTTTTTTCTGACTCCCTGTATTCTTTTTTTCTCTCATGGTCGCAGAACATATTCAACACCATCAGAGAAGCTCGCCAACACCTCTACTTTCTGAGGAGGCTGAAGAGCATCCTAATATGCTGCATCACTGCTTGGTACAGAAACCGCACTGCTGAGAACAGGAGGGCTCCAAAACGGGTAGTCAAAACTGCCCAATGCATCACCAGCACCTGCCCACCTGCCATCAAGTACATATACACAGAAATGTGCCGGAAAAAAGCCAAAAACATCATAAAGGATCCCATACGTACTGCTCATGGACTGTTTGCCCCATTCCCATCAGGGAGGAGGCTATGTAACATTCACACCAGAACTACCAGACTCAAAACAATAATTTCCCCAAACAATAAAGCTGATCAACACCTTCATCTACTAACCATCCCCTCCAAAACCCCCACCACCACTAATTTATCAATTCCTGTCAGTTACCTTATGTACAGACATTCCAGTGCCCAGCATCACTTTATCAGCATACAATCAATCTATGTATATAAGCTAGTTTATGCATTTTTTTAATTGTTGTGTTCTTTATCCTATTGCCTTTTTTTGTGCTGTAGCAGATCCGAAGTAACAATTATTTCATTCTTCTTATACTTGTGTACTGGAAATGACATTAAGCAATCTTGAACCTCAATTTGTTCTCTCTTATGATTCGCACATCTAAATCTCTCTCTCTCTCTCTCTCCTAAGTCTCCCTTCTCTCTCCTGACCATCTCACTGACTCTCCTCTCACTTCTGAGTTTCTCTCTTTCTCACTCTCTCTCCCCCTCTCCCTCTTTCTCTTTCCTAAAACTTTCTTTCTTGTCTTTCTCTCTCCCTTCCTCTCACACACAGTCCTGTCCTGCTGACATTTACACTGCACTGGCAGAGGATTCCAAAGTAACATGATAATGTTTGACATTAAACTTGAGAAGGACAATGATCACACACAAGCAGAGATTTCTGGCCTTAATTAAATTTGACTTCATTGGAATGAGGCAAGCTAAAATGGGCTAAGATAATTCAAAGGTAAACCTACAATACAACAGAATTTTTTCAAAGCAGCATTTATAACAATATCACCTTATATGGCCAAAGAGCAAAAATTCTGATTTTGGAATGATTATATTATAAGGTTAAAGTTGTAGATGATCTGTCACATTACATTGCATTTTAATGATTACAGTGAAGGAGAAATTTTTTCTATATGTTTCCATGAATATACCATATTTTATCTTACATGTTTGTAGTACATTTTTTGGATTAATTCTACTTTTCAAAATTTCCAAATTTTCTTACAGATTTGAAGCAAACATTTTGAAAGTACTTCTGCAACTAATAGTGTCACGGAAGGTTGACAAATATGGACAGAGGTTCTGTCATTGGTAACTTCCAAATGGCCAAAGTTTTGAAAAAGGAAAGGGAGATAGCCAGGCCAATATTATATTTAATATAAGAAAATAGGAACTGACTGTGTAGGCATTTGTGTCTGTGATTAAGGTCTGGACCATTGAACTAGACATCTGATCTCACTTGCCACCACTGCAGATGAGTGACTTAAATCTAAGAATTACTATTAAAGTTCCAAGTAAATTTAATATTTTTCAGCATATACTACCCTGAGATTCATTTTCTTGTGAGCATTGACAGTAGAGCAAAGAAGTATAAAATGAAGCCCCTCACGGGGCTCATATAGAAACTTGGCATGTTGCTGGCCACTACCAGCCACGAGACTCAGTGGTGAAAAGGCCATCTTTCATAAACCATAAGCATCTAGGGTTGGTATGATTTGCAGTTCAACCAAACAGGAACATTGTGATGTTCCAATTAAACAAACATCTATTTGAGTGAATGCTGCATAAATACTGCCCATACACAATTGTCAGTTGGTAAGAAATAACAAATCATACACCACATAAAATTATAAAGAAAGTATATTTACAAATGTTAGTTTTATCATACAGTTAGTAGGAAAAAGACAAGGGAAAAATATAAAAGGGCCCATTGCAGTTAACCCAGTCCAAACCTGCGCATAAAGTTGGAGCTCATCTTGAAGTTGTCCTTTTTACTCAAACACTGGACCCATGGTCTGCATGAAAATACATACTACTTCGCTCGAAATCCATCTCAAATAAATGGGTGCTCTCTCTGGAGTATTGGCCCTTCCTCCTTGGAGCCATTCATCTGCACAAAGCACAGTGTGCAACAGGGATGATCCTTCCCACGGCATCCTCAGCCATCTTCTCTCTTGTCCTCTCTCAGCTTCTGCCAAAAAGACCACAAGCCCCACCAGTGTCAGTCACAATTCTCTCTCCATGCATCTCTCTCTAGAACGTTCTCCCAATTCCACCATCCTGATTGGCTGACACAACATTCCTGAGTTGAAGGACATAGCCCTTTTATCTTTAGCCGAAAAGCCAACATGCAATAGCAGGACACATAGCTTCTACAGAAAGCTACTAAATGAATCTACCCAACGCAGAGTGGGGGACCGCTTTGTCGAGTACCTCCAGTCCATCTGCCACAACAGACAGGATCTCCCAGTTGCCACCCAATTCAACTCTGCTTCACATTCCCATTCAGATATGTCCATACATGGTCTCCTCTACTGCTCTGATGAGGCCAAACTCAGGTTGGAGGAGCAACACCTCATATACCGTCTGGGTAGTCTCCAGCCCTTTGGCATGAACATTGAATTCTCCAACTTCCGGTGATTCCCTCCCCCTCTTTTCCCCCATCCAGTTTCACTCTGCCTCCTCCTCCAGCTGCCTATCACCTCCCTCATGGTTCCACCTCCTTCTACTAACCATAGTGCTTTCCCCTTACATTCCTTCTTCACCTCTCCTGCCTATCCCCTCCCTGCTTCCCCTCCCCCACCCCTTGATCTTTCCTCTTACTGGTTTTTCACCTGGCACCTACCAGCCTTCTCCTTCCCACCCTCCCCCACCTTCTTTATAAGGCCCCTACCCCCTCCCTCTTCAGTCCTGACAAAGGGTCTCGGCTTGAAACATTGACTGCTCATTTCCATGGATGCTGCCTGACCTGCTGAGTTCCTCCAGCGCGTTGTGCGTGTTGCTTTGACCCCAGCATCTGCAGAGTATTTTGTCTTAAATTGTTAAATGAAATACCTCGCAGCATTAGCAGTAAAAATCTTAGCCAGAACATTAGAAAAAGAATCAATAAACTACATACAAAGACTAGCAAGCAACCAGTGTGCAAAAGAAGATAAACAGTGTGCAAATACAAAAATAAATAAATAAATAAATAAATAAATAAATAAATAAATAAATACCAAATCTCCTCAAACTGCTCATGGGGAGAGTTGTGGGGTGCCTTCATCATGATTGCCGCAATATGTCAAGTTCAGGATAGAACATCCAAAATCTTGATTACGGGAACTTGAAACTGTTCACCGTTTCCACAGCTGACCCTCAATGAGAACTTCTCTGTGTTCTTACAACTTCCATTTCTTGAAGTGCAAAGTCAATTCCTTGGTCTTGCTGACATTGAGTGTGAGGTTTCTGTTGTGATGCCATTCAACCAGTCAATCTCTCTGACTCATGTACACCTTCTCCTCACCATCTGAAATTCTACCAACAACAGTAGTGTCATTGGTGAATTAATAGATGTAATTTATGCTGTGCCTAACCACACAGTTGTGAGTATAGTTAGTAGTGCTGTGAGCAAAGCAAGCATCCTTTGAGGTGTACTTGTGTTGGTCGTCAGTGAAGAGGAGATGTTAATGTTGATCCACATCCTCTAGGGTCTCCTGATTAGCAACTCAAGGATCCAGTTGCATTGGTGATACTGTGGCCCAGGTCTTGAAGTTTGGTGATTCGTTTTGAGGGGATGATGGAATGATGGAGCAGACACAATGGGCCAAATGGCCTAATTCTGCTCCTGTATCTTGCAGCCTATGGTCTTACGTGATAATGGTGAACACCAAGCTGCAATCAATAGACAGAAACCTGCCCTGCTTTGCAGTGAGATTGCGTTCACTGCAGACCTGTTGTGGTGGTGGGTGAACTACTGCAGGTCCAGGAGTGAACTCTAGCGATAACCAACCTCTTGCATCACTTCGTCACAGTAGACGTGAGTGCTACCCAGCAACAGTCATTAAGGCAGCTCACCCTGCTCTCTTTCAGCACCAGTATGATTGCTGCTCTTTTGAAGTAGATGGAAACTTCCGACGGCAGCAGTGACAGTTCGAAGATGTCTGTTAATACTGCTGGGGCTTAGCACAGAAACAAAACAGCACAAATGCTCACACACACTGAAAATTCAAGCTTTTGCCAAGACCTGAGGCCCTCTGTTGGTTGGGATCGACCACAGGTATTGCTGTCTTTGTGATACACGAGCTAAGGCACTATGATATGGAGAGTAAGCTGTTGCCCATTCAGCAGGCTCCCTCTCTCCATACAGCTGATGAATCCAAAGGAACGACAGAGACTGATACAATTTGACAGGAGATGCCGGTCAGCATTGAACTCAACGTAAGACTGCCTTAGGGACTCCAGCTCTGGATTTTTCCTCAGGATTTACTCCCAACCATGGCTGATGACCTCTATCTGCCTGAAGCACCTGGTTTTAAGGTGCCAGTAACCCAACTTTGCCCCTTCTCCTGTTAGTAGAAACTGTTTTGTCAGGCTTAGTAGCTAAGCCACATGTGAAGGCCAGAAGCTGGACTTGATTGTTAAAGGCTATTTGAGATGCATACCATTGGGAACATTTAATGGATACTGGGAGCTTATCCCTCTACCTCCCCCCACCCCGGACAACCTTAAGGAACTTGCCTACGGCCTATATCTCAGAAATTCCCTAACACCCATCCCTGTGTCTCCTCCCATATTAGCTTGACGGATCAAATGTTAAAAGACCAAGACCTCAAACTCAGCAACAAGCTCATTGTCTACTAGGCAACAGTAACCTTGGTTCTCCTGTATGCCTCAAGGACACAGCAGGCATCTCAGTGCACTGGAGATGCACCATTAATGGTGCTTCCCGATCTACCAACAGAATTGGCAAATAACATGTCTCTTCTTCCAGATTAACAAGCCCAGCTTTGACACAGTACAGCACAACCACTTTACATCATCAGCAATCACCAATCGAGGTTCAGTTCCTGCCGCTGTCTGTAAGAAGTGTATATATTCTTCCTGTGACTGTGTAGGTTTTCCTTCAGGTGGTCCGATTTCCTCCCACTTTCAAAAGATGTACAGATGGCGTCATTGACGAACACAGTCCTCATTGATGCAAAACAATGCACTTCACTGTATGTTTTGAAGTTTCGATGTACATGTGACAAATAAAACTAGCCTTTAATCTTTTCTTGAGGCAGCCATCAGCCAGATCCACTGGGAGGCCATTAGAGCAAAAACTACTTTGAAAAATGCCACTGACTCCCTGACCCGTGATCACACAAAATGGAGGAACATCCAGGAAGGCAAGAGTCTCTGCACGGGGCCATAAAGAGGCCTAGTGGAAGGGACAGACAATATACAACACACCGTCAACCATATCAAGTCTCACCTATGACAGATAAAATGAAGAAACTAACTTTCGGCCCAAGGGATTATCTAGGAACGCCATTTTAACCTGTGTTTCTCCTGCAGCACTGAAGAAATGCCACACAGTTTGAGTCTGTTCTACTTTAAATAACAGGTTCAATGAAGGAGTGTCCTACTTGATGAGTTTGAGAAAGAATTCTCCCTGAACCTGGAATAAAATTCATGTTTGCCCTAACAGATTAACTGATTATCATTATATTATTAACGAGTTTTTCATGTGTTTGCACTTCAAAGTACTTTGACGTATGAGAAGCACTCAGAGAAAAGTAGCAAACTGATGCAGACACCAGCCTTGCTCTCTCAGCGTTTATGCTCTATTTATGAAGTTTTTTCTCCTAATTGCTCTCTTGACTGGCTGTTAGGAAGGAAAAAGGGGTGGAATCAAAAAGATTTGGGTGGAGCAGATGAACAAGAAGAAGTGTTAATTTTTTTTATCTAGAGAAAAAGTGTGGAATAGTTCTTTCCAGCCCTTCACACCACATCACCAGCAACCCCCAATTTTTATCCCTAGCCTAATCACAGGACAATTTATAATGACCAATTAACCTGCTAATCAGTACATCTTTGGAATGTGGGAGGAAACCAGAGCACCTGGAGGAAACACACACATTCCATGTGGAGGATGTACAAACTGCTTACAGAGGATGACGGGACTGAACTCACTGCACTCCGAACTCCAACACCTTGAGCTGTAATAGCATTACGCTAATCGCTACGCTACTGTCGTGCCCTTATCATCTTTCGATAATGAGCCTAAGCCGATCCTCAACAAAACATGGTGTCTAATTTCACTGATGACATCAGACACCACTTAGTTGACACAACAATTCCTGGTAAAGGTGATGCTTCACATGTCCAGCGACCCAAGTTCAACCCTGACCTCAGGTGCTTTCTGTTTGGAATTTTCACACTTGCTCTGTGGCTACTGGTTTCCAGCAGGTGATCCAGGTTCCTCTTGCATGCCAAAGACCTGCAGGTTGGTAAGTTAAATGGCCACCATAAGTTACTCCCAATGTACAGATGAAGTTGGGGTGGCATGGTAGTGCAGTGGTTAGCTCAACACTTTACACTGCAGGTAACCTAGGTTCAATTCTCGCCACTGCCCTTAAGGAGCTTGTATGCTCTTCCTGTGACCGCGTGGGTTTCCTCTGGGTGCTCTGGTTTCCTCCCACAGTCCAAAGACCGACTGATGGTGGGTTAATTGGTCATTGTAAATTGTCCCAAGATTAGGATAGTGTTAAACTGGGGGATTGCTGGGCTCAAATGGCTGGAAGGGCCTACTCCACACTTTATATCAATAAAATAAAATAAAGTAGTAGAGTCCAAGGATGGGCTGATGGGAAGGTGGGGTGAATAAAATTGGTTAGAGTAGAATCAATGCAGATTCTACTCTGGTGGTGGATGGAGGGTGGTGGATGGTCAGTTTTGATTAGATGAGACAAAGGACATCCAACTCAATGCTACATCAGTCCATGACATTATGACTACCATGTTCATCCTTTATTCATTTTATGCAATGTGGCTGCAGGCTGGTAAGATAAGCAATCATTGTCCGTCTCTTTATTCCATTTATCCTGCCTGCTCCTCATGCTGTGCCCTCAGGTAGTATCAGTCTCCATTAAAATCATCTGTGCCTTATTGAAGTTGCCCGGGGTGTTTGGGTTAAGATGTCGCAGAGTTATGTTGTCCTTTGACGTTGTAGCTCAGAGATAGCTGATTTTTAGATTCATTGGGATGGATCTTGAGGACAGTATAGGGTGCTAGGGGTCAAGTTAGGGATGAAGGAGAATGAAGAGTCAGTGGTGCTTCCACAATCAAAGGTCAGTGGATCAACAGTCACTGAGGAGACCAGTGATCCCCAGGTTGGCAAGTGAGCAAATGTTAAGTCAGAGGTCAATATGGGTGGGAGCCAAGGGGACTGGTGACCCCTCCCCCTGTGGGGTCGGAGCTCCATTGAGTTTGGAAGTCGAGACTGGAAGATTACATCCGTGATTGGTGGCTCCTGTGATTGAGGCCCAAGGATATCTGAACATGAGCATACTCCAGAAGAAAAGACACTGAAGTGGCTACACAAAATGCAGCCATGTGTCAACTCCAGTCAGTGATCAGCTCCTTCCTTTAAATCAGAAGTTTGCAGGGGTCCACAAACCAGTAAAGATTCAACCACTTAACCTGGTATGGGTCTGAGGGAATGCAGTTCTGTCAATGGTGTCATCATTTAGATGATGCATTAACCACATTGATAATGTTGCTATTCAGAAGTTAAGATACATGGCCACTCCATGCATCAATTATGCATCATCAATATGGAAACTTGCTTTTCCCTGTGCTTCCTATCCTTGACAACAGTGATTGGAACATAGATCCTAGAACAAATAGTATGGTACAGGTACTTGTGCCCATGATGTTGTGGCAACCCTTTAGCCCTTTACTCTCAGGTCTATGTAACTAATCCCTCCCAGATAGCACACCAATTTTCATTCTTCTATGTGCCTGTCTATGAGTCCCTTAAATGTTCCTGCTATATCTGACTCAACCACTACCCCTGTCAGCATGTTTTGTGCACCTATCATTCTCTGTCTAAAAAACTTACCACTGACATCCACCCTGTACTTTCCTCCAATCACCTTGAAGTTTTCCCCCTCATATTGGCTATTTATGCAACACAAACTAGGTGCCGGAGGAGCTAAGCAACCTGAATGTGGCCTCTTTGCGACAGTAGAGGAGGCCATGGATTGACATATGAGTTAAATCTACTCCTCATCTTTTTTCCTCCAGGCCTGCTGAAGGGTCTCAGCCTGAAACATCAACAGTACTGTTTTCCACTGATGTCGGCTTGCTGAGTTCCTCCAGCATTTTGTGTGGATTGCTTGGATTTCCAGCAGCTGCAGACTTACTCTTGTTTGTGAAAAGTCTCTGGTTGCTCACTCTATCTAGGCTAATTATCATCTTGTAAACTACAATTTAAAAGTATTTGATCGGTCATGAAGAATTTCTGGACATCCCAGGGGCATCAAAATTGCAATATAAATATTGGAAACAGAAATAGACTACGTAGCTCCACAAGTCTTACTTTATTTTTCAGTGAGATGTGCTCCTACTCACTCCTCCTTATTCTTAATGCAAACAAACAAGATTCTGTAAGTCTTTGATTTAAGTGAATAAGTTACCGTAGTAACATCATTGCGACTGCGAAAGAGAGTTCAACGGTTGCTCTCCATTCTGCATTGTCGCAAGGTTTCCAAGCTCACTCCTGAAAGACCTCACTTGCATCTTTATACATTCCTCTAGCCCTAAGCCTCAACCCTCTCTCCACCCTCCCTTTCCTCTTTGTAATTTTTACCATCTTTAAAAATAGAAATCGAAATAGTGTTTTTATTGTGCAATTGTTTTGATATTTTCAGACCAGGATCTAACTACTGTACCTTTTCCACTCAAAACTTATCTAGACAGAATTTACGTGTAAAAAGTACAAAGAGGATTCTTTGTTCATCCCACCTAGATAACTCAGCAGTGAGGCATGGCATGGTAGTGTACCAGCGACTGTAACACTATTACGATGTAAGTGACCTGGGTTCAGTTCCTACTGCAGTCTGTAAGTTTTCCCTGTGAACTTGTGGGTTTCCTTGTGGTGTTCCTGTTTCTTCCCACATTCCAAAGATGTAAGGGTTAAGGTTAGGATATTGTGGCGCCAGATACTTACAGACTGCGCCCAGCACATCCTTGGACTGTGTCGAATCAAATGATGCGCTTCACTGAATGTTCCAGTGTTTCGATGTACATGTGACAAGGACTGTTTTGGTTGTTGATGTAAATGGCACATTTCACCGTGTGTTTTGATGTACATGTGATAAATAAAGCTAATCTTTAAAACAACATATACAAAACGCTGGAGGAACTCAGCGGATTAGATAGCAACCATGGAAGTGAATAAACAGTCGAAATTTGGGGCTGAGACTCTTCTTTAGGACTGAGAATTAAAGGGGAAGATGCCAGAATAAAAAGGAGGTAGGGGAAGGAGGCTAGCTGGAAGGTGATAGATGAAACCAGGTGGGTGGGAAAGGTCAAGGGCTGGAGAAGAAGGAATCTGATAGGAGAGCAGAGTGAACTACTGGAGAAAGGGAAGGGGAAGGGGTCCCAGGGTGAAATAATAGGCAGGTGAGAAAAGGTAAAAGGTCAGAGTAGAGAATGGAGGAAGCGGTGGAGGGAATTTCATAAACAGAAGGAGAAAGTAAGTACAGGAACAGAGTGAGGTGGAGGATAAATGCATGGCTGAGGGATTGGAGCAGGGGGCAGGGATTCAGATTTATGGATCATTGGGACCTCTTTTGGGGTAGGAGTGACCTATACAAAAAAGATAGGATGCACTTAAATCCCAGGGGTTGCGAAGGCTATTGGGGAGAGTTTAAACTAGGACTGCTGGGCATGGGGATCAAACTTAAGAGATGGAGGAAGAGGCGGTTGGCTCACAAATAGAGAAAGCTTGGAGACACTGTAGAGGGGAGCATAGGCAGGTGATCGAGAAGGGAAGCACTCAGACCGATGGTTTGAGATGCATCTACTTTAATGCAAGGAGTATTATGAACAAAGCAGATGAGCTTAGAGTGTGGATCAGTACTTGGAGCTATGATGTTGTGGCTATTATAGAGACTTAGATGGCTCAGGGGCAGAAATGGTTACTTCGAATACCAGGCTTTAAATGTTTCAGAGGTGGGGGCATGGCACTATTGATCAGAGGCAGTGTCACGGCTATAGAAAAGGAGGAAGACATGGAGGATTGTCTACAGAATCTCTGTGGGTGGAAGGGAGAAGGTGTCAATAACTCTACTGGGTGTTTTTTATAAACTACCAAATAGTAACAGGGACATCAAGGAGCAGATAGGGAGACAGATTCTGGAAAGGTATAACAATAACAGGGTTGTCGTGGTGGGAGATTTTAATTTCCCAAATGTCGATTGGCATGTCCCTAGATCAAGGGGTTTAGATGGGGTGGAGTTTGTTAGGTGTTTTCAAGAAGGTTTCATAAGCCTACAAGAGGAGAGGCTACACTTGATCTGGGATTGGGAAATGAACCTGGTCAGGTGTCAGATCTCTCAGTGGGAGAGAGCATTTTGGAGATATTGATCACAACTCTATCTCCTTCACCATAATATTGGAGAGGAATAGGAACAGACAAGTTAGGAAAGTATTTAATTGGAGTAAGGGGAAATATGAGGCTATCAGACAGGAACTTGGAAGCATAAATTGGAAAGAGGTGTTCTCAGGGAAAAGTATGGAAGAAATGTGGCAAATGTTCAGGGGATATTTGCATGGAGTACGTTCCAATGAGACAGGGAAAGGGTGGTAGGGTACAGGAACCATGGTGTACAAAGGCTGTTATATATCTAGAAGAAAAAAAGAGCTTATGGAAGGTTCAGAAAGCTAGGTAATGATAGAGAGCTAGAAAATTATAAGACTAGCAGGAAAGAGCTCAAGAAAGAAATTAGGAGAGCCAGAAGGGGCCATGAGAAGGCCTTGGCAGACAGGATTAAGGAAAACCCCAAGGCATTCTGTAAGTATGTGAAGAGCAAGAGGATAAGACGTGAGAAAATGGAACCAATCAAGTGTGACAGTGGAAATGTGTGTACGGAACCGGAGGAGATAGCAGAGGTACTTAATGAATACTTTGCTTCAGTATTCACTAAGGAAAAGGGTCTTGGCGATTGTAGGGATGACTTACAGCAGATTGAAAAGCTTGAGCATGTAGATATTAAGAAAGAGGATGCGCAGGAACTTTTGGAAAGCATCATGTTGGATAAGTCACCAAGACTGGACAAGATGTACTCCATTTACTGTGGGAGGTGAGGGAGGAGATTGCTGAGCCTCTGCTGATGATCTTTGCATCATCAATGGGGACAGGAGTGGTTCCGGAGGATTGGTGAGTTGTGAATGTTGTTCCATTATTCAAGAAAGGGAATAGGGATAGCCCAGGGAATTATAGAACAGTGAGTCTTACTTCAGTGGTTGGGAAGTTGATGGAGAAGATCCTGAGAGGCAGGATTTATGAACATTTGGAGAGGCATAATATGATTAGGAATAGTCAGCATGGCTTTGTCAAAGGCAGGTCATGCCTCATAAGCCTGATTGAATTTTTTGAGGATGTGACTAAACACATTGATGAAGTAGAGCAGCAGATGTAGTGTATATAGATTTCAGCAAGGCATTTGATAAGGTACCCCATGCAAGGCTTATTGAGAAAGTAAGGAGGCATGGGATCCAAGGAGACGTTGCTTTGTGGATCCAGAACTGGCTTGCCCACAGAAGGCAAAGAGTGTTTGTAGACGGGTCATATTCTGCATGGAGATCAGTCACCAGTGGAGTGCCTCAGGGATCTGTTCCGGGACCCCTACTCTTCATGATTTTTATAAGTAACCTGAATGAAGAAGTGGAGGGATGGGTTAGTAAATTTGTTGATGACTCAAAGGTTGGAGGTTTTGTGGATAGTGTAGAGGGCTGTCAGAGGTTACAGCAGGACACGTGTGGATAGGGATAGTCAGAGGCTTTTTCCCAGGGCTGAAATGGCTAGTAAGAGAGGACACAGTTTTAAGATGTTTGAAAGTAGGTACAAAAGAGATGTCAGGGGTAAGTTTTTTGCAGAGAGTGGTGAGTGCGTGGAATGGGCTGCCGACGACGGTAGTGGAGGCGGATACAATAGGGTCTTTTAAGAGACTCCTGGACAGGTATATGGACCTCAGAAAATTAAAGGGCTATGGGTAACTCTAGGTAATTTCTCAGGTAAGGACATGTTCAGCATGAGGTTTGTTGCCTCCCGGGTGTCAGGGTCCGGGATGTCTCTGTCCGGGTGCATGACATCCTGGTACAAGAGGGGAAGCAACCAGAAGTTGTGATACATGTTGGTACCAACGACATAGGTAGGAAGAGGGATGAGGTCCTGAAGTGTGAGTTTCGGGAACTAGGCAGGAGGATGAAGAACAGGACCTCAAAGGTGGTGTTACGTGATAGTGATGGTAAGAATTGGAGGAGATGGCAGTTTAATGCGTGGCTGAGGAGTTGGTGCAGGGGGCAGGGTTTTAGATTTTTGGATCATTGGGATCTCTTCTGGGGAAGGTGGGACCTGTACAGATTGGATGGGTTGCACCTGAACTCGAGGGGGAGCAATACCCTTGCAGGTAGGTTTGCTAGCATGGTTCGGGAGGGCTTAAACTAATTTGCAAGGGGGATGGGACCCAGAGCGATAGAGCAGTGAAAGAAGTGCATGGAGTAAAGCCAGATCTAACATATAGAAAGGCTTTGAGGAAAGAGAAGCAGAATAAAGGGTGTAAAGGTAGTAAGGTAGAAGGGCTAAAGTGCGTGTACTTCAATGCAAGAAGCATCAGGAACAAAGGTGATGAACTGAGAGCTTGGATACATACATGGAATTATGATGTAGTGACCATTATGGAGACTTGGCTGGCACCACGGCAGGAATGGATTCTCAATATTCCTGGATTTCAGTACTTTAAAAGGGATAGAGAAGGGGGAGAAAGGGGAGGAGGGGTGGCATTACTGGTCAGGGATATTATTACAGCTGCAGAAAAGGTGGGTAATGTAGCAGTATCATCTTTTGAATCAGTATGAGTGGAAGTCAGGAACAGGAAGGGAGCAGGAACGGGGGGTATTCTATAGGTCCCCTGGTAGCAACAGTGATACCAAGGAGCAGATTGGGAGGCAGATTTTGGAAAAGTGCAAAAATAACAGGGTTGTTATTATGGGTGACTTTAACTTCCCTAATATTTATTGGCACTTAATTAGTTCCAAGGGTTTAGATGGGGCAGAGTTTGTTAAGTGCGTCCAGGATGGATTCCTGTTCACAGTATGTTGACAGGCCGACTGGGGGGGGAATGCCATACTAGATCTAGTATTAGGTAACGAACCAGGTCAGGTCACAGATCTGTCAGTGGGTGAGTATCTGGGGGACAGTGATCACCGCTCCCTGGCCTTTAGCATTATCATGGAAAAGAATAGAATCAGAGAGGACAGGAAAATTTTTAATTGGGGAAGGGCAAATTATGAGGCTATATGGCTAGAACTTGCAGGTGTGAATTGGGATGATGTTTTTGCAGGGAAATGTACTATGGACATGTGGTCAATGTTTAAGAATCTTTTGCAGGATGTTAGGGATAAATTTGTCCTGGTGAGGAGGATAAAGAATGGTAGGGTGAAGGAACCATGGGTGACAAGTAAAGTGGAAAATCTAGTCAAGTGGAAGAAGGCAGCATACATGAGGTTTAGGAAGCAAGGATCAGATGGGTCTATTGAGGAATATAGGGTAGCAAGAAAGGAGCTTAAGAAGGGGCTGAGAAGAGTAAGAAGGGGGCATGAGAAGGCCTTGGTGAGTAGGGTAAAGGAAAACCCCAAGGCATTCTTCAATTACGTGAAGAACAAAAGGATGACAGGAGTGAAGGTAAGACCGATTAGAGATAAAAGTGGGAAGATGTGCCTGGAGGCTGTGGAAGTGAGCGAGGTCCTCAATAAATACTTCTCTTCGGTATTCACCACTGAGGGGGAACTTGATGATGGTGAGGACAATATGAGTGAGGTTGATGTTCTGGAGCATGTTGATATTAAGGGAAAGGAAGTGTTGGAGTTGTTAAAATACATTAGGATGGATAAGTCCCCAGGGCCTGATGGAATATTCCCCAGGCTGCTCCACGAGGCAAGGCAAGAGATTGCTGAGCCTCTGGCTAGGATCTTTATGTCCTCGTTGTCCACAGGAATGGTTCTGGAGGATTGGAGGAAGGTGAATGTTGTCCCCTTGTTCAAAAAAGGTAGTACGGATAGTCCAGGTAATTATAGACCAGTGAGCCTTACGTCTGTGGTGGGAAAGCTGTTGGAAAAGATTCTTAGAGATAGGATCTGTGGGCATTTAAAGAATCATGGTCTGATCAGGGACAATCAACATGGCTTTGTGAAGGGCAGATTGTGCCTAACTAGTGGTGTCCCACAAGGATCTGTTCTGGGACCTCTAATTTTTGTGATTTTTATTAATGACCTGGATGTGGGGGTAGAAGGGTGGGTTGGCAAGTTTGCAGACGACACAAAGGTTGGTGGTGTTGTAGATAGTGTAGAGGATTGTTGAAGATTGCAGAGAGACATTGATAAGATGCAGAAGTGGGCTGAGAAGTGGCAGATGGAGTTCAACCCAGAAAGTGTGAGGTGGTACACTTTGGAAGGACAAACTCCAAGGCAGAGTACAAAGTAAATGGCAGGATACTTGGTAGTATGGAGGAGCAGAGGAATCTGGGGGTACATGTCCACAGATCCCTGAAAGTTGCCTTACAGGTAGATAGGGTAGTTAAGAAACTTATGGGGTGTTAGCTTTCATAAGTCGAGGGATAAAGTTTAAGAGACGCAATGTAATGATGCAGCTCTATAAAACTCTAGTTAGGCCACTTGGAGTACTGTGTCCAGTTCTGGTCGCCTCACTATAGGAAGGATGTGGAAGCATTGGAAAGGGTACAGAGGAGACTTACCAGGATGTTGCCTGGTTTAGAGAGTATGGATTATGATCAGAGATTAAGGGAGCTAGGGCTTTACTCTTTGGAGTGAAGGAGGATGAGAGGAGACATGATAGAGGTGTACGAGATATTAAGAGGAATAGACAGAGTGGACAGCCAGCGCCTCTTCCCCAGGGCACCACTGCTCAATACAAGAGGACATGGCTTTAAGGTAAGGGGAGGGAAGTTCAAGGGGGATATTAGAGGAAGGTTTTTCACTCAGAGAGTGGTTGGTGTGTGGAATGCACTGCCTGAGTCAGTGGTGGAGGCAGATACACTAGTGAAATTTAAGAGACTACTAGACAGGTATATGGAGGAATTTAAGGTGGGGGGTTATATGGGAGGCAGGGTTTGAGGGTGAGCACAACATTGTGAGCCGAAGGGCCTGTAATGTGCTGTACTGTTCTATGTTCTACATTCAGCACAGCTTTGTGGGCCAAAGGGCCTGTATTGTGCTGTAGGTTTTCTGTGTTTCTGTTTCTAAATCTATATTAATGCCATCAGATTGGAGGGTACCCAGACAGAATATAAGGTGTTGCTCCACCACCCTGATGGTGGCCTCATCTTGGCACAAGAGGAGGCCATGGACCAGCATGACGGAATGGGAATTAAAATGTTTGGCCACTGGGAAGTCCTGCTTTTGGCGGATGGTGCGCAGGTGCTCAAAAGCCCCAATTTATGACGTCTCACCAATGTAGGAAAAGGCCACATCGGGAGTACCAGACACAATAGATGGCCCTAGCAGAGTTGCAGATGAAGTGTTGCCTCGCCTGGAAGGACTGCTTGTGACCTAAATAGAGGTGAGAGAGGAGGTGTGACACTTAGACTACTCGCAGGGATAAGTGCCTGGAGAGAGATTAGTGGGGAGGGAAAATGGATGAGGGAATTGTGGAGTGAACAATCCCTGCAGATAATCTTTAAATCTTTGGAATGACAAATAGTACACAGTACAAAAGCAAGCGATTTGCTTCAATCTGTTTCCATGGCTCACTTAAAAGTACTGTATTGGCTGTGAAGAATTCACAAGCCACAAGCTCACAGCCATCAAACAGCAAGCAAGAAAACAACAAAGATAGGTTTCTCTAATAACCAAAGAGCGTGCATATCTCTATGTACACAATAAACTTATCCAAGGTTGTGAAATTACTTAAACAACTGATTATCTCCCTTCTTCAGCCTTGTTGATGCTCCCATTATCTATTGTAGATACGTATATCACAGTTTGTTTCATCCCATGTTCATTCAGATTTTCTTTTGCTGCTTGCACTCTGGTCCACTTCCCTTCAATCCTCCTTTCATTCTTACTCTGCTTCCTGCTCTTGTGCTGTGTATCGCAGAGTGCTATCTTGATGGAAGCCTCATGAGTGCATAGAGAGGGTTCCTGAGTGCTGTGAGATGAGGGAAGGAGTTTTCATCCCACAGTACTAAAACCTTGATTAACCAATCATAACCTCATTGACATTTGAGGAAGCTTGTCTGCAAATGGCTGCCGCATTTCCCACCTTGTTTCAGTGACTCTGAGACATCCTGATGTAGAGAAAGGTACAACTAGAAGTGGCTCGAATGGATAAGATGGATAAGATGGTAAAGGAGGTGAATGGCATGCTTCACTTCATTGGTAGGGGTGTTGAGAACAAGAGTAAGGAAGTCATGCTGCAGCCATATAAAACTTCATCAGTGTTGTGTGCACTTTTGGTCATTGCTTTATAGGATGGATGTGGAGGCTTTTGAAAGGGTGCAGTAGAGGTTTACCAAGACTCTGCATGAAATAGAGAGTATGAGTTATAAGGAAAGGTTGAACAAACTTAGGTTGTTCTCCCTAAAGTGTCAGAGACAGAGGGGCAATGACCAAGGTTTTTAAAATTATGGCAGGCAAAGATAGAGTAGACAATTAGACTCTTCCCAGAGTAGGAGTGTCAAACACCTGAAAACATGCTTTTAGGGTTATTGGAGGGAGAATTAAAGATAGTGTGAAGGACAACATTTTTACACACTGAGTGGTAGGTGTTTGTGATGGGTTAAATGGTGTCTGGTGGAAGCAAGCAGTTTGGAGGCTTCTTGGTAGACATGAATATGAAGGGAATTAAGGGATGTTAATGATGCACGGGAGGAGGATGTTTAATATAAATTGGCTTAAGATTGGCAAAACATCATGGGCTGTTTTAGAGTGATTTTTGGGTTTAGCACGTTTACATTTAGCAAATGACCAGCCACCAGTTTTCACATCTGAACATAAATTGTAGATTTAATTTAAAATGCAGATCTGAGCAATAGGACCTAAAATCCTTGAATCACAGACTAGACAATGCTGATTAAGATTCATTTAGATGTCTGTGGTGTCGGCGCAGATCAGGAGGTGTGAAATTTGTGGTAGTTTCAAAGAAAGGATTGTGGAATCATTGTAAATACAGAATTGTCCTTTGATGTTTAGCACATAAAATATTGAGCCTCACATTGGGCCAGCCAGACCTTTCAACCAAAAGGGCCTCAATCATTGCAAATCTGTTGATACACAAACCTTGTCGAAGACAAGGAGGTGAGGGAGGAACTGATGGTTCAGAAATCATGCTGGAGAGGCCCAGACATTCACATGTATGTAGCCATATGAGACACTGGTGATCTGGTATACTTCCTGTTAATTGGGCCATATAACATCCGATGTCTTATCACAATCCTTGATGGGATTTGCAGACAACTCTTAGCATCCGAGGAGGAACAGGATGTCAGGATTAACGGTCCACTCTAAAACATCACATGGGACAATGAATTGTTCCACCACTAATTAATTTAAACAATTAATTAAACCCTAATTAACTATTTAGTAAGAGACTGGTGTCAGGCTCATCCACTCATATCCATGGAATTCCTTCCACCATTTTTCCCATTCTTCAGAATCAGAATCAAGTTTAATATCACTGACATGTGTCATGAAATTTGTTGTTCGTGCTCAACCCTACTAAGGAGTACTTTTTCTTCCTGGAGGTGGAAGGTCTATGACAAGCACTCTTATGACCAAGTGTTGCTGTTGGCCACTATGATTAAGGCTTGTTGGATAATCACTGTGTCAGACTGTCAGGGCTGGATTGGGTAATCCAGGAGGTATTTTCCACGCTGCATAACCGGGGAGCATATTCTGTGTGACGTCGATGAAAACCAAGATTAGGGACAGAATAGATCAAAGGTGACCATTATTGTATTGCATTATTGTACTACCTCGTCCCTGTACCGAAGACGCTGCGCCCCAGTGGCTCCAATGACTACAGACCGGGAGCATTGACCTCCCACATCATGAAGACCCTGGAGAGACTTGTTCTAGAGCAGCTCCAGCCTATGGTTAGGCCACACTTAGACCCCCTCCAGTTCGCCTATCAGCCCCAACTAGGAGTTGAGGATGCCATTGTCTACCTGCTGAACAGTGTCTACACCCACCTGGACAAGCCGATGAGCACTGTGAGGGTCATGTTTTTTGACTTCTCCAGTGCATTCAACACCATCTGCCCTGCTCTGCTAGGTGACAAGCTGACAGTGATGCAGGTGGATGTTTCCCTGGTGTCATGGATTATTGATTACCTGACTGGCAGACCACAGTACATGTGCTTGCAACACTGTGCGTCAGACAGAGTGGTCAGCAGCACTGGGGCTCCACAGGGGACTGTCCTGTCTCCCTTTCTCTTCACCATCTACACCTCGGACTTCAACTACAACACAGAGTCTTGCCATCTTCAGAAGTTTTCTGATGACTCTGCCATAGTTGGATGCATCAGCAAGGGAGATGAGGCTGAGTACAGGGCTACGGTGGGAAACTTTGTCACATGGTGCGAGCAGAATCATCTGCAGCTTAATGTGAAAAAGACTTAGGAGCTGGTGGTGGATCTGAGGAGGGCTAAGGCACCGGTGACCCCTGTTTCCATCCAAGGGGTCAGTGTGGACATAGTGGAGGATTAAAAATACCTGGGGATATGAATGGACAATAAACTGGACTGGTCAAAGAACACTGAGGCTGTCTACAAGAAGGGTCAGAGCCGTCTCTATTTCCTGAGGAGACTGAGGTCCTTTAACATCTGCCAGACGATGCTGAGGATATTCTACGAGGCTGTGGTGGCCAGTGCTATCATGTTTGCTGTTGTGTGGTGGGGCAGCAGGCTGAGGGTAGCCGACACCAACAGAATCAACAAACTCATTCGTAAGGCCAGTGATGGGTGGAACTGGACTCTCTGACGGTGGTGTCTGAAAAAGCATGCTGTCCAAGTTGCATGCCATCTTGGACAATGACTCCCATCCACTCCATAATGTACTGGTTAGGCACAGGAGTACATTCAGCCAGAGACTCATTCCACTGAGATGTAACACTGAGCATCATAGGAAGTCATTCCTACCTGTGGCCATCAAACTTTACAACTCCTCCCTTGGAGAGTCAGACACCCTGAGCCATTAGGCTGGTCCTGGACTTATTTTCACTTAGCATGATTAACTTATTATTATTTAATTATTTATGGTTTTATATTGCTATATTTCTACACTATTCTTGGTTGGTGTGGCTGTAACGAAACCCAATTTCCCTCGGGATCAGTAAAGTATGTTTGTCTGTCTGTATTTTTGTTGTCACAGATATATGAATTTTTTTCCTAAAGTGCGAGAAATTTTGTCTTTTCATGTGAGGAAAAGTAGTAAACGGATGAGGTTACTTTGAAGACTCTGTGTGTTTTCACTCTTATATCTCATTCTGTTGGCCTTTCAGTGTTCTTAATCATTATATTTACAACAAAGGACAGAATGTCCTGACCTCTGGCATTATACAAACATTACACTATATGTCTCATTATGTTGTTCATTTTATGCCTCAGTGTTTTGCCAGTAATTGTTTACATGTGTTAGTGATGTAATGCAGTGCTTTAATTGAATTACAGTAGTCACTTTTAATGCACATATTTATTGTTTTGATTGCCTGAGTGCATTTTACAGTGAGAATGAGGAGCTTTTCAAAATGTGTAAGTGTTTTGCGGGCTGTGTCAACTGATTTGAGAATGTGGCTACTATTTTACAGAACGTGCTTAAGTGGCAGAGAAAAACAGAGGTGCCTGCCCTGTGTGGTCAGTCCTGTGTTTGAAGGTTTTTTACTTTTACTTGGTATGTAGCTGTCATTGGTAATTAATTTCACATGTATATTTAGGAAAGGAGCTATGTGCTATCAACATGACATACATAATTTTGTCATTAGAGTCATGTGATAGAGGGCAGAGATACTTGTAAGCTGAGTGAAAAAGCATAGAAGGAGATTTTACATAAACTCCACCAGAACCCAAGGGTTTTATTATTGAGGGAAATTAGAGGCAAACTTTTCAGAATAGCTTTGTGAAGCGGGAAGTTGCAGTTGACTTTTTAGAGCAGGGGTTCCCAAACTTTAGAATGCCATGGAGCTTTGCCATTAACTGAGGGGTTCATGGGCCCCAGGTTGGGAACCCTGTTTTAGAGTTTACTGAAAAGGTTAGATGAGGCTAGGGCAGTGGATGTTAGCAAGGCTTTTGACAATGTCCCACATGGTAGGCTAGTCTGGAAGGTTAGGTCCCATGGAATTGAGCGAGAGCTTAATAGGTTGATTCAAAATTATGCTAGAGGTGGGAAGCAGAGGGTGGTGGGTGAAGGTTGTTTAACGGAGTAGAGGCCAATCACTAGCAGCGTGCTGCAGGAGTCGGTATTAGGACTCTTGTTTTATAGAAATGATTTAGATGTGAATGCACAAGGCTTGATTCGTAATTAGGAGTTATTGTTGATAATGAAGTAAGTTATCATAGATTACAGGAGAACCTTGATCAGTTAGGGCAGTGCGCCGAGGAGTAGTAAAAAGATTTCAATACAGATATACAGTATGTGAGGAGTTGCACTTTGGAAGTCAAACCACCATGGTAGTTATACTATGAATGGCAGGACACTAGGGAGTGTCACAAATCAGAGGCACCTAGGAGTATGTGTGTATAGTTTGTTGAAACTGGTGTCACGGGTAGACAGGTGCTCAAAAGGTGGTCAGTGTTCAGTTCGTCATCACTCAGGGCACTGAATACAAGAATTGGGACAGTGTATTGCAGTGGTATAAAATGCAACATTAGCAACTTGAGCAGATTTGGTATTCCACCAAAGACTCCTAGAAATTTCTACAGTTGTACTGCAGAGAAAGTTATGACTGCTTACATCTCAACCTGACATGGAGGTTCCAATCCACGAGAGCTCAAGTGGCTGCAGAGGGTTGTAGACTCAGCCAGCTCCAACTCCAGCACAACTGTCCCCACCATCCTCGGGAGGCAGTGTCATCACCAAGGATCCTCACCATCCAAGACATACCCTCTTCTCATTTCTGAACGGTCCACGATGGCATGAAAATTGACTTCTCTAACTTCCGTTAGTGCCCCTCCTCCCCTTCTTACCCCATCCCTGACATATTTAGTTGCTTGCCTGTTCTCCATCTCCCACTGGTGCTCCCCCCCCCCACTTTCTTTCTCCTGAGGCCTCCCGTCCCATGATCCTTTCCCTTCTCCAGCTCTCTATCACTTTCGCCAATCCCCTTTCCAGCTCTTCGCTTCATCCCACCCCCTCCGGTCTTCTCCTATCATTTCACATTTCCCTCTCCCCCCACTACTTTCAAATCTCTTACTATCTTTCCTTTCGGTTAGTCCTGACGAAGGGTCTCGGCCCGAAACGTCAACAGCACTTCTCCCTATAGATGCTGCCTGGCCTGCTGCGTTCCACCAACATTTTATGTGTGTTGTTTGAATTTCCAGCATCTCCAGATTTCCTCATGTTTGCTCCATGAACCTCACTATTCGTTTTCTTTTTCCCTATATATTTTTGTAAGTTTTAGTAATTTTATCTGCACTGTACTGCTGCTGCAAATATTTTGACATAGCAGTTAGTAATAATAAAGCTGCTTCTGGTTTTAATTTTGTTGAATGGTGGATTCTCTAAATGATCTGTACTAGCTGGGAGCTTTCCATGTTTTACTGAAGTCACCTGTAATTTATGGAAACCTCGATTTGCAGGAACATTGGAGGGAACATCAATTTGCTCAACTCAGTTGTCCACAAGGGCACCTGAACTCGGACCTTCCAAGCTCTTGACATTGCATGCAAAAAGATCTGTAAAGGTGCCAACTGTAGACTGCTGGCCAAGGTTCCAGAGTCAGTTTCCATACAAATCCCTAGGGTGTTCACACACTAAATGAAGGATAAAGACTCAATGAATCTACCTCAGTCTCAGTAATGCTTCCCACCACTCATCACCTCCTTCTAAAAAAGTAAAACAACATTTCCTCTTGAACATCTCTTAGTTGGGCACTTCACTGTACTTTTCGAGAAATTACAGAGTGCAGTCCAGTGCATCACACCAACTAGCCTCTCCTCCATTATCTGTATTTCCCTCCGTCTTGCTAACGCATAACCAAGGATCACTCACAGTCTGAACAACACCTGCATGTTAGATCTGTAGTGGGGAATTAGCTTTACAGTACCAGCAACCAGTGTTCAATTACCGCCGCTGTTTGTAAGGAGCCTGGACATTTTCCCTGTGACCGCGTGGGTTTCCCCCAGGTATTCCGGTTGGTAGGTTAATTGGTTATTGTAAATTGTCCCATGATTAGGCTAGGATTAAATCAGGGGATGCTGGGCAATGTGATTCAAAGGACCAGAAGGGCTTGTTCTGCGCTGTATCTTAATAAATAAATAAATACCGTGAGTGTGGAGAATATGCCTTTAATCAGCCTGTCAAGTTCTGAGCAACAATGGCCTTTTGGGATTCTTCCTGTGAACTGTTTACAGGCCCTCCAGTCTCCAAACCACCTCCTCAAGCAACCACACTCATCCACCTGACTCAATCCAGCTGCTTCACTGTCTGCACTTTGTCTACAGTGTCTGAACACCACTGGAACCAAGCACATTTGATAGAGCTCTCTCTTCTCCTTAGCAACTCTTCCTCGACCGTACCAAAATCCTATCTCTTCATGTCCTTTCCTGCCGGTGCTTGAACCTGCCATGACATGGTGCCCCGAATAGTACTCCTGGCCCTGGTGTGGTCTGGCCACCACACTCCATCAATCTGTGCTGTTTCCATATTTCCTTATAACACAGAAGGTTGTACTTCAGCCAAATGAGTCTATGCCAGACAATACCATTCAACCACTAAATGTCCCTGTAATCTGTTCTGCCTCTCAAGAGAACAGCCAAAATAGTCAAGGACCCTCCCACTCTGTTCATTCTCTCTTCTCATCTTTACCCTCAGACAGAAGATACAAAAGCTTAAGCACGTATATCAGCCATTTCAAGCACAGCTTCTTTCCCGTTGCTATCGGACTCTTGAACAGGCCTCTCATACGCTAAGCAGTGAACTCTTGATCACCAAGTCCACCTTGTCATGGTCTTTTTATTCACCTGTCTACCTTCATTGCACTTTATTCTACATTCTGTTCTCCTTATTACTATATTGATGTAATTATACTTGGAATAATCTGTCTTGAATGGCAGACAAACAAACAAAAGCTTTTCACTGTACCTCAGTACATGTGATAATAATAAACCATGTCCAATTTCAGCCATTAGTCTTTGTATAAAGAAGGTTAACACTTTGTATATGAATGAATAGTTTGCCTGAATCAGTTTTGGAAAATTATTTAATAGTTATAAAAGCACTAATTAGGCTACATGGATGCCTCAATGTTTTATTGTGAAATATATTCACATTTACTGGAGTTATATATTGCAAATTCATCAGGCGACTTTTTTGCTTAATCTCCCTTTTGTCCTGAAGGTTAATGTCATGCACTCTAGCGAGAGAGTTCAAAATGACAACTGGATTTGTCCAAAGAGAAATTGTATGTCGAACGCATAATAAGCATTACAACATACATATAAATATACTGGCTTCACACACATGTAGACAGACAAGCAAGCACACACACACATACATAACATATACAGACATGCCAAAATGGTTTTAATGAGTAGGTATTGATGTAGCTATGAAGAAGGCAAGACAGCGGTTATACTTTATTAGGAGTTTGAAGAGATTTCTCATGTCAATAAGTACACTCAAAAACCTCTATAGTTGTACCATGGAGAGCATTCTGACAGGCTACATCACTGTCTGGTATGGAGGGGCTACTGCACAGGACCGAAAGAAGCTGCAGAAGGTTGTAAATCTAGTCAGCTCCATCTTGGGTACTAGCCTACAAAGTATGCAGGACATCTTCAGGGAGCGGAAAGGCAGCATCTATTATTAAGGACCTCCAGCACCCAGGGCATGCCCTTTTCTCACTGTTACCATCAGGGAGGAGGTACAGGAGCATGAAGGCACACACTCAGCGTTTCAGGAACAGCTTCTTCCCCTCTGCCATCCGATTCCTAAATGGATCTTTGGACACTAAGTGTTTGGACACTAAGATTCCTAAGTGAATCTTTGGACACTACCTCACTTTTTTAAAATATACAGTATTTTTGTTTTTGTATGTTTTTAAAAAACTTTTCAATATACGTAATTGATTTACTTGTTTATTATGATTATTATTTTTATTATAATTTTTGTTCTCTGCTGGATTATGTATTGCATTGAACTGCTGCTGCTAAGTTAACAAATTTCACATCACATGCTGGTGATTCTGATTCTGATCTAATTTTGAGAACAGGAGCCACAATAGCAGAGAGTTGCCTAAAGTACAGTAATACAATCTCAGGGTTCACATGATCCTAACCAATTCAATGAGCTACCCTACCACTTAACGTAATTATAACCAATTAGCTTTTTATTGTCTGTGGCAGTTTCTAACTACCATTAACCTTAAGTTTTTTGCTTAATACATGGAGAACTCTCTTGCAATGCAAGTCTGAAAAAAGTCTTCAATGATAATGTTACTCTGAAAGGGATGTTCACTATATCACCACGTGTGGAAAAAAACCCAGTCATACAGGGCCTAGTTGGTAACCATTAAATTTCAGTGTGGGGGAGGTGAATACAAGAGGGCATTTATGTGTAATTTAAGGCTTTGTTGTGAGCTGTATAGACATAGCTGAATTTAGTTGCCATGGTCACTGGTGAATTAGGTAACAAAGACAGGAACAGGCTTTATCATTAAAGTGTCGAACTCCGTTTGCTGTGAATGATTCTACACAATAAAGAGATTTCTTTAAAAAATATTTCATTATGTGGTAGCCGAACAACTTATCAATAACTTGCCGCGTTGCATTCTTAGCCTTTCTTGCTGTCCTTAGACCAGCTGCAACCCTGCAATCAATTCCCATCTTGGAATGAAAAGGAACCCAGTGCAAATTAAATTCAAAGTTCAGGCTCAAGTTATTATCAAAGTATGTATATATGACACCATATACTACCCTGAGATTCATGTTCTTGCAAGCATTTACAGGCAAACTAAGAAATACAATAGAATTTATGAAAAGACATATGTAAACAAAGACCAGCAAACAACCATTGTGCAAAAGACAGACTGATACTGAGAACGTGAATTGTAAAGAGCTCTTGGCAGTGAGTTTGTTGGTTGTGGTAGTTGAAGTTATCCATGCCATTTTAGGAGCCTGGTAAGAACTGTTCTTGAACCTGACGTTAAGTAACCTAGGACCCTGCCCGATGGTGGAGGCCTCCTCACCCCTAGGCTACAATCCACTACAGAACATTGGAGAATTATCTGGCCCCTTTCAGTACGACAAGATGTTCCAAAGGCCTTTGCAGCCAATGTTGTCCTTTTGAAGTCCTAGCTGATATTATGGAGGAAATGTGGCAGCTAATTTAGATTGCTGAACTTCTGGCTAGGATCTTTATATCCTCGTTGTCCATGGGAATGGTACTGGAGGATTGGAGGGAGGTGAATGCTGTCACCTTGTTCAAAAAAGGTAGTAGGAATAGTCCAGGTAATTATAGACCAGTGAGCCTTACGTCTGTGGTGGGAAAGCTGTTGGAAAAGATTCTTAGAGACAGGATCTATGGGCATTTAGAGAATCATGGTCTGATCAGGGACAATCAACATGGCTTTGTGAAGTGCAGATTGTACCTAACAAGCCTGTTAGAGTTCTTTGAGGAGGTGACCAGGCATATAGATGAGGGTAGTGCAGTGGATGTGATCTACATGGATTTTAGTAAGGCATATGACAAGGTTCCATATGGTAGGCTTATTCAGAAAGTCAGAAGGCATGGGATCCAGGGAAGTTTGGCCAGGTGGATTCAGAATTGGCTTGCCTGCAGAAGGCAGAGGGTCGTGGTGGAGGGAGTACTTTAAGATTGGAGGGTTGTGACTAGTGGTGTCCCACAAGGATCTGTTCTGGGACCTCTATTTTTTGTGATTTTTATTAATGACCTGGATGTTGGGGTAGAAGGGTGGGTTGGCAAGTTTGCAGATGACACAGAGGTTGGTGGTGTTGTAGATAGTGTAGAGGATTGTCGAAGATTGCAGAGAGACATTGATAAGATGCAGAAGTGGGCTGAGAAGTGGCAGATGGAGTTCAACCCAGAGAAGTGTGAGGTGGTACATTTTGGAAGGACAAACTCCAAGGCAGAGTACAAAGTAAATGGCAGGATACTTGGTAGTGTGGAGGAGCAGAGGGATCTGGGGGTACATGTCCACACATCCCTGAAAGTTGCTTCACATGTAGAGAGGGTAGTTAAGAAAGCTTATGGGGTGTTAGCTTTCATAAGTCGAGGGATAGAGTTTAAGAGACGCAATGTAATGATGCAGCTCTATAAAACTCTGGTTAGGCCACACTTGGAATACTGTGTCCAGTTCTGGTCACCTCACTATAGGAAGGATGTGGAAGCACTGGAAAGGGTACAGAGGAGATTTACCAGGATACTGCCTGGTTTAGAGAGTATGGATTATGATCAGAGATTAAGGGAGCTAGAGCTTTACTCTTTGGAGTGAAGGAGGATGAAAGGAAACATGATAGAGGTGTACAAGATATTAAGAGGAATAGATAGAGTGGATAACCAGCGCCTCTTCCCCAGGGCACCACTGCTCAGTACAAGGCTTTAAGGTAAGGACATGGCTTTAAGGTAAGGGGAGGGAAGTTCAAGGGGGATATTAGAGGAAGGTTTTGTGTTTGGTGCGTGGAATGCACTGCCTGAGTCAGTGGTGTAGGCAGATACACTAGTGAAGTTTAAGAGACTACTAGACAGGTATATGGAGGAATTTAAGGCAGGGGGTTATATGGTAGGCAGTGTTTGAGGGTCGGCACAACATTGTGGGCTGAAGGGCCTGTAATGTGCTGTACTATTCTATGTTCTATTTATTTAGTGCACAGCAACCTCCCACAATCAAAGTCAAAGACGTGTTTATTGTCATTTACACAAATACATACATACACAGGCACAATAAAAAACTTACTTACAACAAAGTCAACTTCAAAATAAATTTATTATCAATGTAGATATATTTCACCATATAGTACCTTGAGATTCATTTTCTTGCAGGCATTTACAGGAAAACAAAAAAACAATAGAATTTTTAAAACTGCATAAACAAAGGCTGACAACAACCAATGGGCAGAAGAAGACAAATTGCGCAAATAACAAAAAACAATTTATACTGAGAACATGATTTATGGAATACTTGAAGTGAGTTTGTAGGTTGTAGAATCAATTCAGTGTTGAATTTATCCACACTGGTTCAGGAACCTGATGGTTGTATGGTAAAAACTGTCCCTGAAACTGGTGCTGTGGGACCCAAGGCTTCTGTACTTCCTGCCCGATGGTGGTAGTGAGAAGACAGTATGGTCTGCATGGTGGGGGTGGGGGGGAAGCCATTCTTGATCATTGATGCTGCTTCCTTGTAATGCTCCTTGTAGATGTGTTCGGGGTGGTGGGGGGAGGTATTTGCATCATAGGCACATAGCATCAGATAAGCAGCATTCAGAAGAAAAACATAAACATATTAAACACAATTTTTACAAAGAAGAACATAACTAGAACAAAAGATCTATTTCAGTGCAAACTATTCAAAGTAGCCATGGTGTTCTTAGTGATTAGAGTTGTTCTGGTTGGCTCAAGAACTGATGGATGAAGGGAAGTAGCTGTTGTTGAATCTGGTGTTTGGGCTTTGGGCTTCTGCCCGATGGTAGTTGTGAGAAGATGGCATGGCCCAGATGGTGAAGAGTCTTTGATGATGGATGTTGCCTTCTTATGGTAGTGAGGGATGTGTTGATGATGTATTGGGTGGAGGTCACTACTCTCTGCGGCTTCTTATATTTCTGTGCATTCAAGCTGCTATATCCGAAAATGATGCAACCAGTCAGAACAACGAGGTAATATACAAATAATTGGTCCTCCTGCATTATTTGCAGGAGAAATATTGTCCAAAACATAAAAATAACCCCCCTATTCTTCAGAATAATGTCATGGGATCTTTGCATCCAAGTTGAGGTCTCAGTTTAATGTTTTATATAGAAAATAGCACTTTCAATTGTGCAGCGCTCTCTGCACTGTGATGAAGTGCCAGCTGAGTAATAGTGTGGGAATTTTTAATGCAAAAACCCATGGAAAGGCAGGATGGTGCAGTAATTTCCTTTACTTGTCATATGTACTTTGGAACATCTAAACATATGGTGAAATGCGCTATTTTGCACAAAATCAAACAAGCAAGGATTGTGCTGGGGGCAGCCTCAAGTGTCACCACATTTCTGGCATCAACATAACATGCCTACAACTCACCAATCCTAACCCTGTACATCTTTAGAATGTGGAGGAAACTGGAGCACACGGAAGAAAACCCCGTGGCCACAGGGAGAGTAAAGAGTCTCCTTGTAGACAGCAGCAGCAGGAATTGATCCCTGATCCGTGACAGCAACACCACCGTAACATGCAACTATAAGTTCATCATTTCTGGGTGTTCGCACCATGCTCTAGTCCCAGAACCTGTAAAGATGCTCTTTTTCAAGTAACAATTGAATTCCTTTTTGTAAGCAGTTTGATTTGACTAATTCCTAAATGGAGTGTGAATTCAGGAAATGGAGGTGCAAAGGGTCCTGTAATGCACTAGAGCTCCCTTGAAGATTGAATTGATAGTAAGGAAGGCAAATTCAATGTGAACATTCATTTCAAGAGGACTAAACACCTCCAGGTGCTGCTGTTTCCTCACACATTCCAAAGGCAATCAGAATCAGAATCAGTGTGGTTCTGGCATGTGACGTGAAATTTGCGAGATTTGGTAACTTAGCAGCAGCAGTTCAATGCAATACATAATCTAGCAGAGAGAGAGAAAATAATAATAATAAATAAAATAAAACAATAATAAATAAACAAGTAATCAATTACATATATTGAATAGATTTTTAAAAATGTGCTAAAACAGAAATACTGTATATTAAAATAAGTGAGGTAGTGTCCAAGGCTTCAATGTCCATTTAGAAATCGGATGGCAGAGGGGAAGAAACTGTTCCTGAATCACTGAGTGTGTGCCTTCAGGCTTCTGTATCTCCTACCTGATGGTAACAGTGAGAAAAGGACAAGCCCTGGGTGCTGGAGGTCCTTAATAATAGACGCCGCTTTTCTCAGACACTGCTCCCTGAAGATGTCCTGGGTACTTTGTAGGCTAGTGGCCAAGATGGAGCTGACTAGATTTACAACCTTCTGCAGCTTCTTTCAGTCCTGTGCAGTCACCCCTCCATACCAGACAGTGATGCAGCCTGTCAGAATGCTCTCCATGGCACAACTGTAGAAGTTTTTGAGAGAATTTGTTGACATGCAAATCTCTTCAGACTCCTAATAAAGTATAGCCACTGTCTTGCCTTCTTGATGACTACATTGATATGTTAGGACCAGGTTATATCCTCAGAGATCTTGACACTGAGGAACTTGAACCTGCTCACTCTCTCCACTTGGTATGTGCTCTTTCACCTTACCCTTCCTGAAGTCCACAATCGGCTCTTTCATCTTACTGACATTGAGTACCAGATTAAGGTTAATGAGTTATGGGCATGCTATGTTGGCCCCAGAAGTGTAGTAACATAGAACATAGAACATTACAGCACAGTAATTACAGTAACAGTTGTAGGCTACTCAGCACAATCCTCCTGATTTGATTTGACACCAACAATATATTTCATTGTATGTTATAATGTACATGTGACAAATAAAACTAGTCTTTATTTTGTCAAGCTGGAAAGTTAAGGTGATGGAAATTAAAGGTTGTCTTTTTGACCTGTCAGCAGAAATTGAAGCCCAAGAGGGTTTGTGGCTGCTTTGTGGAGAACTCTAATCTGACAAATTGCTAATTCAGACTCATTCATTTATTTATCACATGTATATCAAAACATACAGTGAAATGTATCATTTGTGTTAACAACCATCACAAGCTAAGGATGTGCTGGGAGTAGCTGCAAGTGTTGCCACTCATAGACGCAAACCTAGCTGCCCTAGAAGCATCCTAACGGAGGAGAGAGGAAGGAATTCCAGAGCTTAAGGCCTTGGCAGCTGAAGGCATGGGGAAAAGAGATGAGGAATGCCAGAAGAAGCCCAAAGTAAACTGATAGACAAGAAGAGGACACAAATCTCGATAGGTTGGAAAAGATCAGAATTATCACAGTGTTATATAATGTGAAATATGTTGTTTTGTGCAGCATTATGGTGCAAAGTCAATATTTCTATAACTTACAATATAAATAAATAGGGCAAATAAGACGGAATATTGAGGTAGTGTTTAAAGACTATTCATAAATCTGACAATCTGATAGCAGAAGGGAAGAAGCTGAAAGAATATCTAAAGAGGAGTGTAAGGCATAGAAGGACTTGAATAAAGAGATCTTGAGTTAGATTCCTGCTTCTTGGCCGAACTCTCTGAGTAACACAGGCTTCTGATAGGGTTGACATTCCTGTTCCAGGCCCACACTGCATCTCCACCATGCTTGTGGCATTCAGTATTGTGGCAGCAAAGTACAGTATCCCCAGAGTGGTCCTTGAGTACATGTGCATCCCACGTACAGAGACGCATGGTCAAAAGTTACACAGCACTTTCTCTACCCAAGAGAAGCTCAGTGCACTGAGTGGTCAGTCAAGTAGCATACACCAGGTATAAATCTCGTGACTAAATTTCAAGGCCAAGATTTAAAGTTTAAATTTATAATGGTAAAGGGAAGTCACTGAGATGCAAGAGGCTGTAAATACTGGAATTTGGAGCAACATACATTGGCTGGAGGAACTTAGTGCAATGAGCAGCGTCGTCATCACAGCTTCGTTGTGAGCCCATGAGGGTACCCTCATCACAGTTTCAGAGCAATGGCAGCAACGGTCACCCACATTGAAACAAACTTACCCAGTTCGATATGGGCTTTGCAGCCTAGACCTGTCTGGTCTGCCTTACTCAGTGAGAGACGACGCTGCCCACCATTTCCACCATCCCAGCTCCATTGTCATCTAAGATCAGGGCAAGCCAGGCATTCGACTTAGTTTTCAGAACCACCACAAATCTAACACAAACTATTTGTGCACTTAAAAGAAATGACAAAGGGAAAAAGAACAGGCTTTCCCAATGGTGTTGAGGTTGAGCGAGCTGGGTCAAAGCCCATACTTGTCTTCCACAAGTTTAGAAAGAGGAATGCAAAGTGTTACATGCTACCTGACAAAATCACCAGCCTGTTTGTTAATTTTCCCAATAAATGATATTTCACTGGCAAGACTTGGTGGAGAAAGAATGAAATGCCTTGATGTAGCAGTAATGCTTAAGTAAAATTCAATTTAATGAATGTATTAATTTTTTTAGAGATACAGTATAGTTACAGGCTTGGGCCCAATGAGATCACAACCGTCCAATTACACACATGTGACTAACCCATTTGCCTTTGGAAAATGAAGGAACTGGAGCACCTGGTGGAAGCCTATGCAGTCACAGGAAGAATGTATACGGTCACAGGAGAACCTTACCAATAACAGTGGAATTGAATCATGGGCACAGTAATAGCATTATACTAACCACTACACTACTGTGCCACCCATTTTGTAGCTCTTAGAACATAGAACAGTACTGCACAGGAACAGGCCCTTCAGCCCACAATGTTGGGCCAAACCAAATCAAATGAGCTATCAAATGGCCAACTAAACTAATCTCTTCTGCTGATGCAATGTCAATATCCTTCCATTTCCCTCACATTCATGTGCCTACCTAAAATTCTTTAAAGTTTCTGGCCCTATTGCTACCAAGGCAGCACATTCCAGTTACTCACCGCTCTCTGCATAAAAAAAAAAATTGCCCCTCACACCTCCTTTGAAATTAGTTCAATAGTTCCATTTAATATCAGAGAATGTATACAATATACAACCTGAAATTCTTACTCTCTGCAGACATCCTCTAAACAGAAAAAACCCCAAAGAATGAATGACAGAAAAATGTAAGATTCACAAAGCCCCCTGCTCCCCCCATGCACGATCAGCATCAACCCTCCTTCAATCCACCCTACACTTACTCTAGCATAAAGCATCAGCATTGCCCCCACCCTCCATGCCAGCAGCAGCAAAGCCCCCAAAGAAGGTCCATGGTCTACAGTACATTAAAAAATTAACCATCACTCCAACATTTCAACATCCTGCAGGCTCTCTCTCTCTCTCTCTCTCACTAACAAGTGAGAGACAGATATTGCTTCTTCCACAGAGAGAGGGGAAGGCAACAGTTGCTATTCAGTCTGAAATGTTCTTTTAATTTCAAGTTCCTCGACTCGAGAATCAGTAGCAAAAAAGAGAGAAAGAAAAGGCTCCAGAAGGTCCTGATTTCAGGATGAACCTGCCAAGAAATGCAGCTGATCAGCAAGCTCTAAGAGCAGGAACACGCCGTTGTGCAGAACTGCAGTTTTGAATGCCACTGTAAATCAAGATCCTGACAGGACCCTAGCCACCCTGAAAAAGAAAATAGAGACAATAGAATAGGAAGAATTTAATTGTTTCACATTAGCTGGGAGAAGTCACCCTCCAGCGCCCACTCAAATTATCCCCTCAAATTTAACTCAGATTACCCCCTCTCAACTTGAATGCATGCCCTCTGGGAGTAGACATTTCTGTCTTTTTCATAATCTTATAAAGCTCTATCAGATGTCCCCTCAGCCTTCCCAGCAACAGAGAAAACAACCTCTCGATGTAGCTCATGTCCTCCAATCCAGGCAGTATCCTGGTAAACCACATACAAAATTGCTGGAGGAACTCAGCAGGCCAGGCAATACCTATGGGAAAAAAAGTAAGCAGTCTACATTTCGGGCTGAGACCCTTCATCAGGACTGGAAAGGAAGCAGGAGGAGAGGAAGAGGTATAAGGTGGCAGGTGATAGGTGGGCAGGGGTGAAGTAAAGAGCTGGGAAATTGATTGATGAAAGAGGTAAAGGCCTGGAGAAGGGGAAATTTGATAGGGGAGGACAGAGACCATGGAAGAAAGAGAAGGGGAAGGAGCATGAGAAGGAGGTGATGGGCAGGTAAGGAGATAAGGTGAGAGAGGGAAACAGGAATGGGGAATGGTGAAGGAGAGAAGGGGGCAATTCCTTTTCTTCTATGGTTTTCTGTCCTCTCCTATCAGATTACCCCTTCTCTGGTCCTTTATATCTTTCACCAATCAACTTCCCAGCTCTTTACTTCACTCCTCCTCCTCTCCTGGTTTCGCTATCACCTGCTACCTTGTACTTCTTCTGTTTGCACTTTTCCATAGATACTCCCTGACCTGCTGAGTTCCTCCATTGATGCTGCCTGACCTGCTAAGTTCCTCCAGCATGTTGTGTGTTGCTTTGGATTTCCAACATCTGCAAATTTTCTCCTGTTTGTAGTATCGTGGAAACCCTCTCCAAAGCCTCAATGTACTTCCATAACTGGCTGGCCAGACCTGTGTGCAATACTCCAGATGCAGCCTAACTAGAGCTTCATGAAGCTGCAACATAATTTCCTGACTTCTGGACTTAATGCCTTGAATAATAAAGACAGGCATTCCATAAACCATCTTAACCACTCCATCAACCTGCATAGCCATTTCCAAGGAGCTATGAACTTGAACCCCAGGATCCCTCAGCTCATCAACACTGTTCAGGTTCTTGCCCTGAACCGTTACTGTCTCTTTGTATCTCACCTACCAAGATGCAACACTTCATATTTGGCTGGGTTAAATGCCATTTGCCATTTCTCTGCCCAAATCTGCAACTGATCTATATCCTTTCACATTCTTTCCAAGTATTCTAAACTCTCTGCAACACCATCAATCTTCATATCATCTGCATTTTCATCCAGGCCATTTATATACATAACAAACAGCAGAGGGCGCAGCACAGATCCCAGTGGAACACCACTACTCAGAGACCTCCGGCGAGGATAAATCCCTCTGTCTGCTATGGGCATGCCAGTTCTGAATCCAAACAGCCAATTCACCATGGATCCTGTGCATCTTAATCTTCTGGACTGAGCCTCCCATGAAGGAGTTGTCAAACACCTTACTAAAATCCATGTGAACAACAGCCACAGCTCTATCTTCATCAATCACCATCGTCACCTTGTCAAAAAAACTCAATCAAATTAGTAAGACATGACTTGCCCTGCACAACTCCATGTTGACCCTCCCTATTTATTCTCCAGTAACTTCTCTGCCATTGATGTGAGACTCACTGGTTGATAGTTTGCATGATTATCCCTGGTTCCCTTCTTGAATAATGAAACAACATTATTTACTTGCCAGGCCTCCAGGACCACACCTGTGACTAGGGAGGACGTAAGAATATTGGTCAAGGCCCCAACAATCTTTTCTCTTGCCTCCCTTAATAACCTGGGGTAAATCCCATCAGACTCTGGGGCATTATCCACCTTTATGTTCTTTAAGAGATCCAACACCGCCTCCTCCTTTACCTCAAAGTGCCCTTGCACTGATCTGCCTATCCTCCATGTCCTTCTCCTTGGTAAATGCTGATGTAAAGTACTCATTAAGGACCTCATCCACATCCTCTGCACCCAAGCAAAAGTGGCCCTACCCTCTGCCTAACTTCCTCCTGCTCTTGATATATGTATAGAATACCTTGCAATTCTCATTAATCCTATTTGCCAAGGACTATTCATGCCCCTTCTGACTTTTCTAATTCCCTTCTTGAGTTCTTTTCTGGTTTCTTTATAATCCTCAAGGGCTCTGCCTGATCCTCACTTCTTCAGCTTTACATAATTTTCCTAACTCTTCTTAACTAAATTCATCACCTCTCTCAAAATCTGAGGTTCTCTTACCTTGCCATTCTTGGCATCCTTCTGACTGGATCATACCTGTCCTGTACTCTGTACAGTTGGTCTTTAAACACCTTCGACATGTTGGATGTGGACTTGCCCAGAAGCACTGGTTCCTAATGAATTCTCCCTAATTCCTGCTGAATGATCTCATAATTTGCTCAGCTCCAATTTACTTTTCTCCTGCAAATTCCATACTTATCCTTATCTACAGCTATCTTAAAACTTAAAGAATTGTGGTGACTCTTCCCTAACTGTTCACCCACTGAAAGGTCAGTCACCTGGCCAGGCTCATTACCCAACACCAGGTCCAGTACAGCCTCTCCTCTTGTTGGACTATCTACATATTGATACTGGCTGCACCTAACAAATTCTGCCCATATAAACCACTGCACACAGAAAGCCTTTGTTTATATTCGGGAAGTTGAAGTCCCCCATGACAACAACTCTATTGTTGTTATAACTTTCCTTATATCCCTGCATATCTCAGAATGAGAATCAGAGTCAGAATCACTTTATTTCCAGTATGTGAAACATAAGAAATTGGAGCAGGAGTCGGCCATCCAGCCCATCGAGCATGCTCCACTATTCAATAAGATCATGGCTGATCTGGCCATGGACTCATCTCCACCTACCTGCCTTTTACCCGTAACCCTTAATTCCCCTACCATCTATCAAACCTTGTCTTAAATATGTATACTGAGGTAGCCTCTGCTGCTTCATTGGGCAGAGAATTCCACAGATTCATCACCCTCTGGAAAAAGTAGTTCCTCCTCATCTCAGTCCCAAATCTACTCCCCCAAATCTTGAGGCTATGTCCCCTAGTTCTAGTCTCAACTACCAGTGGAAACAACTTTCTTGTCTCTATCTTATATATCCCTTTCATGATTTTATAATTTTTTAAGATATACCAGAATTGATTGTGGTTCAGTGCCAAGCATAACACACTGGGCAACACCGTGAAAGACAGCACAATAGCAACCAAAAAGTTACAAGACAATATGCAAATAGCCATGAGTAATCAACAATTATCAGAGTGGTCACATGCAAAATGTCAGTAATCAAGCTTAGATAAATGTGAATTTATGAACAAACAATAATTATCAACAGAACAGGAAGAGCAGGAAGGGCCAGGAAAGGATGTTGTGCAGGGACAGTTAGGGAGGAGGTGGCAGGAAACCAAATGGTGATAGAGATGATCACAACACTCTCAAATTCATCAGGATACGCCCTGAGATGTTATGTTTCCTAAGCTGGTGTAGTCTCTACTGGGCTTTCCTAGTGATGGGCGTAATGTGCTTGTCCCACTTCAATGTATCGGTAATGGTAGTCCCCAGGACTTTGAATGACTCGACCAAGGGCCTGCAACTAGGGGGTTGATGCACCATCAATAGCTCTCTCTGAGACGTGAAGGTGAGATATCGGCTTTTATTGACTGGAAGAAAGAACAAGCAGTAGTTGACCACCATACAACATCCTGGAGACTGAGGGAGGAGCCATGCCTCCAATCGCCTTTATACAGGGGTCTGTGGGAGGGGCCACAGGAGCAGTCAGCAGGGGGCGTGTCCAGACAGGTATATGTAGTTCACCACAGGGGTTGTCAGCAGAAGTCAATCCTCATTTCCACTGTATTGATAGCATTATGCTCCAAGTTGTTACAAACACACTATGTCGCAAGACAGTCTACATCTCTTTGATAACAGTCACTTCACTGTTAGGGACAAAACCAACTACAGTCACATCATCGGCAAACTTTAGGATTTTAATGGATTTGTCTGTGGCCGTACAGTCATTTGTATAAAGTGAAAACAGGAGGGGAGAAAAAACACAGTCTTCGGGACAGCCTGTGCTTATAGACGTTGGATCGGGCAAGGAGGGGCCCAGTTTACATACCATTTCCTTCCAGTCAGGAAGTTCGTAATCCACTGACAGATACAGATGGGTACAGCAACCTCAGGACAATTGTGTTGAAGGTGGAGCTGAAATCCACAAACAAGATCCTCACTTACTGCAGGTGTGGAGGGAGCCCAAATATTGAAGAAGGTGGTGAACACACAAGTTAACTGCATCCTCAACCGAGCGATTTGCTCTCTAAGCAAACTGTAGTGAGTCAACAAGAGGACTAGTAATGGATTTAAGACAGGTCAACATCAGACATGTAAAGGTTTTCATAATTACTGAAGTCAAAGTGACTAGCCTATAATTATTAGGTCCAGTGATCTTGTATTGTTTTGGAACTGAAACGATTGTAGCAACTTTAAAGCAGTGTTCGTCAATGTTCCAGTGGTTATTGGGGGGTGGGGTGCCTTGTAGGACAATCCCATCAGAGTGATTGCACCCTTCCTATTTTTGAATTCTATCCATATAGACTTCAGTGGAAGAGTCCTCCATTATGGCCCTCTAAGTGCAGCTGTGATATTGTCCCTGGTTACTAGTGCAACTTCCCTACCTCTTTTACCTCCCTCTCGTTTCTAAAACATCAAAACCCTGGGACATTAAGCACACATTCCTGTCCCTCTCTCAACTGAGTCTCTGTAATGGCCACAACATTGTAGTTTCATGCACTGATCCATGTTCCAAGTTCATCAACTTTACCCATAATACTCCTAGCATTGAAATACACACACTTTAAACTGGCTTATCGTATCTATTACTTAGCTCTTGCTTATTTTTACTGGACCCTGATATCTATCTTCCTGTCCATCCCTCCACTTTCTGACCTGATGCTCTGGTTCCCAGCCCCTGCCAAACTAGTTTAAACCCTTCTGAGTGGTGTCTGTGAACCTCCTGGCCAGGATATTGTTTCCCCTCCAGTTTAGGTGCAACCTGCCCCTATTGTACAGGTCATCCCTGCCCCATAGAAAGTTACAATTATCCAAGAACATGAAATCCTGCCCCTTGCACCAATTCCTCAGCCACTTATTCATCTGTATCATCCATTCCTGTCCTGACTAACATGTAATTTGACAAGGTCCCTCATGAGAGACTCATCCAGAAAGTCATGAGGCATGGGATCAGTGGAACCTTGGCTGTTTGGATAAAAAATTGGCTTAAAGGAAGAAAGCAGAGGGTAGTTGTGGAAGGAAAGTATTCTGCCTGGAGGTCAGTGACTAGTGGAGTGCCGCAGGGATCTGTCCTGGGACCCCTGCTATTTGTGATTTTTATAAATGACCTGGATGTAGAGGTGGAAGGATGGATGAGTAAGTTTGCGGATGACATGAAGATTGGAGGAGTTGTGGATGGTGGTCGAAGGTTACAAGAGGATATAGACTGGCTGCAGAGTTGGGCAGAAAAATGGCAGATGGAGTTCAATCCGGACAAGTGTGAGGTGATGCATTTTGGAGGGACAAACCGGAAGACTGAGTACAGGATTAATGGTCAGTTACTTAAGAGTGTGGATGAACCAAGGGACCTTGGGGTTCAAATCCATACATCAGTCAAGGTTGCTGCACAGGTTGATAGGGTTGTTAAGAAGGCCTATGGGATGCTAGGCTTCATTAACAGGGGGATTGAGTTCAAGAGTAGAGAGGTCATGTTGCAACTCTACAAATCTCTGGTGAGACTGCATTTAGAGTATTCTATTCAATTCTGGTCACCTCATTATAGGAAGGATGTGGAAGCTATGGAGAGGGTGCAGAGGAGATTTACCAGGATGTTGTCTGGTTTGGAGAACAAGTCATATGAAGCAAGGTTAGCAGAGCTGGGACCTTTCTCTTTGGAGTGTAGAAGAATAAGAGGGGACTTGATAGAGGTCTACAAGATTATGAGAGGCATAGATAGGGTGGATAGTCAGTACCTGTTTCCCAGGGCACCAATAGCAAACACCAGAGGGCATAGGTACAAAACTAAGGGAGGGAAGTTTAGGGGAGACATCAGGGGTAAGTTTTTTACACAGAGGGTTGTGAGTGCCTGGAATGACTTGCCAGGGATGGTGGTGGAGGCTAAAACATTAGGGGTATTTAAGAGCCTCTTGGACAGGCACATGGATGAAAGAAAAATGGAGGGTTATGGGGTAGTGTGGGTTTAGTACTTTTTTTTAAAGGATTATATGGGTCGGCACAACATGGAGGGCTGAAGGCCTGTACTGTGTCGTAGTGTTCTATGGTTCTATGGTAATACTGGGAGTAATCCAGAGATTACTACCTTGGAGGTCCTGTTCTTCAAGCTCCTTCCTAACTCCCTAAACTCACTGTGTAAGACTTCTTTCCCCTTTCTACCTATGTCATTGACAGCAATGTGCACCATAACCTCTGGCTGCTCACCCTCCCCCTTGAAGATATTCTGCAGCCAATCTGAGACATCCTGGACCCCTAGCACCTGGGAGGCAACACGCTGTCCTGCCATCTCCTTTGTGGCCGCAGAATCCCCTGTCCATCCCCCATCTATTCAGCCTCCTGTTATTATTGCTCTGCCTCACTTCAACCTTCCCTGCTGGGCCTCAGAGCCGAAGAATGGCCATGTGGGAGCCCTGCACTGATTGCTCGCTCCCTTTACTTCTCGTGGTGGTCACCCATCTAATATCTGAAGCCTACTCTCTGTGGGTGTCCACTTTGGTAAAAGGTTCTTCTATGAGGTTTTCGGTCTCCCAGATGGCCCAACTCCATCTTCAGCTCCATTTCCTTGACCTTGTCAGTCAAAAGCTGAAGTTGCATGTACTTCCTGCAGATGTAGTCATCAAGGAGACTGTTAGGTACCCTGCATTCCAACATCTTACAAGAAGAGAATACCACTGCCTTTATTACCATCCTGCCTACACTTCTCATACCTTTGGCTTTAACTTCTTCAGTTTAAGCTCTACAATTAACTAAATTATTCCGAATAATTTAGCACCTTTTGCTTCTGCCTGTCATGCTAAAACCTGTTGAGCCAAAGCCACCCACTCTAACCCATGTCTAACCCACAATGGCTGCTCCATTTATGCCTCACTTTTTTTATTATCCCTTTCTAAATTACTAATAACCCAAGGAATCTCCCGCTCCACAGACAATTCCCAACAGGTGCTGCTCACTTTTAAAAACTGCTGCTTCAAGGAACTGTCTCCAACTCACTCCATAGACTTCCTGTTACAGGTAATTCAAGATTCAAGATTGTTTAATGTCAAGTGTAAAGGAGAATGAAATAATTCTTATTCCAAATCTGATGTAGCATATAAAAACACACACTAAGACAATGAACACTATAGTTCAAAAAAGTTAAATATAGCTTATATACATAGGTTGTCTGTACAGACAGGAGTGTCTGTACATACGGTGACTCTGACAGGAAATGATAAAGGGCATATGGTGGAGTGGGTAGTGGGTGAAGGTGTTGATCAGCTTACTGCTTGGGGGAAGTACCTGTTTTTGAGTCTGGTGGTCCTGGATTGCTACATAGTCTCCTCCCTGATCATTTATTTATTTAGAGATACAGCATGGTATTTCTTTTGGCCCTTTAATCATGCCACTAGGCAACCCCCAATTTAACCCTAGCCTAATCATAGGACAATTTACAGGGACCAACTACCTACTAACCAGTACGTTTTTGGACTGTTAGAGGAAATGGAAACTCCTGGGGAAAACCCATTGGGAGGATGTACAAACTTCTTACTGAGGACACCGTGATTGAACGAATGTGTCAATCTGAAATAGCGGCATGCTAACCACAACGCCACCATGAGCAGGGTAGGTGGGAACCTTCGTTGCATGGCTAGCCCTTTTCTGGCACTTTTCTTTATTTGCAGTATGTCCTTGATGGCAGGTGGTGTGTTGGGCTGTTTTGACTACTAACTGTCCGCTCCAGTGCAGTCTCTGCACCAGGCAGTGATGCAGCTTGTTAGGAGGCTCTCTATTGTGCCTCTGTAAAAGGTCGTAATGTTGAATTGACCACAAAGGCAGCTTGAGAACTCTTCCGCTCAAAATGGATTCTCAAATGCTACTGGGATTGTGGTGAGGCACTGCAACACAACAGTTTCCCTTTCCCTCATTCCTTCCCTGGGCTGCTTAACCACAGGTCCCAGGCTGGTGTTAATTAGCAATGTAAATCCCTCTGCTCTCCAGCACTATATCATTATTTCAAGGTTCTGGTAAACATAACACCATTGTACTGCAAACTATTGTGACGGGAGAACTTTTGCTAAGTCACGGTGGATTCTTGTCCTGAGTCCTGATCAGTTTAATTCAAATTTAATTGTCATTCAACCATGCATGAATACCCATGAATACAGCCAAACAAAACAACATTTCTGAGGCCTAGGTGCAACACACATTACCAATAGTCACACACAGCACATATACAATATCAGTAAAGTACAGTCACACAGAAGAATACAGACCCTGAGTCCATAACTGTGGCAGCAATCTGCTGAATGACCATGAAGGGCAGTACAGTACTGACTGCAGCTTGGACGCCACAACCTACAGCCTCTGGTGGAGTGCACTAACTCTGACGCCTCTCTCCTGGACACCTGTATTACCTGTTTGGCCTGAACATCAACTGCTTATTCCCCTCCACAGATGCTGCCTGACTTACTGAGTTCCTCCAGCATTTTGTGTGTGTTCATCAAGATCTCCCACTTCTGGAGAATCTCTTGTGCTAACAGTAGATCCTTATCTTGTGCAAGTCAAGTTGAGACTCTCTCCTGGCCAATGCCATTGGCTGCTGTAAAAGGACCAAAGCTCTGACCATTTCCATTAGTACATCGGTGGGCAAACTAAGCCAAGATCAGCTAATTGGACGACAGTATAGATTTGTGTACAGGGGCAGTACACATGCTCCTGTCTATATCAACGGTGTTGAGGTTACGAGGGTTCAGAAGTTCAAGTTGCTGAGAGTGACCATCACCAAAGCCTCTCGTCATCCAAACACATAGCCGCTACAACCAATAAAGCTCATTGGTGTCTCTAACATTAAAGAAATTTTGCATCTTTGCATTGTACTGCTGCAAACAATCAATTTCATGTCATAATAAATCTGACTCTGATGTTCAGCTCTGAGCTGCCAGGCCTAAGTGGGACCATTCAGCTTTGTACAATGGAGTGTGTCTTGCTGTGAAGACTGTGCAGCAGTCAGTGCTGTCACAGATAGCTCAGCGACGACAAGGTCCAGTAGCATAGTGTGTATAATGAGCACTCGTGAGGCACCATGGTGGCGTACCCTGTTAGCACAATGCTTTATAGTTTAATTCTCACTGTTGTATGTAAGGTGTTTGTACGTTCTCCCCATGGCCCCCGTGGGCTTACTCTGGTTTCCTTCCACATTCCAAACATGTATGGGTTAGGGTAAGTAAGTTGTGGGCATGCAATGTTAACACTGGAAACATGGTGACACTTGTGGGCTGCCCAAAGCTCATCTGTAGACTGATGGTCATAAACGCAAGCAACACATTTCACTGTTTGATTTGATGTACATGCAACAAATAAAGCTAATCTTTAGATTTTTTATCTTATAAGACTCCAAAACTGATATCCACGAGTGAGTTTGCAGTTATTCCTGTGGATGACGTCTTTGGTTATTTTGCATATATTTAAAAAAAGTACAAAGTTATAAGGAAACTGAAACCCCGGGCTTTCCTCTATTGCTTCATAGTTATTACTTCACCATTTCTCATCACTTTATTTCCTGAACCAGAAGTGAATCTTAGCCTTTGATTGCTTCATCCGGATTGTCATCAATTGCCTGAAGCAACTGCTTGTTATTCACTCCCCACTTGTTGCCATCGCAGCCTCACAGATCAGCAAACTGGGATCGTCTACCCCCAGGACAGGCCTAGAATTTCCAGTTCACTCTTGAAGGGTCTTGACCTGAGACATTGGCAGCCTATTCCCATCACGGATGCTGCTTGACCTGCTGAGTTCCTCCAGCATTTTGGGTGTTGCACCAAGCATATCATTATATGTTAAATGAGCATCGTTTTTCTTTTTCAAGCATTTCACAACTTTGACAGGTTATTATAGAGGGCCCTGTCCCTCAGTATCATTCTTGGTTTGGTTTATTAAATTGTCACGCCTACTAAAATACAGTGAAAAGCTTTTGTTTCGTCTGCTTGCTGGACAGATTATGCCATGCATAATCCAATGGGCACTTTATTAGGTATAGGAGTGGAATCTGATGTGGTCTTCTGCGGCTGTAGTCCATCTACTTCAAGGTTTAACATGTTGTGCATTCAGAGATGCTTTTCTTAACTCCACAGTTGTAATGTGTGGTTACTTGAATTACTGTTGCCTTCCTGTCAGCTTGTACCAGTCTGGCCATTCTCCTCTGTCCTCTCTCATTAACAAACATCCACAGAACTGCTGCTCACTGGATATATATTATTTGCTTTCCACACCATTCTCTGTAAACTTGAGAGACTGTTGTGCATGAAGACCTCAGGAGATCAGCAGTTTCTGAGATACTCAAACCATCCTGTCTGGCACCAACAATCATTCCATGGTTTAAAGTGTTTGGTTGAACAACAACTGAACCTCTTGACGATATCTACATGCTTTAATGCATTAAGTTGTTGCCACATAATTGGCTGATTAGATATTTGTGTTATTGAGCAGGTGTACAGGTGCCCTTCCCTTGGACAACATTGGTGGTGTGGAGAGGGGAGATTTGCAGCTTGCCGGTCTTCCATAAAAAAAAATCCTTGCCCAGGCTTGCACCCTGGAAACTTTCAAAGGTGCAGATCCATGGTCTATCAAGACTAATGGAGGCCTACACACACTACACAGGTGTACCTAATAAAGTGGCCACATGGTGTAATTACTATGAGATGCTGAAAAGAGAACACAATTCAAAACTGAGTGTTACGGTTATAGAGAAAGTGCAGTGTAGATAAACAAAGTGTAAAGGTGACTATGAGGTAGACTGGGCAATCAAGAATTCACCTTTAGCACATGAGAAGTCCATTCAAGTGTCTGATAACACTAGGACAGAAGCTGTCCTTCGGCCTGGTGGCATATGCTCTCAAGCTTTTCCATGTTGTACCTGATGGCAGAGGGAAGAAGAGAGAATGGCTGGTGTGGCAGAGGTCCTTGGTAATGTTGCCTGCTTTCCTGAGGCAGCAGGAAGTGTAGACAGAGTGAATGGAGGGTGGTCCAGTTTGCATCGTGGACTGAGTTGTGTCCACAATGCGGCAGAGTAGCTACCATACTAAGCCATGATGCATCCAGATGTCCAGTGGCCTTTTCCCATAGAGCTTGAGAGTGTCTCTCACCCTGTATCCTGCACCTCAAAGTCATAGAATCATGGAGTTATTCAACATGGGTGCAAGCCCTTCATCCCAATGAGCCTACGCTGACCACATTGTCCACACAGCTAGTGCTGCGATCCCCCTAAGCCCCACCCTTCCAAATGATAGTATCGTACCTCAACTACTTCCTCTGGCAGCTCATTCCATATACTCACAACCTTCTGTGTGAAGAAGTTGCCGTCGGTTGCTTTTTAAATCATTCTCCTCTTACTCTAAGTCTGTGCCTCCTAGTTTTGAACTCCCTTATCCCGGGGAAAAGACATTTACCAAACGCCTCTCCTAATTGTAAACGTTACGTCACCCCATCATTCTCCTACATTCCAAGGAATAAAAACCTAGCCTGGCCAGCCTCTTCCTATAACACAGGCCACCTAGACCTGGAAACATCCTCATAAATCTTATCAGCATACTTTTTACCAGGTTGTTCCTGTAACGGAGTGCAGTCAGTCACAGTAGTCAGTGTAATCAGCTCCTTGCAATGAGAAGTGACTGAGTTTCCAGCAGACTGGAGTGCCAACTTCACTCAGTTGGCGAACTTCCAGCAGCAGTCAATGCTTTTTCCTCGAAATGGCTGCCAGGCTTTGAGTACATTTAATTCATCAAATACCCAGTGGTACAAAACAAGATTTGATTGGCATTTTGAATAAAATAATAAACACAAGAGATTCTGCAGACAGAAAATCCAGAGCAATGAACACACAATCCTGGAGGAACTCAGTAGCACCTATGGAGAGAAATAAGATCCTTCATCATAAACGTTGACTGTTTACTCCTCTCCATAGATGCTGTCTGATCTGATGTGTTCTAAAATAAGATTGTCTGAGGTGGGGAGGGTGATAAAAGGCAAAGGTCCACTTCTGAAATCACTTCAGCTGTGTGATGAATACATTTAATGAGAGCTGGCATCACTGCCTGGGGTTTGTTTGAAGTAAGAATTCTGTTTATGTCAGGATGCACTGATAAGCAGTGAAGTGCTCTGGGGTGGACTCTGCCTATAGCAGACCACACAAAATCTGGGCAGCGTGGTTGATCTTTTTCTGTGTTTAGGTGGTGAAATGAAGTGAGGATTGCCCAGCAAAACTCCTGGTCTTCTTCAAATAATGCTCTGGACTTTGTTTAAATAGCTACCAGAAGTAGGTTAAAGTATTCATAAGCAAAGAATAAACTGCTGGAGGAACTTAAACATGAGGAAATCTGCAGATGCTGGAAATTCAAGTAACACACGTAAAATGCTGGTGGAATGCAGCAGGCCAGGCAGCATCTATAGGAAGAAGCACTGTCGACATTTCGGGCCGAGACCCTTCATCAGGACAGCCCGAAACGTCAACAGTGCTTCTTCCTATAGATGCTGCCTGGCCTGCTGCGTTCCACCAGCATTTCGTGTGTATTGCTGGAGGAACTTAGCAGGTCTGGCAGCATCTGTGGAGGGAAATGGACAGTCGATGTTTTGGTACAAGACATTTTGTCTGGACTGGTATTAACAAATACTTCACAAATACACAGTGCCTTCTCTACACTGGAGAGACTAAACACACCGATTGGGAGACCACTTGAAGAGTACCTATACCCATACTGCAGGGTTAACCCTGACCTTCCCGTTGCCTGCCACTTTTATTCTCTATTGTAATTCTGCCACAAAACAAAAAATGACTGTTCTTTAACTGACACTCCCTGCCCTCTGAGGCCAGCCTATATAATATTAAACATACTATACAACCTTGGCAAAGTGTTACACAATGCCATTAATGCAATCTTATCTGCCTCTATTTCACCCTATCAGAGAAGTTCTCTTTGTCCCACCCATTGCGTTCCCTGCCTTGTCTGGTATCTAGAGTAAATTGTTTCCCTCTTTCTCAGTTCTGATGAAGGGTGTCAGACCTGCATTCACAGAGGCTGACTGACCTGCTAAGTCTTGCCAGCACCATTTTCTATTTATACTTCAGATCAGAATCAATCAGTTTTATTATCATTGACACGTGTTGTGAATTTTTTTTTTTGTTTTGTGGCAATACAGAGAAAATCTAAGTTGAAGTAAATATAAATAAATACTACAAAAGAGAAATAGCAAGGGTGTGTTCAAAGATTAAACAAATTGATAAATTGGGCATTATTATTGTCACATGTACTGAGGTACAGTGAAAAATGTTTTACATGCCATCCATAGAGAGTATTTCATCGCCTAAGGAAATCACACACTGGTGCAAGAGAAACAAGATTGTTACAGCAGATGATTTTAACTTTCCACATATTGACTGGGCATCCCATATTATAAAAGGATTAGCTGGGATAAAGTTTGTCAAATGTGTTCAGGATAATTTCCTGAATCAGTGCATAGAAGTCCTGACGAGAGGGCTTGCAACATTGGATCTGCGATTAGGGAATGAGACAGGGTGGGTGACAGAAGTTTGTGTAGGGGAATACTTTGCATCCAGTGGCCACAGTGCCATTAGTTTCAAAGTAAATATGTGAAAAGATAGGTCTGATCTGTGGGTTGAGATTGTAAGTTGGAGAAAGGCCAACTTTGATGGTATCAGAAATGATCTGGCAAGTGCGGTTTGGGACATGCTGTTTTCTGGCAAAGGTATACTTGGGAATGGGGGGGGGGCTTTCAAAAATGAAATTTTAGAAGTACGAAGTTTGTATGTGCCTGTCAGAATAAAAGGTAAAGATAACAAATGTAGGGAACCTTGATGTTCAAGAGCTATTGAGGCCCTGGTTAAGAGAAAAATGAGGTGAATAGCAGGCACAGGCAAGTAGGAACAAACGAGGTGCTTATGGAATACAGGAAATGTAGGGGAACACTTAAGAAGGAAATCAGGAGGGCTAAAAGAAAGCATGAAGATGCGCAAGCAGGTGAAAAAGAATCCTAAGGGATTCTACAGATGCGTTAAGAGCAAAAGGATTGCAAGAGACAAAATTAGGCTATTGGAAGACCAGAATGGTAATCCATGTGTGGAGCCAAAACAGATGGGGGAGATCTTAAATACATCCTTTGCATCTGTATTTACTCAGGAGATGGATACAGAGTCTATAGAAGCGAGGCAAAGTAGCATCAACTTCATGGACCCTATACAGATCACAGAAGAGGAGGTGTCTGCTACCCTGAAGCAAATCAGGGCAGATAAATCCCCAGGGCTTGACAACACCTTCCCTCGGACCCTATGACAGGCAAGTGCAGAAATTGCCAGGACCCTAGCAGAGATATTTAAAACATCCTTAGCGACAGGAGAGGACCAGAGGATAGCCAATGTTGTTCCACTGTTTCTAAACAGAAACCAGGAAATTATAGGCTGGTGAGTAGGATGTCAGTTGTGGGAAAGGTATTCTAAGGGACTGGATATTTAAGTATTTGGATAGACATGTACTAATTAAGGATCGTCAGCATAGTTTTGTGCATGGTAGGTCATGTCTAACCAATCTTATAGAGTTTTTTGAGGAAGTTGCCAGGGAAGTGGATGAAGGCAAGGCAGTGGATGTTGTCTACATGGACTTCAGAAAGGCGTTTGACAAGGTCCTACATGGGAGGCTGGTCAAGAAGGCTCAGTTGCTAGCATTCCGGATGAGGTAGTAAATTAGATTAGATATCGACTTTGTGGGGAAAAACTAGAGAGTAGTAGTAGAGGGTTGCCTCTCTGACTGGAGGCCTGTGACTAGTGGTGTGCTACAGGGATTTGTGCTGGGTCCTTTGTTGTTTGTCATCTGTATCAATGATCTGAATGATAATGTGGTTAACTGGATCTGCAAATTTGCAGATGACACCAAGATTGGGGGTGGACTGGACAGTGAGGAAGGCTATCATGGTTTGCAAAGGGATCTGCTGAAAAATTTAATACCGACAAGTGCAAGGTTTTACACTTCGGTAGGACCAACCAGGGTAGGTTTCAAGACTGATTTATACTTGTGCGTCGCATCGTAGGAGTAGGTCTACACAGACCTACGCTGTACCCTACGCAGTAGGGTGACATGCACCCCTCCAGAAAAGTTACTCATGCACCGTGGCAACACAGACCGCAACAACTGTGATTGGTCTGCTGGTCTCCACCATGTTTGTAGGCTGTGCGTACACCGATACAAAATAGATGAACCAAATCGTCAAATTTACCTGCCGACATGTGAAAATGTTTGAAATGCATTTCCTCTTCCATGTCTCTCACGAAGAAACTCAACACAGTGGCATAGAAACCCCACCGCCAACTAGCGTCTTGGTGCACACTAAGTCTCGCTACGGCATAGAGCGACATAGAAGTGAAAATCAAGGTTACAGCATAGGGCAGTAGGGCACTGAGGAATGTGATAGAACAAAGGGATCTGGGAATACTGGTACAGAATTTGTTGCATTACAGGTAGAGAGGGTCATAAAGAAAGCTTTTGGCACATTGGTCTTCATAAATCAATGTATTGAGTACTGAAGTTGGGATGTTATATTGAAATTGTACAAAGCCTTGGTGAGGCCTAATTTGGAGTATTGTGTTCACTTTTGTTCATCTACCTACAGGGAAGATGTAAGCAAGGTTGAAAGGGTACAGAGGAAGTTTACAAGGATGATGCTGGGTCTTGAGAACATGAGTTATAAGGAAAGATTGAATAAGTTAGGACTGTATTCGTTAGAATGTGGAGGTTGGAGAAGAGATTTGATAGAGGTATACAAAATTATGAGGGGTATAGACAGAGTAAATGCAAGCAGGTTTCTTTCACTGAGGTTGGGGGGGGGATTACCACCAGGGGTCGTGGGTTAAGGGTGAAAGGTGACGTTTAAGGGGAATGTGAGGGTTTTAATTCTTCACTCGTGAGGGTGTGGAATGAGTTGCCAGCACCAGTGATACATGTGAGATTGGTTTCAACGTTTAAGAGAAGTTTGGATAGGTATCGAGGAAGAACAATGCAGGCAGGCAATATGGTTCAAGACTACGACAAGATATTGTAGATTGTGAGGTCAAGAGTCCACCTTATCATAATAAAGCAGAATTCAATACTCTTATAACAGCAGGACAAAAGAGGTCCTTGAGCCTGGTGTACATGCCTTCAGACTGTTATATCTTCTGCTTGATGGGAGAGAGAAGAGAGAATGTCCAGGGTGGGTGGGTGTAACTTCGGTTATGCTGCTTTACCAAAACAGCGAGAAATCCATAGAGGGGAGGCTGGTTTCTGTGTCCACAAATCTCTGCAGGTTTTTTGATCATATGTAGAGCAGCTGCCATACTAAACAGTGATGTGGCTTGATTGAATGCTTTCTACGGTACGTCAATGAAAATTAAAAATTGTTGAGCCAGTGGGGGTGGGGAGGGGAGGATGCCAAATTTCTTTAGCATCTTTAGAAAAACCAGGTGCTGGTGTGCTTTCTTGGCCATGGAGTCTTCATGGTCTATTTTTGAACGTGTTAACAATTATTCTGGTATTATCCTTGTGGTTTAACTTACATTTTTAATATAATCATGTGTATATGTGTAACTGTTCATAAATTTTCTAGTACTTGCATTATTGTTGATTCTATGTTTTTCAGAAGTTTCTCACTTTTTCTGTATCAATTGTCATACCAGTTAATATATATAACTAGTTAATTGTTATCGTAGGAATATTGTTATCTCTTGTCTGAGTATGAGATGACCACAACTTCTTAAACTTTGCCTTCTTTATTTGTTTTGTTCTTTCTTCTTGTAACATTTAATAAAACAACTATAACCATCAAACTTCATGCCTCATTCTTGACTTCTGAAGAACCTTGGATAAGTATCACCAGATCCAACAGTGTAGTACCAGAGTCTGGTCTCCGAACATCTCTGCTCTGCTTGCCTTTGGACCACTTTATCGAGGCCATGTTACAGGACGAACAACAGCCACCTAATGTTAAAGAAAAATTGCATGTGTGTCTTCACACTTCAGTGCACTGGAAACAGCTCAGCCTTGCCCCCAGGGGACTGCCTAAGAAGATTATCATCTCATTCTTATGGGAAGGAAGAATCTAGTTATAAAGAACCTCAGAATATTTTGAAGCAGTCTACAATCAATTATTTTGTTGGAGGCAGAAGCTGTGGTCAATCGGCACAAAGTAAAGCCTCACAAAAAATCATTGAGTCACAGAGTCATACAGCAGTTCCAAGCCCAGCTGTGAAAGGAGGTTTGGGCACGGAGCCAGCAACACATCTGGTAAAAGCCTAGTGGCCTAGTGCTACATAAACACCAACAGAAGCTCCAAAGACCTCAACACTGGGAGAGAAAGGATCTTCACCTAGAAGACATTTGAATTGGTTTGGTGAATGCCACTAGTCCTTGGAAGCCACAGAGCTAATCAACCTTCTTATCATCCAGGATTATCACAAAAATGGCCCAGGACAGAGTACTGTACTCTGGGAAGCTGTTGTCAGCAGCCTATGTCCCTGTAGGGGTGATGACTTAACTAACTAACTATAGCACAGAAACAGGCCCTTCAGCCCATCTAGTTCACTCTAAATTGATATTCTGCCTATTTCCATAGACGTCACCTAGACCATAACCCTCCCATCCATCTATTTATTCAAATTTCTCTTAAATGTTATAATTGAGAGAATTGTGATACTCCCACTGGCAGCTTGTTTAACACCCGCACCACCCCCTGGGTGATGAAACTCCTCCTCAGCTTTCAATAAATACATTAGTTTTCACCCTTAACTTATGTCTTCCTGTTCTAATCTCACCCAACCTCAGATGAAAAAGCCTGCTTGCATTTACCCTATCTATACCCCTCATAATTTTGTATACCTCAAATTTCCCCTCATTCTCCTACACTCCAGGGATTAACATTCTAACTCATTCAAACTTTCCCTATAACTCAGGTCCTTAATTCCAGGCAACAGCCTTGTAAATTTGCTCCGCACTCTTTTGATCCGATTGATATCTTTCAGGTGACCTGAACTGAACTTTATACTTCATGATTCTCTTCATCATGAGGTAGGAGACTACCCTCCATTGTTGACACAAATCACAAAGAGTGGTTACACATCCTTATTATAATCAAATCATTAAAATGGGTTTCCTGAAGTTCACAAGAGATACAAAAGACTGCAGATGCTGGAATCTGGATCAACACACAAAATGCTGGATGATCTCAGCAGGTCAGGCAGCATCTGTGGAGGGGAATAGACAATCAAAATATGAAGGATCATCTTAAATGCCAGAGATTTTGCAGATGCTGAAAATCCAAAACATCACATGCAAAATGCTAGAAGAACTCAGGTCACTCAGTATCTACAGAAATGAACAAACAGTCAATGTTTTAGACTGAGACATTTCATCAGGACTGGAAAGGAAGGGGGAAGAGCCAGAACAAGGTGGGGGGGGAAGGGAAGTAGAACAAGATAGATGGTGATAGGTGAAGCCAGGTGGGTGAGGGGGGTGATGAAGTAAAAAGCAGGGAGGAAAAAAGTAAACAGCTAAAGAAGAAGGAATCTGATAGGAGAGGAGAATGGATGATGGGAGAAAGGGAAGTAGGAGGGGCACTAGAGAGAGATGATAGGCAAGTGAGGAGAAGAGGAGAGGAAAGAGGGGAGCCAGAGTGGGGAATAGAAGATGAAGGAAGTGGGAGGGGGGGGAAGAAATGACCGGATGTTAGAGAAATCGTAGTTCACGCCATCAGGTTGGAGGCTACCCGGACAGAATATGATGAAATGTTCCTCCAACCTGAGAGTGGCCTCATCAAGCATTGGAGGAGCCTATGGACCAACATGCTGGAATGTGAATTGGAAATGGAATTAAAATGGTTGGTGTCCGGGAAATCCTGCTTTTTATGAATGGAGTAAAGATGGTCAACAAAGTGGTTCCCCCAGCTCTCACCAGTATAGAGGAGGCTGCATCAGAACCACCGGATACTGCAGACAACCCCAACAGATTCACAGGTGAAGTGGTGCCTCCCCTGGAAGAACAGTTTGGGGCCCTGAATGGAGAAGAGGGAAGAGGTGAACGGACAGATGCATACTTCATCCTCTTGCAGGGATAAGTGCTGGGTAGATTAGTGGGGAAGGACAAATGGACAAGGGACTCATGGAGGGAGTGAACCCTTAAAAGAGTTTCTTTTTGTTGGAAGGAGATAAAGGTGTGTTGGTGGTAGAATTTGGTTGATAGCAGAAGTTGCAGAGGATGATGTGCTGGATGTGGAGGCTCATAGAGCATAAGTGAGGACAAGAGGAACTCTATCTCTGTTTACACAGCAGGAAAATGGGTGAGTGTGGACATCTGTGAAATGGAGGAGATTCAGATGAGGGTAGCATCAATAATTGCGCAAGGGAAACCTGTTCTCTGAAATCAGAGACAGAGAGATTGAGAAAGTGGAGAGAGGTGTCAGAAATGGATCAAATGTATTTAAGGGCAGAGTGGAAGTTGGAGGCAAAGTTGATGAAATTGAGCTCAGCATGGGTGGCTGCATGAAGCAGCACCAGTACAGTCATCAATGTACTGAAGAATGAGTTGTGGAGCATTACTGGGTAAGGCTTGGAACATGGACAGTTCCACGTAGCCAACAAAAAGGCAGGCATAACTAGGGCCCATGCAAGTGCCCATGCCCATGGCCATGGCTATAGAAAAAGTGGGAGGAGCCTAAAGAGAAATTACACCAGAAAACCATAAGATATAGGAGCAGAATTAGGCTGTTTGGCCCATTGAGTCTGCTTCACCATGCCATCATGGCTGATCTCGTTTCTACCTCGGCGCCAATTTCCTGCCTTCTCCCCATATTCCTTCATGCGGTAGCCCGTCAAGTATCTATCAACCTCTGCCTTAAATATGCATAAGGACTTGGCTTCCACAGTTGCCCGTGGCAACAAATTCCACAGATACACTAGAAAGCTTCAGCATTAAATCCTTGCTTTTATATTCTAGTTCTTTTGAGTGAGAATAGAGGAGATCCAGGTGACGTCTCCCCCAATAGTAGTGCATTTAACCTGAAGCATAGACTGATCAGGCACATCTTCCCCTGGCTACCCTCTCCACTATCCACAGGGATCACTCTCTCCATGACTCTCAAATTCACTCAACTTTCCCTGCCAATCCCCCTCCCTCTCTGCTCTCACCTGTGCCTATGTAAAATGTCCCACTGGCACTCTGCTGAATCTATACCATTACCCTTGAAGAGTATTTTATCCATCATGAAATGCACTGTCCAGTTTAACCAGAGTTTCATGTAATTTCCATAGGTATAACAAAATGGTCTGATTGGGCTTTGATTTACTGACCTCTAAAACCATCAGGTTCCTGAACCACCATGGATAACTTCACTCAGTTCAACTAAATTGATTTCATAACTTGCAGACTCACTTTCAGGACTCTACAACATAAGTTCTTAGTATTATCTATTTTTAAAAATTGCATAATTTGTCTTGTTTGCACATTAGTTGTTTGTCAGTCTTTATTTATGTACAGTTTTTCATAAATTCTATTGTATTACTTTATTTTCCTGTAAATGGCTGGAAGAAATTAATCTCATGGTTGTATATGGTGACACAAGGATAATAAATATACTTTGACTTTGACCTCACAGCTGAATTAAGTTATTGGCTTTTATATCAGTGGGGTACAGAAAAGGATGATGTGTGGTCTCCATCTTCTGCCTTCAGTGTGAACTTACCAACAAGTGGGAGAGTGTGTGGCAAAAGTTGGTGTGTTACTCTGGCTTGTTCCCAGAATAAGACACTTAAAATGCTGGAGGAACTCAGCAGGATCAGCAGCATCAACGGAGAGGAATAAAGAGTCGGTGTTTCAGGCCGAGACCTTTCATCAGGACCAAAATTTGACTGATTATTCCTCTGCATTGATGTTGCCTGACCTGCTGAATTCTTCCAGCATTTTGCACATGCTGCTCTGGATTTCTTGTGCTTTGTTGTTCCCAGAGTTCTGTTTCTTAATTATACCTTAGAACTCAAACCCATGGCTTAGACCATATTTATTTTCAGGGAATTGATTATGTGAGTTTGGAGATCCATTGTCTCCTTTCTACAGAGTGCACTTGGGAGTAATTTCAATGCAGCAGATGCAAATAGTACATTCTTCCAATTCTTTTTAAAGTCTAGACAGGGATAATGTTAGCTTGAGTTTATAAGAGTTTATACTAAAAAAGGCAGCATCCAGGTCACCCACCACCCAGGCCACACTCTTTTCTTATTGCTACCATCAGGGAGATAAAGGAGCCCGAAGACCCACATTCAATGTTTTAGGAACAGCTTCCTCCACTCCACCATCAGATTTCTGAAAGGACAATGAACCCATGAACACTATCTTTGCTCTTGTTTCACATTATTTATTTATTTAAATACATATTTTTATTTTAATGTGTCCTTTTCATGTTTTGCACTATACTGCTGCCACAAAACAACAAATTTCACGACATACAGTATGCCAGTGATATGGTAGGAATGAGCAAGCATGCCCTTAAAATAGAGCAAGGCCTTATTGGGGAAATATTGGGATGCACTTCCTCACATTAAGTGCGACTGAGATCTGATAAGACACTAAAGATATGCTGAAACTGCGTGTCCCTCAGTGCTGGAATGTCAGCACTGGAGCCTGATATGGAGGCTCCAACATACAAGGTCAAAAGTGACTACAGAGGCTTGCAGACTCAGCCAGCTGCATCGCAGGCACAGCCCTCCCCATCATCGAGGACATCTTCAAAGGCAATGCCTCAAGAAGATGACATTCATCAGTAAGGAACCTCAAAATCCAGGGCATGCCCTCTTCTCATTACTATCCTCAGGGAGGAGGTAGAGGCGGAACACCCACACTCTTTTAGGAACAACTTCTTCCCCGCTGCCATCAGCTTTCTGAATGGTCCTCATTATTTTTTTCTTTTGCACTAGTTTTTAATTTTAGAACAGATAGTAATTTTCAAGCCTTGCACTGTAGTGCTGCCACCAAGAGAACAGATTTCATAACATACTGCGATGTCAGTGATAATAAATCTGATTCTAATTCTGAGTTTGGGATGGATCTGTGCCCACAGCTTGCTGCTTCAGAGGCAAAAGTACCACACCCAACCAGCTGAAGGAACTGGTCAACTGCTTTTCTTCAAAAACAAGATGTAATTTAATAGCTTTATACATAACAGGCTTTGCAATTTTGCTCCGCAGCTTCACTAAGCAAACACTGATTTTTTTAATAAATGAAACAAAACACTGGCATAGTAACTTCACCTGAATCCTTAATGCACTTATGTGCAAGCTGGGATGCAACCGCAGAGGAAGAGACGCTTTGGCCCACAATTTCTCTTCTATCTAGGCGATTCCAGAATTATTGTTGATCCAGTTCCAGAATGTGCCCATACAGAATTCACAGTTCACTACTTAACAGATTTGTGGTATGAATTAATATTTGCTCTCATAGAATATATGTGGGGAAAAGAGACTAAATGAATAGGGAAGTCTTCACTATTTTGCACTATATATTTATTTTATATTTCTCTCTGTAACTTACAGTAAGTTTGATGTATTACACTGTACTGCTGCCACAAAACAATGCATTTCATTATGTGTCAGTGATAATAAGCCAGCACACAATTTATTTTCTCTCTGTTCACATTTCTTGACGCAAGTGCATGTGACATTTCTTTATCTCACAGAAAATCTGGATATAGATCCTTTCCTACCCAAATATTCCCTACAACAAAGGATAATGTAAAATAGAAAATACTGGAGACATTCAGTAGGCCAGGCAGCATCCGTGGAAAGAGAAACTGTTAACATTTCATGTCAGGACCCTTGTCAGAATGAAAGAAAAGATAGCGGAGAAGGCAGGGCAAAGGGAATATCTCTGTTAGAGTGAGACCAGGTGAACTGATAGGAGCATAGAACATGGAACAGTAGAGCACAATACACACCCTTTGGCGCACGATGTTTTGCTGACCTGTATAAATGTAATCCATGATCAATCTAGCGCTTTCCTTCTATACAACCATTGTTCTTACATGAATGTATCTAGGAGTATCTTAAATGTCCCCATTTGTATCAGCCACACATCGCCACCCCCAGCAGTGTGTCCTACACACCTACAGCTCTCTATGTAAAAGACCTACATCTGATATCTCCTCTAAACTTTCCTCCACTCACCTTAACAGTCTGTCCTCTGGTACTGGCCACTGCCTCCATAGAAAAACAAGACACTAGCTGTCTACTAAATCTATGTCTCTCATAATCTTATCCATCTCCCTCAAGTTAGGTCTCACCCTCCATCACTCAAAAAAAAAAGAAAATCCCTAGCTTGCCTGACCATTCTAATATGCAGAGAATGGAGGGATATAGACCCTGTGCTGGCAGGAGGTATTATTTTAAATAGGTGAATCTAGTTTAATTTGTATGGCACTACATCATGGGCTGAAAGGCCTAATCCTGGTCTGTACAGTTCTATGTTCATCCTGGGTAAAGGTTTCTCCGCGGGCAGTGATAGCACACCAGTGGCAAGTAGGGTCACAAAGGCGTATGGAAAATGGAATGTATAAGAATTGAGTCTCTCTCCTCGAATTCACAATTCAACCAAATCTACTATGTTCCTCCAGCATTTTGTGCATGTTGCTTGAATTTCTAACACCTGTAGATTTTCTTGTTTGTGATTGGACTGCAATGTTTAAAGATTTTCCTTCTGTGTGTTCTCCGCGTGTGACAGTGCACAGAGCTGACTTGTCAAGTGCAGTGATGTCTAATGCTGTGACGTGCCATTTTGACATGCACCAACTTAGCCTGCAAATGTCACCTGACCACCCTGGTATGGAGGCTCCAAGGCACAGGATCGAAAAAAGCTGCAGGGAGTTATAGACTCAGCCAGCTCCATCATAGGCAATAGCCTTCCCACCATGGAGGACATCTTCAATAGGCAATACCTCAAGAAGGCAGCGTCCATCATTAAGGACCCCCAGCACCCAGGACATGCCTTTTCTCATTAGTATCATCGGTACAGAAGTCTGAAGACACACATTCAATGTTTTAGGAACAGCTTCTTCCCCTCTGCCACCAGATTTCTGAATGGTCCACAAATCCATATTCCTCTTTTCCACTACTGATTTTTTTTATATTGTAAATTATATTAATTTGTTTTTGACTTGCACAGTAGTGCTGCCACAAATAACTAAGTTCATGACAGTAATAGTGATAATAAACCTGATTCCGAGTGGGATACCTTTTTGTAGGCAAAGGCAATCTGTCAGCAAAATGCCACTTTCACAATCAATAGTAACTTAATTTACTGTATATAACTACTTAGTGAATCAGAAACTGAATCAGGTTTAACGTCACGGGCATATGTTATTACATGTGTTGTTTTGGGGCAGCATACAAAGCAATACATAAAAAACTATAAATTACAATAAGAAATATTACACAGACACACACATATAAAATAAATTAAATAAGTAATGCAAAAAGAGAGCAAAAAGTAGTGAGGTAGTGTTCACGGGTTCAATATCCATTCAGAAATTTGTTTGCAGAGGGGAGAAGCTGGTCCCTCAGGCTCCTGTACCTCCTCTCTGATCATATCAATGAGGACAAGGCATGTCGTTGGTGATGTGATGGGGGTCCTTAACGATGGATGCCGACTTTTTGAGGCATCGCTTGTTAAAGATGTCCTCACTTGTAGGGAAGCTCGACCTTTGATGGAGTTGGGTGAGTTTGCATCCCTCTGCAGCTTTTTCCGATCCTGTGCAGTGGCCCCTCCATGCCAGATGGTGATGCAGCCAGTTAGAATGTTTTAAACCAGACACCTGGGGATTAGTAAATAAAAAATCAATGTTGAGCGCCAGGATGTGTGATGAGTGAAGGCATGGCTGCCAGAGGTGCCGTCATTATGGAGATAATGAAGAATGAAAGGAGCTAAGAGATCCCAGAGGGATATTGAGCTGGAGGTGTTATGGAGTCAGAACAGCGAGATTCTGGAAGAATTTTAAAAGAGAATTTTACAATCAGAGTCTTACTTAATAGGGTCATTGGTGAGTGAGATGCACCTATATTAAAACTATGCAGCAGATAATTATCCGCTGGGAGCTTTTCTGGGATAATGCATCTGAATGTATTATAAAGCAATTTTACACAGTCTCTCTCTCTCTCTCTCTCTCTCTCTCTCTCTCTCTCTTCTCTCTCTCTCCATATTATAATATGGAATATATATTGAATTATATATATTACAATATATATATATATATAATATATTGAATGATTTTGATCATTCCAAATACACCTCTTCACCAGGACCTAAAACTCCACAATGGACTGTCCTAATCCTTGCTGCGAAAAGAGGAGGGTTGGGTGTGGGGCTAACAACCCCACCCTGTACAAACCCACAAATACAGAAACACCAGCAGAAGCTCGGAAGATCTCATTATATGAGAGGAAGAATTTTCGATGGGCTACACCTGAAAGCAACTTGAAAGACTGGCCCAAGGCAGAGGATTCTGGTGAGCTGTTATGGGTGGCCTATGCCCCAGTAGGGGTAATTAAGTACCCGGACCTGATGTCACCTTCAGCAGTGCCCATATTAGTTCTTCTCCTGTTTATCCCCACACCAGTGTTAGTTTCTTACGAACCACTACTTGCACTTTCAGACTGAGATTCATTTATTTATCACATGTGCATTGAAACATACAGTGAAAGGCATCATTGACATTAACAACCAACACAACCCAAGGATGTGCTGGGGGCAAGTGTCACCACACATCCTGAGGCCGACATAGAATGACCGTCATGTTCTTTGATCCCCTGTTGTCACCTTGCTTTCCAACATTCACCTCTAGAATTCACCTTAGAAAGCCCTCCTCCCATTAGAACCAATTTCTCTGATCAAGATACCCTGGAGCGGCATGATAAAGTAGCAGTTAGCATTAAACTGTTACAGCACTAGTGACCCAGGTTCAATTCTCCCCATGACTGCATGGGTCTGCTCCAGGTGTTCTGGTTTCCTCCCACATTTCAAAGATGTATGAGTCAATAGGTTAATTGGTTACATGGGTGTAATTGGGTGATGCAGACATGTTGGGCTGGAAGGGCCATTATCAGGCTGTATCTCTCAATTAAAAATTAAATTAAATCTGCAGTATCTCCCTATGAGACTCAGTGTTAAATTCTGTTTCATGACAGTGTTGTGAGGCATCTTTGAATGTTTAAAATGTTAAAGCTGATACATATTTTCAAGCTTTTGTTGTTGGTATTGGCACTGAGGAGGCCTCTTTGGAAACTGTGTGACATTGCGATAGAGGTGTACAAAATTATGAGGGGTATGGATAGGGTAAATCCACTTAAGTTTTCTTCACTGAGGTTGGGCAAGACTGGAACTAGAGGTCATGGTTTAAGGGCAAAGAGAGAAATGTTTAGGAGAACATGAGGGGAATTTCTTCACTCAGAGGGTGGCGTGAATGTGAAATGAGCTGCCAGAGGAAGTGGTGACATGGGTTCAATTTCAACATTTCTAAGAAATTTGGATCAATACGTGAATGGGAAGGGTATGGAGGGCTATGGTCTAGAGCAGGTCAATGGGACCAAGCAGAATAATAGTTCAGCACAGACTAGAAAGACCAAAGGGTGTGTTTATGTGCAGCAATGTTCTATGACTCTATTAAAAGCATAGTTATCCCAAAGAGTGCAAAGTGTGAAGAATTGTACAGCTTGTTTACACTTCAGGGGGTACGGAAGCATCTCTCTTCCTCACGTAGCTAACTTACTGTTTCCCCTCTCTTTTCCCAGTGCCGAACCTGAGAGAATGACACAACACGTGCTTTAAAGAAGCCAAGAATTAAGTCACTGGCTTTGCTGAAATTTCCACTGACGTATTACTGTACATCACAGCAAACAGCTTGTTTCTCTTCGTATCAATGCAGTCATTGTGAGAGACCATAAAACTCTCGAGGAGATTGAATTACAAAACCCATGGGATTTTTCCACGCTTAGCCTGAGTTCAACATCTTCACTTCCGAAGAGCTTGATCCGCTTGCTACACTGACAATTTGGACCACTAAGGAGAATATTTGTCTTGGTATTTTATCATGTAGGTTACTTTCAAATCCTAATTCAGATTCATTTATTTATCATATGTACTTCAAAAGACACAGTGAAATGTGTTGTTTGTCTTAACAACCAACACATCCTAAGAATGTGCTGGGGACAGCCCGCAAGTGTTGCCACACACTCCAGTATGAACAAAGCATGCCCACAGTGTTCAGTAGAAAAATACAGAACACAACAAGCAACCAAATGTCTACAGCAACACAAGCCCCATTCCTCCCTCCATCCACCCAGGCAGGCACATAAACAGTCCTCCAAACACAGGGCAGCCTGTCTCCAGCCTCTAGTAGACTCTAGTAGAATTCATGGGAGAGGTCAAGAGTTCATCATTAATGTACAGGAAATCCATTCAAGAGCCTTACAACCGTGAAATAGAAGCAGTCCTCGAGCCTGATGGTGCATGCTTTCAAACTATTGTATCTTGTGCCCAAAAGAAAGGGGAAGAAGAGAGAATCACAAATACTATAAATTCGGCAGGTGCTGGAAATCCAAAGCAACGCACACAGCAGGTCAGGTCAGGCAGCATCTATGGAAATGAATAAACAGTTTACATTTTGGGCAAGACCCAACTTCAGGACTGAGAAGGAAGGGGGAAGATGCCAGAGTAAAAAGGTGGGGTGGATGGAAAGGAGGCTAACTGGAAGGTGATAGGTGAAGTCAGATGTTTGGGAAAGGACAACGGCTTGAGAAAAAAGGATCTGATTGGAGAGGAGAGTGGACCAGGGAAGAAAGAGAAGGAGGAGTGGACTCGGGGGAAAGTAATAGACAAGTGACAAGACGTAAAAGTAGATGGGGGGGAAATTTGTTTACTGGAAGGAGAAATCGATGTTCATGCCATCAGGTTGGAGGCTACCCAGACGGAATATGAAGTGTTGCTCCTCCACTCTGAGGGTGGCCTACTGTTGACATAAGAGGTGGCCGTGGATCGACATGTTAATAGTGGAATTAAAATGTTTGACCACTGGTAAGGTAGCAGATAGTGCAATGGTGCTTGACGAAATGGTTCCCCAACTTAGGATGGGTTTTACCAATGTAGTGGAGGCTGCATCGGGAGCACCGGACACAATAAATGAACCCAGCAAATTTGCAGGTGAGGTGTTGGTCAGGTGTAGCACAGGCCACTGGAGGAGATAAGTGCCTGGGGGAAGATTAGTTGAGAAGGAAGAATGGACAAGGGAATCGTGGAGGGAGTGATTTCTGCAGAAAGCAGGAAGGAGGGGGGAGGTAAAGATATGTGTAATGTCAGGATCCCTTTGGAGATGGTGAAGTTGTGGAGGATGTGTTGGATGTGGAGGCTGATCAGGTGGTAGGTAAGGATGAAAGGGACTCTATCACTATTAAAGCAGTGGGAAGATGGGGTGAGCATGTATGTATAGGAAATGGAGGAGATGCTTGTGAGGGCAGCATCAATAGTAGAGGGATGAAAACCTAGTTCTTTAAAGAAAGAGGACATCTCCAGTGTTCTGGAAATGAAAGCTGTGTCTTGGGAACAGATGCAGCAGAGGTGAAGAAACTGAGAAAAGGGAATAGCATTTTTGCAGGACAGGGCGGGAAGAGATATGGGAATCAATAAGTTTGTAAAAGATGTTGGTTGACAGTTGCCTCCAGAGATGGAGAGATTGAGAAAGAGGCAGGAGGTGTCAGAGATGGACCAATTGAATTTAAGCGCAGGGTAGAAATTAGACACAAAGTTAATAAAATTGGCAAATCAGCGTAAAGCAGTGCCAATGCAGTCATCAATGTAATGGAAGACAAGTTGGGGAGTATAACCTGGAAGACTTTGAACACAAGACTTTTGTACATAGCCAACAAAGAGGCAGACATAACCGGGGCCCATGGCTACCCCTCAAGTGTTTGGAGAAAGTGGAAGGAGCCAAAGGAAAATTTGTACAGGGTGAGGACCATTTCTGCCACATGGAAGAGGGTGGTGCAGGAGGGGGATAAGAGAATGTCTGGAATGGGAGGGGTCACAGCCAGCTTGTAACTTCATCCTCCCCTCCCACCCACTTTCACCAATCGCCTGCCAGCTTTAACTTTTATCCTCTTCCTTTCCAGACCCGATGAAGGGTCTCGGCCTGAAACATTGATTGTGTATTCCTCTCCATAGATGCTGCCCGACCTGCTGAGTTCCTCCAGGGTTTGTAAATGCTGAACCTGAACCTCTGTACCTCCCTCGGCAGCTGGATCCTCAACTTCCTAACTGGAAGACCCCGATCTGTGCAGATTGGAAGTAACATTTCCGCCTCACTCACAATCGACATTGGCACACCTCAGCAATGTTTTCTTAGCCCACTGCTCTACTCTCTCTACACCCATGTTTGTGTGGCTCGGCACAGCTCAAATATCATCTATAAATTTGATGATATTACAACTATCGTTGGCAGAATTTCAGACAGTGAAGAGAAGGCAGACAAAAGTGGGATATATCAGCTAGTTAAGTGGTTTCATAGCAACAACCTTACACTCAACCTCAGTAAGACCAAAGAGCTGATTGTGGACTTCAGAAATGGTAAGACAAGGGAAAACACACCAGTCCTCATTGAGGCATCAAAAGTAGAGAGAGCGAGCAATTTCAAGTTCCTGGGTGTCAATATCTATGAGGATCCTACCTGGACCCAACATATCAATGCATTTATAAAGGAGGCATAACAGTGGCTATATTTCATTGGGAGTTTGAGTAGATTTGGTATGTCATCTAAAATACTAGCATATTCCTACAGATGTACTGTAGAGAGCATTCTAACTGAACAGGATTGAAGTAAGTTTCAGAGAGTTGTAAGCTAAGTCAGCCCCATCATGTGCACTAGCCTCCATAGTATCCGGTTCATCTTCAAGGAGCAATGCCTCAAAAAGACGGTGTCCATCATTAAGGACCCCCATCACCCAGGAGATGCCCTCTTCTCATTGCTACCATCAGGAAGGAGGTGCAGAAGCCTAAAGGAACACATTGAACAATTCAGGAACAGCTTCTTCCCCCCTGCCATCCAATTTCTGAATGGACATTGAAACCATGAACACTACCTCACTACTTTATTGTTTCTATTTTTGCAGAGTGGTGGTGGGGGAGGGGGAGACGGGAGTCACAATCGCAGCATGTGAAGACCCGGCCTGGAGTTCAAGGCAGTCGGTGGTTGCGCAATCGCTTTGAAGCTGTCCACGGTCGTTGGAACCCATATTGATGGTGCTGGAGTCTGGGTTTTCAATATGCCCTGGGTTGCTGGGGCAGCTGAGATCGATGGCCAAGGCCAATCCATGGTTGTTGGAACACGCGGTGATAGTGCTGGAGTCTGGGTTTTGAATATGCCCAGGGTTGCTGGGGCAGCCGAGGCCAATCCATGGCCATTGGAACCAATTAAATCAATTACAGTATCTATATATTGAGCAGATAAAAATCATGCAAAAAACAGAAATAATATATATAAAAAAAAGTGAGGTGGGGTTCAATGTCCATTTAGGAATCAGATGGCAGAGGGGAAGAAGCTGTTCCTGAATCGCTGAGTGTGTGTCTTCAGGCTTCTGTACCTCCTTCCTGATTTTTACAGTGAGAAAAAGGCATGCCCTGGGTGCCGAAGGTTTTCTGAACATTATGCAAACAAATCTGCAACCCCACAGATGTGCATCTGTTATGCCATGAGCATGGCATTCTTGTGAGGCGAGGTCTCGTTTGTGCAACATTGAGAGGTGACAGTCATCATTGTTAAGATACTCTTTCATGGGATGTAGGTGTCATTGAAAAGCCCTTCATTAAACACTACAGTCCGTGTAGTGTAGACACTCCCAGTGCTGTTGTGTATGGAGTCCCATGAATCCCATAACGTGTTGGCATGTGGCCAAGTGGTTAAGGCTTTGGGCTGGCGATCTGAAGGTCGTTAGTTCAAGCCTCAGCCGAGGCAGTGTGTGTGTCCTTGAGCAAGGCACTTAACCACACACTGCTCCTGCACGTTTATAGCCCAGACAAGACAAGATAGGGTGACACGGTAGTGTAGCACTTAGCCCAAATGCTTTGCAACACCAATGTGATTCCTGTCATTGCTTGTAAAAAGCTTATGTCTCCTCCGTCTGTGCTGGATTCCTTCCACATTCCAAAGGTGCACAGTTCAGGTTAGGGTTTAGTAAATTGTAGGCATGTTATGTTGGCATTGTAAGCATGGCTGCCCCCAGAACATCCTTAGACTGTTGGTTGTTGACACAAATGAGACATTTCACTGCATGTTGCAATGCTTGGATGTATGTGTGACAAGAAAAGCTAAGCTTTAATCTTGAATCTTTACTGTCCTAATGTGTGTTTTAGATGTTGTAAAGGGAGTCCAGAAATGAGTCATTCACTGCAGCATATCTAATTTTACTGATGGCCTTGTTGAGTTTCTTGGGGTCACTGATAATCCCAGGATGTTATTGATGGGTGACCCTGCAGAATAATGTGCCTGTGGTGGTACTCTGAAATTCCAGAGAAAATGGTTAGAAAAACAAGGATTGAATTTCAGTGGGCAATTGTATAACTCATATCACAAAACCTTTTTGTTTCTATGTGGAAATAGATATATTATTAGATAATCAACCTGGCAAACGTTACCGCTTCTGCCAATCAAAATCTCATATTTTCTCTGCAATTATGCCTGACTTCCTTTCCTGAAGCAGGAATGTTTGCCAGTTCTTTTGGAAAGTCCTGACAATTTAGGAATGAAAGGTTATTCATCTGGTCCAGATACTGCTGAAAAGGACAAGGCCAATAAAAATGTGTTTCTCATTTTCTTTGAGCAGTTTTTTGTAGCAATGAGATTCCAGGAGATGGAAACTAAATACCAGCACTAATAATTATGTTGATGAATAAATAGTGACTGGCTACCCACAGAACTTCCAGCAATTTAAAGATTTTTAGAGATTAGGTTAGCTTTATTTGTTCCATGTACATCAAAACATACAGTGAAATGCATCATTTGCATCAATGACCAACATAATCCAAAGGATGTGCTGGGGACCGCCCACAAGCGTTGCCACATTTGTGGTGCCAACATGCCTACAACATACTAACATGCCTACAACATACAACATGCCTACAACATACTAACATGCCTACAAACATACTAACCCTTATTACAAGAGATTCTGAAGATGCTGGAATTCCAGAGCAACACACACAAAATGCTAGAGGATCTCAGCAGGTCAGGAAGCATCCGTGCAGATGAACGAACAGCTGATATTTCGGGCTGAGTCTCTTTATCTGTCATAAGTGGACGTGAGACTGAACCCAAATGCAGGACGCAGGCACTGAAGTACTGGGGGCAGGACAGGACAAGCTAAAGGATAGGACAAGGTGTGGAGACCGTGGCGTGCATGAGGGACGTGGCGTTCAAGGAGATCCTGGGGTTCAGAGATGGTCACAAGGCTAGGCTAGAGGATGGGGACTAGGAATACTGGGAGGATAGCCCCTGGGCAGGCCGCAGAACTCCTGGACAGGGCCTGGACCTCCCAGGCAGGACACAGGGGCCTGGGCAGGTCATGCGGTACCTGGGCAGGTCACAGGGCTCAACCCATAGGAGGCGAGGGATCAGAAGGGGCAGAGTCCCCCGTCGGGCAACAGCAGTCCTGCTTGGCTTACCCGATGAATAGGAAGCGGCAGAGACCCCACCGTGCAACGGCAGTCCTGCTTGGCTTACCCGATGGAGGCAAGGGATAGGAAGGGAGCTCGATCCAGAGTGACTTGGTACTCCAACCCCCCAACTATACTCAGTCCCAGAGTCCCTTATATACACCGCCAACGGATAGGCATCAGGTGTGCCTCCTTGAGCCCAAACAAGCCAAGATGATCCTCAGGTGTGACTATTTGAGCTCAAGGTGAACCAAGGGACGGTCAAAGGACCCAGAGTCCGGAGTCCGCAGACCGGATCAAGAACCGGAATGCGGGCTCCGGACTGGACCATAACATTACCAGGACTGGAAAGGATGGGGGAAGAAGCGAGGGTGGGATGACGAACAAACTGGCAGGTGATAGGGGAAACCAGGTGAGTAGGTGGGGAAGGGGTGATGAAGTGAGTAACTGGGAGATGATAGATGGAAGAGATAAAGGGTGAAGAAGAAGGGATCTGATCGGAGAGGAGAGTGCACCATGGGAAAAACCCTAATATGTACATCTTTTGAAATGTGGGAGGAAAACAGATCACACAGAAGAAGAAAATCACATGATCACAGGGAGAGCGTACAAACTCCTTACAGATAATAGCAGGAATTGAACCTTGATCCCTGGTCCTGTAAATCATTATGCTAGACACAATGCTAAAATTAAAATGCTTTGTGAATTTTGTGTGAACTCCAGTTTACTGCAACATATCACATTGTACCTACAGTGCACCATTTCTCAATATATCTGAGGTTGATTCACAGACTGATCAGCATTGATGACCAGTATTTTGCCAGCTGGTGGTGAAGTGGCATCAGCACCGGACTTCAAGGTGAATTGTTTTGGGTTTGAATCTGGCCGACCCCTTGCATCCATGCTGGGTTGAGCGTTGAGCTAGCAAATCAGCCTCGTGAAAAACAGGCAAATTCTAAAGAAGCAGCAAGGTTGCCACCTGATGTGGGAAGGAACAACAATGACCAGTTTATGTTGGCATTAGGGCCCAGAGATAACCGCATGAAGAGCAAGGACATGCTCTTTGGCAACTGGTCCGGCTGATCCAGTGTCCCCTTCAGCTTCAGACCTGGTTCCGAGGATCCGAACAAGAAATGGACTGGTAAAACAGAAATTGGGCCTATTGTTAACTAGAAAAAAACCTGGTGATCAGATGCGAAGTGCTGTCGGGGCTGTTGTACTTTGCGCAGGTATGGCCCATCTCCCACTCCTCCAGCTTAGAAATCACCTGAGCCCTCTTCAGATTCATCTGGAGATCCAAGATGGATTGAGTCAGATGGGTCACGCTGCACAGCAGGGGCAAAAACATACCCAATGTCTCCCTCACCATGATGACCATCTTCACTACTGGAACCCTCAGTATATGGGGAACAAGTATCCCTACGTCCTAGGATGCCATGTGTCCCCATTATTGCGAAAGATGGGTCTGCCCCATTGCCACACAACATCCCAGTGGCTGTACTATCTGCCCTTCATGGAAAAGTTCTTTCCAATCAACTCCTTTAACCACAAGTCCATCAAGCAGTGGTCAGCATGGAACGTCCTGCAGACACTGCAGGAGAAGAACTCAATTGACACAGTGTGGTGGATTCCTGAGGAGACTGTCCAGACTCTCTGGAAAAATACCTCAACAACAGGCACCAAGATCTTGCCTGGCTGGCAGTGAGAGAGACCCTCCCAGTCAGATCTTTCCTGCATGCCCAGGGCATCACTCCCACCGCATGTTGCCCATGGGATGACTGCAGTGATGGTTGCTCACCTCTTTGCAGATTGTGGTTTTGCAAAGAGGGTGTGAAGGAAGATGTGTCACAGTTCATCCCGAGTAGCTGCATGACAGAAGACCCTCTGATCTACATGCTGTTCCCAGGCTCACGCAAACAGACAGACATCAAGTGCTGCTGGAAAATCTGCTTGGTGAAAGACGCCCTTTGGTCTGCTGGCACCTCGGGATGTCCATAGAGGAATGCTGCCAGCTGGCACATTTCAGACTGTAGCAGTAGGCACTGAGGGATGCACTGACGATCGGTGCAGTCACTGCAAAGGCTTGGTGTTGGAGGGTAGCATAGGATTCTTCTGCTATTCAACAGGCAGGGGCCAGGCTGGGTGAGGTAGTCCCTCAATTACTGTGGTAGTGTACCACCCAAGGGGGCCACATGAGTAGCAACAGACCTACTGGTTTTAAGAAATGCAACAGAACACTACCTAACACATTGCCTTTGACTAGTTACTTACCTAAGGCCATCACCACTGCTGGGCATTAGCCGCCAATGCAGCTTGCCAGAGTCTTCTTCCTGGGCCAGGTGTCCCCAGGTGTAGGCCATCTTGAGATCCTTCCTCTTGCAGTAAGGAGGTCTTTTGAGTTTCTGTTGGCATTCTGTAGCTCTGGGTTTTTATGGAATGGGGTTGTTAGCCACATTCCAATCTTCCTCCTCTTGCAGCCGGGCTTGGGACCGTGCATATTGGGGTCATTATCGATGAATGTAAGAATGAAAAAGCGTTGTGTGATCTATTCTTGTAACTACTTTTTAAATTATGGATAAAGTTTATTTTGATTATTAATAAATTCTCAATAGAACATAGGGGCTTCCACTCCATTGCTTCTGATTGAGAGATTGTGACACTTGTAACAGGACAGTGTGGCAACAAAGGGCCAGGGCTGAATTGGGGTTGAGTGGCCATCAATGCCAAACTCGTCAACTGCCTCCTCAGAGGCAGTTTGCTTGTTCAGCAGAAGTTCAAGAGTGTGAATTGCAGGTAGCTGGAAGGTGCTAGTGCACCTAAACCAACTATATTAGCTGTTGCTTATTTTACCTTTTCCTTTTGGGACTACTGTGAACGAAACAGAGACAAGACACTTGAGTCGTGCAGGACGTTCTGACAAAGGGGTTATTCTTTAGATGGAGAACATCTGTGTGTGACTTTCTTAACATTGGAATGCAGCCACTATGCTGTCCTTGACAGATCAGGGTCAAGGTCCTGTGGCACAGAATACAAGATAACTGGGGACCCTTCACTGCTCTAGCCTTCCACCGCTTCACTGTCACTGTGATGAGCCATCATCTTCTGCCAGTTCCACTGCTGTGGTCTTGGTTGGATCTCTCTTTATCTGGAACTGCCCCCTTGACCTTACCACCTTGGATGACCCTATCAGGAGCTAAGTTGCAGATGGCGTTGCTCTTGGGATCTCAAGAACTCACAAGCCTCTCCACCACGACAAGGTGATGATCCTCGGAGAAGACTGAGAGATTGCTATGCTCCTATGGCCTTCACTGCTAATGGTCCAATGGATGTGTTACCTGTGTTGTCTCCATCTGCCACTACTGGTGTATTGTGTGTAGGGAGTTGTAGGGAGTGAGGCCTTTGGAGTCACTGTGTGTGCAGATCTCAGCAGCAGCAAAACCCAAAAGGTTAACAGCATAGACTAGATGGGCCAAATGGCCTGTTTCTGTAGTATTCAATGAGTCCCACGCCATACAGTCATGGAGTACAATGAAACATAGAGGATGGCACGGTGACATTATTAGCAGCTCAGTTAGTGTAATACTTTATGGTACAAGTGGTTAGAAGACCATCTGACTAGCCTCATCACCATGAAGATACCTCAATCACTGCACACAGGGGTCGAAACCTTGCTCCCCCTCCCACAAATGCTGCACAACCTGTTGAGTTCCTCCAGCAGATCGTTTGTTGCCCCAAATCCCAGCATCTGTACTCTCTTGCGTCTCAACCACACACAGGGTCTCCGTCTGGTATATAAGCTCACATTTTTCTGCGAGTCTTCAAAGGGGCATTTCCCACATATTCTATTTCATTTTTGTTTAACTTTCTAACCTCTTCTTCTGTGTTACTATTATTGCCCCCCACCCCCCGCTTACTTCTTTCTTACAAAAGTATGCAATTTGGGGGAAAATTTTGAAAGTAAACAACGTACGTTTTTTTCTCTTTACTTCCTTGTTCACCCGTCTCTTTATGAGAGGCCAGGGTGGAAACCACAGAGTCAGAATGCGTATCAGGTTTACTATCACTGACCTATATTGCATAAAATTTGTTGTTAAATAAGTAGTGCAAAAGAAAGCAAGAATAAGGTAGTGCTCATAGGTTCATGGTCTGTTCAGAAATCTGATGGCAGAGGGATAGATGCTACTCCTATGTGGGTTTTCAGGATCATGTGCCACCTCCCTGGTGGTGGTAACAAGAAGAGGGCATGTCCTGGATGCAACGCATCTATTTAATACTTAATTGGCCAGAGGAAAAGTGTTTCAGCCAATCAGACACCAAAATACTGGAGATTGACACAGTTGTTTCTCCACTAGGTGGGGAAAAGGCTGAGGTGATGACAGCAAATGAAATGCCCAGAGAAGTCAGCCAAAATCTAGACTGGGAAACATGTACACAGAAATGTTTAACCGATTGCAGTACTCATTTTCCCATTGCTGGACGATTTTTCAAGAAAACATTGCCTCACAGAATTATAGAACATAGAGCATAGAACTTTACAGCATCGTACACACACTTTGACCTATGATGTTGTGCTGACATTTTAACCTATTTTTCTGACATCTATGTGCCTATCTATGAGTTTCATAAATGCCCCTAATATATCTGCCTCGATCACCACCTCTGGCAGGGTTGAAACTCCCACCACAAGTTTAAAGAAATTTTCTCTGACATCTCCCCTCTACTTTCCTCCAATCACTTTAAAATTATGGCCTTGGTATTAGCCAGTTCTACTCTGGTAAAAAGTCTCTGGCTGTTCACTCAATTGATGCCTCTTATCACCTTGTACACCTGTATCAAGTCATCTCTCGTGCTTCTTTGTTCCAAAGGGAAAAGCCCTAGCTCAGACAATCTATACTCATAAGACAACAGTTATTAATTAGTTTGGAGTCTTTAAAAAAGTGACTCACAGACAATAACTAAAGGTTTCAGAAGAGTCACTGAATGTAAACTCCCGAAGACCACACAGAGTAACCTCTACTATCTAAGCTGCTTTTCTGTGTTATAAGGATCTACCCCTTAGTAAGAATCAGAGAGGCACAGAGAAAATCTGTAATTACCAATAAATGTTGCAGCTGTATAGGATCCTGGTCAGACCCCACTTGGAGTAATGTGCTCAGTTCTGGTCACCTCACTACAGGAAGGATGTGTAAACCTCAGAAAAGGTGCAGAGGAGATTTACAAGGATGTTGCCTGGATTGGGGAGCATGCCTTATGAGGATAGGTTGAGTGAATTCAGCCTCTTCTCCTTGGAGCGACGGAGGATGAGAGGTGACCTGATAGGAGTGTATAAGATGGAGAGGCATTGATCTTGTAGATACCCAGAGGCTTTTTCCCGGGGCTGAAATGGCTAGTGTGAGAGGGCACAGTTTTAAGGGGCTTGGAAGTAGGTACAGAGGAGATGTCAGGGGTATGTTTTTTACGCAGAGAGTGGTGAGTGCATGGAATGGGCTGCTGGCAACGGTGGTGGAGGCAGATACGATAGGGTCTTTTAAGAGACTCCTGGATAGGTACATGAAGCTTAGAAAAATAGAGGGCTATAGGTAACCCTAGGTAATTTCTAAGGTAAGCGCATGCTTGGGACAGCTTTGTGAGCCAAAGGCCATGTATTGTGCTGTAGGGTTTCTATGTTTCTAAATACTTTTATTGTCTCAACAGAAGAACACATAAATGTACTCAGCCTACTAACCCATTTTCTAACATCCTTGTGCACACCTCCTAAGTTTTTCCTGACCCTCCATGAGCAGTCAATGAGAGGAAAGGTATCACCTGGGAAAGGTATTACGCTGGCCAGGCATACCCCGTGATCCTGCTCCAATCTTCACGTATCCATGGGGTTCTCCACTCTGGAGAGGTATCACTCTTGTATTTGAAGCTCCTCTTATATAGTGTTCCTCATCAATTCAAATGATGCATCCTTTCCATAGGCTCAAGGTCACCTGACTTAACTGGGTTACCTTCTTATCGGCTCTGGTTCAGGTCTACAACCAGCATTGTTCCATGATCTGTGCCCCCAGCCATGTGCCTTTGTTCTTTTCAACAACGACTGGTTCAAACCAGTTAGACTAGGTGACCTAGATACTGAGTCCAACAAGATTACAGATTATTTCTACTGCAAACCTCTCACTTTACACAAAAAAAAAGCGACAGGTTTAGCAGGTCATTAGCTGAAGCTCCTTGTGTCCACATTCAATTGCTCTGATAAAGTTATCCCAGAGCAAGAATCAGTTCTAACAGTTCACAGAATGGGGGGTGGGTGGGGGGGGGGGGAGTGGGGCGGGGTGTGCTGGGGCTGCAAGGCCAGTTTCACAAAACGGCTGCCTCCAGGTTTCGGCCCGAAATGTTGTCACTACCTCCTCCCATAGATGCTGTCTGGCCCGCTGAGTTCTGCCAGCATTTTGTGTTTTTATTTGCCTCCATTCCTGTTCACTGAATTTCATTCCTTCTGGCCAAGTGTTGTGCTGGTCCACACAGCAGAGAATCAGGCCACCATTGTCACTTGAGTAGAGCTGCTACTTTGTCCATCCCCAGAATACTTTTGCAAATTTTTCCCTCAAATATGATTCAATTCCCTTTCAAAATGTTTCCAGTAAATCTATTTTCATCATCCTTTCACTGAATTGAATTGAATTGAATTGACTTTATTTCTTACATCCTTCACATACATGAGGAGTAAAAAATCTTTATGTTGCACCCCCATCTAAATGTGCAATCATAGTAATTTATATAGAGTACACTCAAATCAGTGTGAATTCATCAGTCTGATGGCCTGGTGGAAGAAGTTGTCCCGGAGCCTGTTGGTCCTGGTTTTTATGCAGTGATACCACTTCCTGGATGGTGGCAGCTGGAATAGATCGTTGTTGGAGTGACTCGGGTCCCCGATGATTCTAGGGGACCTTTGTACACACCTGTCCTTGTAAATGTCCTGAATTGTGGGAAGTTCACAACTATAGCTGCGCTGGGGTGTCTGCACCACTCTCTGCAAAGTCCTGTGATTAAGGGAGGTACAGTTCCCATACCAGGCAGTGATGCAGCCAGTCAGGATGCTCTCAATTGTGCCTTGTAGAAAGTTCTTAGGATTTAGGGGCCCATACCAAACTTCCTCAACTGTTTGAGGTGAAAGAGGTGCTGTTGTACCTTTTCCACCACACAGCTGGTGTGTACAGACCACAAGAGGTGTTCGGTGATGTGGATGCCGAGGAACCTGAAGCTGTTTATCCTCTCAAACCCAGATCCATTGATGTCAATAAGGGTTAGCCCATTTCCACTCCTCCTGTTTTCTTGACACCACGGTGTCAGAGAAATGACTTCTTACCTGTAGGCCACTGCATTATTGTTTGATATAGGTCCAATCAATGTAGTGTCATTGGCAAATTTAATTAGCAGATTGGAGCTGTGGGTGGCAATACAGTTATGGGTATACAGGGAGTAAAGGAAGGGACACACTACACAGCCCTGAGGGGCTCCTGTATTGAGAGTCAGAGGGTTGGAGGTGAGGGAGCCCACTCTGATAACCTGCTGGTTATCTGACAGTAAGTCCAGGATCCAGCTGCACAAGGCAGGGTCAAGGCCAAGGTCTATGAGCTTCTTGTTGATCCTGGATGGAATTATGGTGTTGAATGCTGAACTGTAGTTCAAGAACAGCATTCTCACATAAGCATCCCTCTTCTCCAGATGTGTAAGGACAGTATGTAGAGCAGTGGCTATTGTGTCGTCTGTCGATCGGTTGTGTTGGTAGGCAAATTGTAGGGGTTCAATGTGGGTGGTAGCAAGCTGCAGATGTAGTCCTTGACCAGCCTCTCAAAGCATTTGCTTATTATTGAGGTGAGTGTGACAGGACGCCAGTCGTTCGGGCATGTTACCCTGGTCTTTTTTGGTATAGGGACAATAGTGGATAATTTGAAGCAGTAGTGCACTCTACACTGAGAGAGGGAGAGATTAAAAATGTCAGTGAACACACCTGAATACTCGCCCTGGAATGCCATCCAGAACCACAGCCTTGCGACTGACCATTCGTTGGAAACATCTGTGTACCTCAGCCTCAGAGATTACCAGGTTATAGCGGTGGCTTTCCTCGGAGGCTCAGAGTTAGCAACATCAAACTGAGCATAAAAGTGATTGAGCTCATCTGAGAGAGAGCCGCAATGTTGGCGGCATGTTTGGCTTTGAAGTCTGTGATGGTATGCAACCCTCGTCACAAGTGTGCTACTCGTTGTGAGTCTTGACTCAATCTTGTCCCTATATTGGTGCTTCGCAGTCTTGATAGCTTGGCGCAGTTCATAGCTGCTTTTCTTGAGCTCTAGTTGATTGCCAATGATGTAAGCTTGATGTTGCACAGTAACTATTGATCCAGGACTTCTGGTTTGGGAAAACCCTGATTGGCTCCTGGGGACAACAGCGTCAATGCATTTTGGATGAAACACGTGGCTCCATCAGTGAACTGGAGACATCCTCGTCATGGAAGACTTTCCAGTCGATGACATCGAAGCAGTCCTGCAGCATGGAGGCTGATTAGTCGGACCAACAGCGGACGGTTTTAACTATGGACACCTCTTGTTTCCGCTTCTGCCTGTACGTTGGCAAAAGCAGGATTGAAGAGTGATCTGATTTTCCGAAGGCTGAGTGAAGGAGAGCTTTGTAAGTGTTGCAGAAGGGAGTGTAGCAATGGTCAAGTGTGTTATCTCCATGAGTGCTCAGCTGAATGTTCTGACAAAACTTTGGAGACTTTCGTCAGCAACGCTTGATTGAAGTCACCGGTGACGATGAAGACAGCCTCTGGGTGTGCAGTCTCTAGTGTGTTGATGGTCTCGTACAGTTCCTTGAGAGCCAGGTCAGTATCAGCCCGCGGGAGAATCTACACCCCTGTGATGATAACAGCCATGAACTCCCTGGGCAGCCAGTAGGGTCTGCACAGCAGCACCAGGTATTCCAGATCTGGGGAACAAAAGGATTTGGTTGAATGCACATTCTGGGGGTCGCACCAAGCATTGTTGAGCATGAAGCATACCCCTCCTCCTTTACTCTTCCCAGTGAGGTTTTGCAACCTGTCTGCCCAGAACTGGGAGAACCCAGACGCAAATCATAATGATACTTTAAAGAAATCTAACTTTCCCAGTAATTCATTGGTCAATTATCCATATAATCCTGTAAACCAGTAGAAATAGTGTCTTGTGTATGATTTCCAAAACATTGATAATTTTGAAACCTTCTGTTCCAAAGAGAACAATCACAGTTTTGCCAGGATCTCAGCAGGTCAGTCAGCATCTGTAGAGAGAAATGGAGTCTATTATATAGTCCATCCATTTCCGTCCATAGATGCTACCTGACCTGCTGAGTTCCTCCAGCCGTTTGTGTAAAACTGTAGATTCCAGAATCTGAAATTCTTGTCTCCATAGTTTTTTTTGCCTCTGTACATAACAGTAAACATCCATCCTCTAACATTCTGCACAACCTCCTTCACACCCTGCCCTGGGTCCACTTTAAAGTGTGCTCCACAAAATTGGGCCCAGTTCTCAATTGTGGTTTGCTCTTGTTGGCTACACCATTGACAACAATACCATGGGAAAGTTCTGCTTCCATATTCTACAAATGTAATGTAACAAAGCATCTCAAAACTTTCCACAGGTGCATTATAAATCAAGTATTTTGTGCCAAGCTGACATTTTAGGTCAGATGACAAAAGACTTGGCTTATGTGTTTGGTAGAAATGCAGAAAGGATAAGCTGGGGAACTAAACATAGATGAAGACAAGCACTGGTGATGGCAGCATTGCCCCAGAGGGAGAAGATTTAGAATGTTTCTGAGAGACAATATATTCACACAGAGAGTGATAGATATACAAAATGTACAGGTATTGGTGGAAGAGGTGGTAGAGGTTTAAAGGGCTGTGAGCCAAATGCAAACAAATGGAACTAGTTCAGGTGCCAACTGGTCAACATGTTCAAGTTTAAGATTCAAGTTTATTTGCCTAGTGGGCAAGGCATCAAACTAGTAACCTGAAGGTCACTGGTTCGAGCCTCAGCTGAGGCAGTGTGTTTGTGTCCTTGAGCAAGGCACTTAACAACACATTGCTCTGCGACGTCACCGGTGCCAAGCTGCATGGGTCCTAGTGCCTTTCCCTTGGACAACATCGGTGGTGTGGAGAGGGGAATGCCTGCTGCTTGGGCAACTGCCGGTCTCCCATACAACCCTGCCCAGGCCTGCGCCCTGGAAACTCCAGGTGCAGATCCATGGTCTCTCGAGACCGGTGGATGCCACCACATGTGGAAACATACAGTAGAATGCATAATTTGCATTAACAACCAACGCACCCGAGAGTGTGGTGAGGGCAGCCCGCAAGTGTTGTCACACACTCCAGTGCTAACATCGTGTGCGTACAATGCTCAGCAGAACACAAGAAGCAAAAACAAGATATACTGGAGGGTTAAGATTTGGGATGTTCAAGCCAGGATGTGCAAAACTATGGAGAAATCTGAAAAAAACAAGAAAAATTTTAAATATGATGCTTTACTTAACTAGTGGACAGTGAAGGCATATTACAAAGGGGATGGGTGACTATAACTCAGTATGCACTAGGACACAGCGGCAGAGTTTTAGAAGGCTGATGTTTACAAGAGAATGCTGGCATCGGGTCACAGGTTTTACGTGAATGCTGTCGGGACCTGATGGCCTGAGTTATAATGAATGGTTGAGTAAATTAGGGCTTTAATTCCTGGGATTTAGGAGAATGAGTGGAGATTTGATGGTGATAGACAAACTTATAAGGGCTATAGATGGGGTGGCTCCCTCCCTCTGCTAGCCTGCGGATCACCCTTGGACAAGGTGTAGCATCTACTTTGTTCCCCCCCCCCACGCCGATCTGGGTCACATGAAGTCATGGGAGCAGGTGGTGGATGGTCATATGAGCAGCCAGTGCATATCACAAGTCCTGGTTATGCGACCGCTGACGCCAGACAGACAATCTCTGAAGAGTATTGATAATGGCTGGGGCTACCCATCTTGTAAAGACACTGCACAGATGAAGGCAAAGGCAAACTACTTCTGCAGAAAGATTTACTCGGACTATGATCACCCAAGATGACACTGAACAACATGACAAAGGGTGACATCCTCCAGATGGTTCACGAAACTACTTTCTTTGTTTCGTGGCTATCTGTGGAGATGAATCTCAGGTTTGTATACTGCACGTATATTTAATAATAAATGTTCTTTGAATCTTATAGCATGGCTCATAATGATGATGATAGATATACACGGTAAATGCAAAGAGTCTTTTTCCACTGAGGATTGCTGGGATTAGACCTGGAATTTATAGGTGAAGGGTGAAAGTTGAAATATTTAAAGGGAAACTTGAGATGGAACTCACTTCTTCACTCAGAGAGTGGTGAGAGTGTGAAACGAGCTGCCAGTGGACATGCTGGAAGTGGGTTTGATTGCAACATTTAAGAGAAGTTTGAATAGGCACATGGATGGGAGGAATGTAGAGAGCTATGGTCCGGATGGATAGAAGTTTGGATAGGCAGATTTTTGGAAGGAGTGTAGAGCCTTGTAAATCACATGGCCTCCTGTGTCACATGAGAAATTCAGATGGTTTTACTTTATAAAAACAGAAAGGTCAGAAAGCTCAGATGTCATCTCGATCAGATGATTTCTAACCTGCTGAATGCTTGCAGCATTTTCTGTCTTTTAATTTCATGTTTACTGCATCTTAAGTTTTTAAAAAAATTTCACTTTGGCTTTAAATTTGTTTCTGATTTGTTCTGCTTGACATTCTGGCCATCAGTGCCTTTTAGTAACTGGCTCATCACCATGCCTTCAATGGGATCGGACACTGGCATCTGTAATGGCACAGTGAGTCTATAGAAAGACTGGGCAGATGATGCAGAATCAGAATCAGGTTTATTATCACCGGCATGTGTCGTGAAATTTGGTAACTTAGCAGCAGCAGTTCAATTCAGTACACAATGCAGAAGAAAAAAAAAGCAAATCAATTACAGTTTACATATATTGAATAGATTAAAAATCATGCAAAAAACAGAAATATTATATATTTAAAAAGTGAGGTAGTGTTCAAGGGTTCAATGTCCATTTAGGAATTGGATGGCAGAGGGGAAGAAGCTGTTCCTGAATTGCTGAGTGTGTGTTTTCAGGCTTCAGTACCTCCCTCCTTACAGTAACAATGGGAAGAGGGCATCACTAGTGTGATGAGGTGATGAGATAAAAACTGCTTGGTAAGATGATGGTTGCTGCTTTTCTGAGACACCGCTCCTTGAAGATGTCCTGGCTACTTTGTAGTCTAGTACCCAAGATGGAGCTGATTAAATCTACAACACTCTGCAGCTTCTTTAGGTCCTGTGCAGTAGCAACCCCCCCCCCCCCCCCCATTACCAGACAGTGATGCAGCCTGTCAGAATGCTCTCCACTGTACATCTATAGAAGTTTTTGAGTGTATTGGTTGACATACCAAATCTCTTCAAGCTCCTAATGAAGTATAGTCGCTGTCTTGCCTTCTTTATAATGGCATTGATATGTTGGGACCAGCTTACGTCCTCAGAGATCTTGACAGCCAGGAATTTGAAAACTGCTCACTCTCTCCACTTCTGATCCCCACTATGAGGATTGGTATGATTCAGAGAAGTTTGAACCAGTGCACTTTGGCAGGACAAACCAGGGTTGTACTTATAGTGAATGGCAGTGCACAGGAGTGTGAGGTGGGACGAGGGAATGCAGATGCATAATTCCTTGAAAGTGGTGTCACGGGTAGATAGGGGCATAAAGAGAACTTTTGGTACATTTCATAAATGTATAAATGCCTTCATAAATCAGAGCACTAAGTAAAGGAGTTGGGATGCAACTTTAAAGATGTGTAAGACGTTGGTGGTCAAAATTGGAGTATTGTTACAATTCTGGTCACCTGCCTACAGGAGAGATATCAATAAATTTAAAAGAGTGCTGAGAAAAACCACAAGGATGTTATCAGAATTTGAGGGCCTGAGTTATAGGGAAAGATTGAATAGGTTAGGAATTTATATCCTGGAGCATAGGAGCAAGAAAAGAGATCATATAGAGGTATACAAAATTAGGAAGGGTACGGATAGGGTAAATACATGTAGGCTTTTCCCTCTGAGGTTGGGTGAGACTAGAGATATAGATCATAGGTTTCAGATTCCAATACTAATCACACGTACCTACACCGAAACATACAGTGAAGTGCGATAACAACCAACCCAAGGATGTAGTGGGGAGCACAAGTGTTCCCACACATTCTACACCAACATAGCATGTCCACAATGTATGACATATCTAAAGGGAACCTGAGGAGGAATTTCTTCACTCAGAGGGTGGTGTGAGTGTGGAATGAGCTGCCAGTGGAAGTGGTGAATGCTGGTTCAAATGTACCATTTAAGCAGAGCTTGGATAAGGACATAGGTGAGAGGGGTATTGAGGGTTATCATCTGGATGGTGCTAGACAGCAAAAAAGGCTGGCATTCTCTAGATGGGCTGAAGGGGCTGCTTCTGTGCTGTAGTGCTCTGTGACTATTATTACGTATTCTCTAAGTGCTTGTCCCTTTGCACTAACTCAATCCGCTTATGTTTTGGAATAATCTCTATGGTATGCAAAACACATCTTTTCACTGGATCTTGGTACACGTAAGCCAATTACTGTCTGTCCTCCTTATCAGTGGGTTCCGCATGCACGCATTTAACCAACTGTGGATTGGGAAAACCTGGAAGCTCTCTCTGCAGCACTTGTTGTTTGATCACATACAGACTATTTTTTCTTGTCATTATTCCCTAAACAATACAGCATAACAACTATTTACATAGCATTTACATTGTATTAGGTATTATAAGTAATTTAGAGATGATTTAGAGTATACAGGAGGATGTGCATAGGTTACTGAGGATCGGGAATCGAAAAAAAATGGAAGTTCTCTAAGTCGGAACAGGTAGGCACCCTTTAGTCTTGTGAGACCATGGATTTGTGCCTTGGAAGGTTTCCAGGGCGCAGGCCTGGGCAGGGTTGGATGGGAGACCAGCAGTTTCCCAAGTTGCAAACCTTCCCCTCTCCACGCCACCAATGTTGTCCAAGGGAAGGGCACCAACACCGGTGTCGTCGCAGAGGAATGTGTTGTTAAGTGTCTTGCTCAAGGACACAACGCTCTGCCTCAGCTGAGGCTCGAACCAGTAACCTTCAGATCACTAGACCAATGCCTTATCCACTAGGCCATGCACCAACACAGTGGAACAGGTACATCCGGTATTATTTAGCGCCAGTTAGTCAAACGTTTGTCTTAGTATATAATATATATTTTACCTTTCTATGCATATAAAACACTTAAGAAACATATGTATTTCAATAATTAAACCACTGTGTTGCTTAGTAATAATTGTAGCTTTCTTCAGGGCAGGGCCTTCACATGCTCCATTATTCTCATTATCCTTTAAAATTGTTCAGATCTTTGACCGACTGTAGCCTAACGCTTTTCCAATGACCGATGGTGTTTCACCTCTTTCCGATCACTTTATTATTTCCACTTTATTTTCAATTGTGATCGTTTTCCATCAATGGAACAGTGCGGGCAGCAGCTCTGCCTGGTCCTAAAGTCCACCGCACTGAGACAGGTTAAATAAGCTCCGGAGCTCTGCTGGGTTCTAAAGTCGTCATCCGTTTTTTTTTGGTATCCACGGAGGGTCCTGGACCTAATCCCCCGCGGATCAGGAGGGCCGACTGTACATCAAGGCAAAGCTAATGCTGTTATTTGTGCATTTGCTATATTTTGTGGTGCCCAGCGGATGCGGAAAGCCAGATGCATACTGACAGACGTTGGCATGGACTACACCATGGAAACATTGCCCCTTCAGGAAAACCAGTCTAGACCGATGAGAAGGAAGCAGCCCTCTTCGTACAACAACTTTGCTGTGCACGATGACTTATTCTGGCTCTTAAGCTAAGCAGAGCTTTACTGTTAAAATTCTCATCCTTGTATACGAATGGTTCCATCTCTGTTGTCTCCAGAAGTAGGTGTAGGCCAAGTGGAGCCTGGCTTCTGCTGTCTTCGTGGCATATTGTCAGATAAGCACTCTCTGCATAATTCCTGTACTAATGCCATCTCCCTTTTAGTCAATATTTTAATGTACGAGTTATTGTAACATCAGCACCTTAAGGCACAAAAAGGAAGTGAGAAGTGAAACGATGGCAAAGGCACAATGAAACGGAGAACATTAAATAAACTTGACTTGTAAAACATACTTTATAATGAATTGTTCTGTTTGGAATGCAATGTCGGGTGATAGAGGAAGCAGAATAATTCACAAGGGAGCTGGGCAAGCATCCTAAATATACAAAGCCATGGAGGAAGAGTGGAGAGATGTTTTCAGATTGCCATTTCAGACTAGATGGACCAAATGGCATTCAACCTTCCTGTAACTGTTCTACAACTACATACCGTATATTTATGACGGTAAAAAAAAGACTTGTGACATGTCAAATGTTTCCCCTGATTTCAACATCCCCAAGTGATTACTGGATTTGAATCTGTTGAAACCTTGGAATCCTATGACTGTCAGTAATTACGTCATTGTAAGTATTGCACGTTCCCGTACTTCTTTCATCAATAGCACCTCTATCATGGGCACTTGCACTTTACGAAATTGGGGTGCAGAACCTTTCCTTCTCTCCCTCTGTCCTTGCTGGAACCCCTCTCGCAAGAGCAGCAAGACCCATTAATCATGTGACAAGGTTTCCCGCCACTGATTGGAATACGCTCCTCGTGAACATTCTCCACCGGCGGAGCCGCTCTCGCAACCCAACCTCATTACGCGAGTGACGCGGAAACCAGCCAACCAGACGGAGAAGAAAAAGAGGCGGGGATAAACGTCTGCACGTCTGACCATTCAGCGTCAGGGAGAGGGCGGGGCACCAGCCATCAAGGTAGGTTGAAAGACAAAACATGGCCCTCCAAAGCGTGCAAGTCGGACGGCGGAGGGGAGGGAGGAGTCCCACGCCGAAATCCGCATTGATGGACGAAGGTTCCGACCAATCGAAAGGGAAGAGGTGTGGTGGAGCGGATGTCGATAACGGGGATAGACCAATCGGCACGTGCAGAAGCAAGCAGGGCGGGCCTTTGGAGGGTAATCCCGCCCTCAGCCAGCGGAAGTTCGGCTGGGCGGGCGCGGAGGGGTTGGGAAATCGAGGTACGTCACAGCGAGTGGCCCTCATTTTGCCCCCCTGCCCGCTGCAAGTTAGGCCAGCAGGATGGTGGTGGTGGGGCAGGGGGTAAGAGCGGCTTTTTAAAGCGGCCGGCGCGTCGAATGAGCCCAGCGTGAGGGGGAACGACGCTGTTCAGAGCTGGTGCTCGTGGAAAAAGATCGACAATTAGCAGTACGGGGGTTGGTAGGAGAAGGGAGGAAAATAAAGCCGAGGCTTCGCCACCAAGTTTTTCCCCGATGGAATTTGAACATGAAGGGGTGAGGATTAAAGTAACGGAGCGGGCCGAAGCGATTAGCAGCGGGAACGGCAGTGCCAGCAACAGCGGGTCGGGTATCGTGGGCAGCTCGGTGGCCATCGCCCGCAAGTCGCCAGTGCTCGCCACGCCGCCTCCTTTCTTCGACATCTTGGTGAGCCCGCCGCCCCCAGCCAGCTGCTTTCTGAATATTATGGACAATTTCTCGGATGAGAACAGCAGCGAGCCCGAATACGAGAGCCTCCCCGAGACCGCTTCCACATCCACGCACATGATTGCCGGAGCTGTGGCCGGAGTCCTGGAGCATTGCGTGATGTACCCCATCGACTGCGTCAAGGTATCGACAAGCCTTGCCCTCCGCTGCCTGACCTGGGAGGGGGTCCAAAGCCAGCCCATTGGAAATTGGACCACCCAATGAGTTGTATGCATGCTGAGCAAATTTCGTCTTGCAGAGGATAGGGAATGAGTTTATACTCAATAAGTGCCAAGTTGCTGATATTTTCGGAGAGTTGAGTAAGCCAAGTTTTGCGTTGTGTATTGTGATGGCACAGCTTTTAGAAGTTATCTTTAGAAAAGTGGATGTAAGAGGATACGGCAGCCGAGAGTTTTGTGGCCGGACTTCGGAGAAAGGTCAAGAGGTCTATGAATGTTGGCGCGTTTCACCTTTTAAATTTCAAAGGGGATGGGTGGGAAGGGGATTAGTTTACTTGAAAGTCAGCTTCAGAGCTTTAGTATATCAATTCTGTTCCTCCTGTACAATTGGTGTAGTCTATTTTGGGAGTATTTCCTTGTTTGAAATGCAGATTAAAATCTTCCTGAACGGTAACATTCCATTTTTACGATTTATAGATGCAAGTTCTGCTTTAAATGTTTTAGTGGCATTTCTTTAAGTTTAAGTTTAAGTTTAAGTTTAACTTTAAGTTTCAGAATGAGTTCTTTTTGGGGAAAAATGACGTTGAGAAATGCAAATACACTTTTGGTTAAATTGGAATTAAATACCAGTTAGGTCATTAAGAGTAGTTGTATAAACTCGTGGGATTTTTGTCCATCACTTTTTGTTGTAGTTAGCTGACAGAGATGGTGTCAAAGCTATCTTTATGCATAAACTTATAATTCTTGTGAACTTTTTTGTAAAGGTCCTATAATATTTCCTCATCTCATAGATCAGGATGGCAGAGGCAAACGTACAATGCATATTAGCTGTAAAACTGGATTCTTGGGGCATATCAGGTATGATGGTGGTGGTGTGGTGAAAAAGCAGAATCACAAGTAGTGTTAGCAAAATGATACAGAAGATCCAATTGCTTTTCCAGCAAATTGTGCATCTTTTAGAGTGAGAATACACCTTTAAATTCATTAAATTGGCATCTAACATCTCATGGAAGCTTCATGTAAGCATGTTGCAAAAATATAGATGACAGCTGTTGATCTGTCTTCAGAAAATAGTGTATTGGAACTCAATTTCTAGTTTTGCAGATTTCAGTGTAACTTTGCTAAGATCATAATGGGTTAAAGCTCATCCTTTTCAACCCCATCATTTCATTGGTTTTGACTAATTCTCATGATTTGGTGAATCTGGTACCTGTAAGTTATTGTGTTAGGCATCTTTTTGAAACTTGCTACTCTCCCTCCACCGACAGAACTTGAGAAGGCATGCAGTAATTATGTGGTGAACCAGCTTAATTTGATCCCTTAACTTCATTTGGGGAGAAGAGGTAGTTACATGTTGGATATTTTTAGTTTTGGATGTTTGCAACACATTTGCAGATATTTACAACACAATATCTTAATTGTAGCCAAGAGGCAACTACTCAGCTTTTCTATAGTAAGACAGACTGAATTTGATACTACTTTGGTTGGTTGCCTTTTATTTTGGCAATTATTAAGATAACTGTTTTAAGTACTTTGTATTGTTTCTATAAGCTTTCCTGAAGGCCTTGTCTATGAAAGTAGACATAGGCAGCCATTTTGTTTGAGGATAATCTTTCTAAAGTGGATTACAGCTCTTGTGCACCTCTATTTTAATAGCTCATTGGTGCCTCTTGAGTCTTACAAGGTATATTGAAAGCATGTGAATGCTTTTTGGGTGAATAACTTGTCACATCATTTAACATAAACAATGAAACTGTTATCCTTGGGACGCTCTTTCAGCATTGTCTTTGTGCTCAATCTATATTCATCACGTGAGGTGATCTTAAATTAAGATGAGATCTTGCATTCGTGTAGTACCATTTGAGGCACGTGTGAGATGGTTCTTTATGGGCAGTGAACTGTATTTTTGAAATCTGGACTCTAATAAAGATGAGGGTTCTCAGTCTTGGGACTTGTCTGAACATTTTGTTTCGGATAATATAAAATATTTAGGATATTTACACTAGGAAGATAAAGACCTGTTCATTCTGTGAGCTTGAACTTCAAAACTCAATTCTAGAAAGATAATTAGCCATTTGATTGGATTTGTCAGATGGATCTGGAGTTATTAAAGTTATTGGATTTCTAGGGTATTCCAGATCTCAATCTGTTCCAGTTGAAATTATCGAAGACAGAAGCTTGTTAAACCTGGTGTAATTCTGCTTGCTTTTCACTTTACAGGTTACTGTTACTGCAGTTGCGAAGTACTTGTTTCAAGTAGTTGTGTAATTTTAATATAGAGTACCTGCCCAGAAACATTGGAAAATTTCTTTGGTCCAAGGAAGAATTGTGCATAGTGAGTGTGTTTATATAAGATACAATACTGTGGCAGAAATGATTTTAAGTAATAATCCTGCTGTGCACCCGAAGCAGCATTCTCCCATTTGACTGGGGGTAATTGGGGGGTGGGGTCATATTTAAGGAACAATGAATACCCTGCTTTGTGTGGCATGTAAAACAGGCAGCCATGGAAACCTGTCTGAAGAGATGGTTTCTGCAACAAAATGTCATGCTCACTTCATAGTTAAAATGGACTTTGTCTATATATAGGTTATCTTGAGTTAAGGGCACAGTGGAGCTTTTAATGTACTAGATTTGCATTGTTAAATGCCGGTTTGCTCCAGAATTCTAGTGCTTTTGGTAAGCATGGGGTGAGTATTGTTTAGTGTTTTATTCATTGTGCCAATGTGCTGCCAAGGAAGACTATTGTACAGGAACATTTGTAGTAAATCAAATGAATCAAGTTCTTTGCATGCCAGGATTACAGCTTTGTGACCTTGTGGACACTCCTTGGGTGACAGCTAAGAGACTGGTTCAATCCACTTGCAAAAGGTATACATTTGAAAAACTGTGAATGAAAAATTTACTGATGTCTGTTAGACTAAATGACCACATTTCAAAGCTGAGCTGTGCACAAACATGCAATTTCTACTGCAACCCCTGTGTCCTGGTCAGTATTGATCCCTTAACCACTGTTTTAAAAATAGATTATCCAGTTATGCCAATTACTTGTGGGAATGAAAATTGTTTCAGTTTTACCAACTTAATAACAGTATTGGATGTGCCATGCACTGAAGTAACTAAGTGTTTTGAGAGTTGAATGAGGTGCGATGAAAAACATTTTCAAGTTGATAGGTGTTTGTATTATTATGCTTCTGGTATGGTTACTGCAGAACAGCTGACTTCTGTGGTGGTAAATATCAAACAAAAAGATAATGGGGGGTGGTTTGTTGGGAGGATGCTTCATGCTCTTGGCCATGTAGAGACTTTGCTGAAAGTAGTCATACATGGAATGATGCATTCAGTGGGGGGGGGGGGAAGAATGTTATGGAGAAAACATCTGTGCAGCATTTTCTGTGGTGTTGAAATCTGGCATGGTAATTCTGCCTGGAGATTCATCATGACTTGCAGTTTTCTGAGATCCAAGGGTGTTGTCTGTCTTGAATAATAAATTCTGTATGGTAATTAGCTTGCATGAACTTGTTACTACTGGGGAAACCATGAGCTTAAAATAAGGATAGTGATGTAAAATGCAGATCCTAGGGCACAAATATCAGATTATGAAAGATGCTTGGCATGAGGAATGAGCAATAGAGTAATTTAATTTATCAAGTTGTATAACTTTGGAGCTGAACAAATGACTATGATCTATGCACAGCAGCGTGGTGGTAAAATAGATCATGCACATAAAGTTCAGAACACACAGGACCAGTTAGATGTGTTTTGGGGGGTGGGGGTGGAGAGGAATTACTGGATCTTAGTCATTTGATCTCCAGTAGGTAGATAACATTTGTGTGTAAGCTGTTCTTGATTTCTTCACTGAAACGGAAGAAACTGTTAAATTTGTGCTTACTGAGGATAAGATGGGTCCTTGACAAACATACCACACTGTTTTGTACTTTTCCTCTGCTCCACACTGAACAATAAGAACTGAGATTCCTTGAAAATGCTTTTCATGATTTTCATGAATGGAAGTAAGAAGTTGGATAAGCATGTGGGTGGGGTATGGAAGGCTATAGGTCCAAGTGCAATTGAAACTGGGCAGAATGTTTGGCATGGGCTAAATAGGCCAAAGGGTCTATTTTGTAGCTGTGAAAAATAAAATTTCTGCTTTCAGTTGTCTATATCTACTGACCAATGTTTTCTACTTTCTATTTTTTTGGTTCCATGGGTGGACCTTCATTTAGCATCTCAAAAGCATTGAAGGAATTTTATATTATCTGCCCTCTGAATTGAACTCTCTAGAGTACCTTCTCCCTGGTCAGTATTGTGTTCAGTCAGCTGTGGTGGGCAGGACATGGCTGTAAGACTGAAACAGCATTTTCAGGATTGAGTAAAGCTCCAGAGGTAACTCAATGGTGCACCTTGTAAGAGCTGCTACCTCAACACCAGAGACCTGAGTTCATTCTTGACTTTGAGTTCTGTCTGGAGTTTGCACATTCTCCCTGTGATTGCATAGTTTTCATTAATCAGTGGCAAAAATGGGGTGGTGTGGAGAGTTGATGGCAATAATGTAGAAGCAATGTAATTATGATCCGTATTGACTCTGGCCAAGGGCCTGTTCTGTGTTTTGTCTGCCATTTTTAATGTTTCAGTGTTTCCTGTACAAAAAGAAATAAAACATTTGGGATTTGCTGACCCATGATTAACCAATGGTGAAAGTCCAATAGCTGCTGAGTGTTCTCATTACAGTGAGACACCTGCATGCAATGATAGCTTGGACAAACCAGCCATGCCCATCTTGTGAATTAGCCCCCTCCAATTTGTAGTTCTCGCATAGGAAATTTTAGTCTGCACCTGCAGGAGTAGATGCACTTTGAGTAAAAATGCATTATTTTTGGGTGTTTGATTTTTCTCTGATGTAAAATCTTTAATTTCCTGTTCATTTAGTGAAAATTAAGACTGGTTGAATGAGATGGAAGAATGCGCTGCATGGCAACTTGAAACTTGTTCCTCTCAAGCAGCCTATTTGTTACTGAGTGAATTTCTTCCGCCATAGTTTGGAGTGGCCTAGTCGGGGACTAAGCCACAAGGTGACTCAGTCATTATGAAGAGCAAGCACTGTCATCCAGAAACCTTTTGAACTCAAAACTTTTTATTCTTGAGGGCGAGGGTTACAGCAGGTAGTTTAAAATGCATTCAGTAATTCCAATGACATAACTGAAAAACTTAGTCTGGTGATTGTCATTCTATTTGCATATTGTCCATATTGAAATGCTTGCAGCAGCAACATTGCAGGCACATGGCATCATAAGTAGCATTCACAAGTGAACATAAAAAGGCCGATTTTTAAACATGAGAACAATTGTCTATTGTAGTGCAAGTGTCACTGTACTGAGGTAATGATTGTGTTGTGCAGGCCGGTTCTAAACCTAAATAGTTGAAGTGAAATTTTTGTTCCTGAACCTGGTACTTCCGGGCTTAAGGCTTCAGTGGTGCTGCCTGATAGCTGCAAGAAAATTGCCGGCCAGGTTGATGGGAATCTTTGAATGTCACCTTCAGGCAGAGCCTCCTGTAGATACTTCTGATGGTTATTGATGCAATGTGTCCATGATGTATTGGGCCAAGTCCACTATTCTCTGCAATTTGAATTCCTCCACTTACTAATTGCTGTACAAGACAATACTGCTGTCAGGATACTTCCAGCAATAATCTGCAAGTGTTTGGTGACATGCCTAAACTTGCCTTCTGAGCAAGAAAAGATGCTGGCACACCTTGATTCCTAGGTCCAGGCCAGGTTATCTGACATGTTAACACCCAGGAATTTAAAGCTTCTGGCCATCTCAATTGACAGTGCAGACTGGTTTGTCCCCTCCTATAGTCAGCTGAAGCTAGTTTAGTTTTGCTGACATTTGAGAGGTTGCTGCAGCACAATTCAACCATCTCACTCCTGTGCATACACTCAATGATTTATTAAACAGCAGTCTTTGGTGAAAGTGTATAGCATTAGAATTGTGTTTAGCTACATGGGGGTGTCTGTGTGTGTGCAGAGCCAGGAGTTAAGCATATGTCCTTTTGTGTTGATGGTCAGCAAAGATGTTCTTATCCTTATTGAGGTCTGTTGTCAGAGGGATGTATGTGTCTTGTGCTTGATGAGCTTGGATAGGATGATTGAACACAGCTTGGCATTTGGAACAATTAATAACCTGTTGGTATCCTGTTCTCCAGGTGGACTAGGGCCAGAAAATAATGACAGTATAGTTGCCATCAAATTGTTCCATTGAAGTGGTGCACATAGTAATTGACACAATACTTCTGAATAATTCTATTTAGTTTTATTTGGAAATAATGCGGAACAGGCCCTTCTGGCCCAATGAGTCACGTTACCCACCTATTTAACTCTGTCCTAATCACAAGACAATTTACAATGACCAATTAACCTACTGTAAAGCAGCACCCAGAGGGAAACCCATGCAATCACAGGGAGAATGTACAAACTCCTTATGGGCAGCACTAGAATTAAACTCCAACTCTGCCCTGAGCTGAAAGTGTTGCACTAACTGCTACACTACAAGCACCTCCACTTCAGGACAAGGTAATTCCTATGGATAGTATGAACTTCGAGTGTGAAAACAGTCACTCTAGGTATATAAATATCCCGTTTATTTTTAGAGCTAAGATGTGACCATTTTGATACACTAAGTGACAGTCTGTGTAGTTAGAGACCCCTCTGATCTCTAGTACACAATAACATAGCTGAAGGTATTTATAGGTCAGTTTAAAATAGTCCCAATGTCTTGAATTTGCCTGATGCAGCTAGCGTTTTATGCTCGTGTTAGTTTATAACGTGTCCATTAAGTGGCTTCCTGTAGATTGGTAGCCTTTACTCTTCACAGTACAGTTTGTTTACAAGGCTGTTCTTTTAATTTCAAAACTGATTACTCTATTTGTACAAGTTTTATTTTGAAGACTAGTTCTCATAATTGGTGCCTGTGCTCAGTTTAGTTCCTGAATTAATGTACTACGTCTAACAATTGTTAGTGAGGCAGGAGATACTATGAATGGGCTGTTATTGAGCTTCTTTCTTTAGTTTTGTGAGGCCTTGATGTTCTGTTTTAGATTTTTGGGTAGCACTACTCAGTGTATTTTCTCTTTGCAAATCTTGCCTTGGTGCAAATTAGGAGTACGAGTTTTAGAAATTGTAGGCAATGTGGTCTGCTCAAGGGTACTGGCTGTGGATAATTGAAACCTCATAACTGGAAATATCAACCTGGTAGATGCTGGTTTGCTTACACTGCAGTGGGTTTGGAACATTTTGGGTTTACTGTACTGTTTAGCAACCTTTGACCTTGGGGTTGAGTTTGATCTTCAGTTGCTGATCTGACTTAAAAGCTCTTGTCTTTTCCTGTATTTCATAACTTTTCCATTTTTGATGCTTCAGTTTCTACCTTTAATCTGTGTATGTTCCCATCTTTATCACTTCTGTAGAACATTTAAAGTCAAAGGTAGCTGTAACAAATTTGAGTTCCTTTCTGGGAATCAGGATCCCAGAACAAGAGAAGGCCATTCAGCACAGATAGCTAACTGTTTGGCAGTAATTCACTCTTTTCTGTTGCTCCTTTTGGATTAGCTATATTTGTCAGACATGATTTATTAAGTTCCTTTACACTTGGGTTTATAGAATTTTTCCTTTATTTCTGACATTTTTATGAATTTCTAGTCAGCTGTGAATACCCATGTCAGAGTTGTAATTTATTTATTAACTTTAAACACTGAAGGAGCATCAATGTTTTTACCACCCCCCCCCCCCCCCCATGTTTGACTACTGAGCTGAAAGCCTTGGTAATGGAACTAGGCCTCACCAGTCTGATTTTTTTTTTTCTTATGAATATGGCATCCAATAATGTGCAGTGCATGATTGTTCACCTGTTCAGTAAGTAAGCAGTGTTTTGAAGAAAAAGTAGGAACCTAGTATGCTGGATTTGCAGCCAGCTTTGGGGAAGTAAATCTTCAAAATGAGGAAACTTGTCCAATTGTTAGGACCATTGCTGAAACCTCCAGTCAGTATGCAACTTGCTGGGCAAGGATCTCATGTGAACAGGCTGGAACAGTCTTGAGTTAGCTGCATTTCAACAGATTTTCTGATTTGTGGTGCATATCTTAATGATAAGCAGTTTGCTAAACAGTGGACTGCTGTAGAGCATTTTACTATCATAATTGCCTTGTTCAAGGATGCCTTTTGAGAGCAAACAAAGTAAATGTTCCTTAGTTTGGAAGCTGTAACTTAAAAATCTGAGTCTGGTTTGTGAACGTTAGAACAATAATTCTCCCATTTAATTGAAGGTATAACTTGGTTATTTTTTTGGATGCATCAACAGGTGGGAACCTAGGATGTATTTTTGTATCTTAGAAAAGTACTCCATGCATTCCTTCAGATGAAGAACTTCATCCTTGTATTCCATAACAAATTGCTGCCTGCAGTGAATTTGAGAGTAATCTTAAATAGTTCTGTACTCTTTGGGTCACAGTACTGAAATTCCCACCACCAAGCACATCTTTCCTCCCACCCACCCCCCACTTGCTTTATGTAGGGATCTATCCAGTATATTATCCTCTGCAACTTCCGCCACCTTCAACAGGACCCCATCACAAGCACATCGTTCCCTCCCTACCCCTCTCAGTTTTTTGCTGGGATCGTTCCCTCTGCGACTACCTGGTCCACATGTCCCTCCCCACAGAACTCCCACCCGGCACTTATCCCTGCAAATGCAAATAGTACACCTGTCCCCACACCTTTTCTTCCCCCCCCCCCCCACCCACCATTCAGGGCCCCAGACAGTCCTTCCAGGTGAGGCAACACTTCACCTGCGAGTCTGCTGGAGTCGTCTATTGCATCCGGTGCGGCCACCTCTACATCGGCGAGACCCGATGCAGATTGGGGACCGCTTCGTTGAGCACCTACACTCTGTCCGTCACAATAGACAGGACCTCCAGGTTGCCACCCTCTTCAACTCTGCCTCTCATTCCCATCCAGATATGTCTATACATGGCCTACTCTACTGCCATGATGAGGCCAAACTCGGGTTGGAGGAGCAACACCTCATCTACCATCTGGGTAGCCTTCAGCCTGGTGGTATGAACATTGAATTCTCCAATTTCTGGTAATTCCCTCCCCCTCCCCCTATCCCAGGTCCCTCTCTGCCTCTCTCCCCTTTCAACTTTCTGCTTTATCTCTTCAGTTCTTTCATGCTTATGCTTATCCCCTCTCCCCTTTATCTTTCCTCTGATTGGTTTTCCACCTGGTGCCTCTAGCCCTTCCCCCTCCCCTATCTTTATTACCGGGCTTTGGCCCTCTCTCTCTCTCTCCCCCCACCCCCGATGCCTGATGAAGGGTCTCGGCCTGAAACGTTGGCTACTCTTTTCTCACGGATGCTGACCTGCTGAGTTCTTCCAGCGTTGTGTATGTATTTTCTGCAGGGATTGTTCCCTAGGCAACTTATCATTTGTCCCTCCCCACTGATCTCCCTCCTGGCACTTGTCCTTGCCAACAGAACAAGTGCTACATCTTCACCTACACCATCTCCCTCACTACCATTCAGGGCCCCAAACAGCCCTTGCAGGTGAGGTGACATTTCACCTGTGATTCTGGTATCTACTGTATCTGGTGCTCCCAGTATGGCCTGCTGAGTATTGGTGGACCTGGTGTGGTTTGAGGGACTGCTTCGAGTACCTGCGTTACATTCTGTTCACCAGAAGAAACGGCTATTCCAGTGGACACTTGGATTGGAGCAGCAACACCTTGTATTCCATCTGAGTAGCCTCCAACCTGATGGCATGAACATTAATTTCTTGACCTTTGGGAAATCAACCCCCCCTTCACCACTCCCCATTCACTTTTTCCTCTCACTTGTATCTCCTTACTTGCCCCATTACTCCTATGGTGCTCCTTTCCCCTTCTATGGCCTTCCGTCCTCTCCTATCAGAATCCCCCAATATATCTTTCATCAATCTACTTCCTAGCTCTTTACTTCATTCTCCCCCCCCCCCCCCCAGTTTAACCATCTTGTGTTTCTTCTTTCACCTCACCTTCTAACTCATGACTCATCTTTTTTCTCCAGTCCTGATGAAGGATCTCAGCCTGAAATGTCAAATATACTTTTTCTTGCATAGAAAAGTATTTAAGTTCCTGAAACATAAATTGGTAGAAAGATTCAGTGGCCCAGGAACATTTGTGAAAATGACTGCAAATTGCTGATGCATCACCTCCCTCCTTTTGAAATATCATCATTCACTAGAACATTATCTTCTTCCCCCTCTCCCCCCCCACCATGACCACCAAAATGATGAGATGTCACCCAACTTAAGCAATACTTCTGTTCCTCCAGTTCTCAGCTCTTGTATCCAAACTGGGTAGTTCTGACAGATGGAAAGGTCTGGTTGAGACCTCTACTCCACAGAGAACTGGCTAGTTCTAAAAGCAGATGATGTCAGGCTGCATGGGTGGCAGTAATGTTGGTGCTTCTGATTTAGTCTGTTGTGATAGCTGCTTTTCTGCTTAGAAATATCCATTCTAATATTTGTTTGATATAGGGTTTTTCCTTCCCATTAATGTTACCTGTCCTGCTTGTCTTCTCCAGCTTTCTCCTTGCTCCAGAATTTTAGTAAGTGCCTCACTTTAATTTATTTTGTCTCCCTCCGTTTAAACCATCTCTGAACAAGTAAAGACTTCCACCCTCTTGGTATTGAGTTGTCATTTACTTTCTCTTGGTCTCTACTCAGTGCAGACATTACCTTTATTTTCTACATCCTTTCCCCTTTGCTCAAAGTTCAAAGTAAAATTTATCAGAGTACATATATGTCACCACAGAAACCGAGATTCTTTTCCTGTGGGGATACTTAGCAAATCTATAAAACAATAACTATTAACATCAGGAACTGTTAACTATAAACTGCAAATGGAGATGTAGATAAATAGCAATAAAGAGCATGAAATAACAATATAGTAATCCTTAAATGAGTGCAGCTATCCCCTTTGTTCAAGAGCCTGATGGTTGAGTGTTACTGTTCCTGAACCTGCTGGTGAGTCTTGAGGTGCTTGTACCTTCCATCTGATGGCGGCAGCAAGAAAAGAGCATAGCCTGGGTGGTAAGGATCTTTGCTGCTTTCCTACAGCAATGTTTCATGAAGATATGCTCAGTGGTTAGGAGGGCTTTACCTGTGTACTGGCTTCCTACCTTCTGTAGGATTTTCCACTCCAAGATACTGGTGTTTCCAAACCAGGCTGTGATGTTGCCAGTCGACACAATTTTCACTGCACATCTGTAGAAGCTTGCCAGAGTTTTCAATGATATGCTAAATCACCTCAGACACCTGAGGAAGTAGAAATGCTGTTGTGTACACAACGCTGGAAGAACTCAGCAGGTTAGGCAGCATCCGTGAGAAAAGAGTAGCCAACGTTTCAGGCTGAGACCCTTCATCAGGAATTCCTGATGACATTGGCTACACTTTTCTCACGGATGCTGCCTGACCTGCTGAGTTCTTCCAGTGTTGTGTACGTATTCTTTGATCCACAGCATCTGCCGTTGTATTTTTGTTTAGAAACACTGTTGTGCTTTCTTCACAATAATATTTGTATGGTGGGTCCAGGATTGGTCTCTCTGAGATAGTGAGACACCCAGGAATTTAAAGTTACTGACCCTCTCCACCCCGATCCTCCAATCAGCACTGGCTCATTGACCCTTGGTTTCCCTCTCTAGTCAGTTCCTTGGTCTTATTCATATTGAGTGAGAGGTGGTTGTTATTCCACCATTCAGCCAAGTTTTCAATCTCCCTTTTGTATGCTGAATCATCACCCCTTTGATACAGACCACAACAGTGGTGTCATCAGTAAACTTGTATTTGGTGTTGGTTTTGTAGTTAGCCACAGTTATTGGTGTAAAGTGAGTTGAGCAGGATGTTTAGTACACATCCCTGTGATGCTCCTGTGCTGACGGAAATTGTGGAGATCTTTTTATTTCAATCCAAACTAGGTCTAAAATGAGAAAATTCAAGATCCTATTGCACGGGGGGGGGGGGGGGGGGGGTTAAAATAATTTTGTGAATTAAGATGTGCTGTGCTGTTTTTAGTTGTCCTATTTCTGATGCAGTTTCAGAGAACAATTAACATAATTCACATTATTAAGCCATCTTCCTGAGTTTTGCATACTATTTTTTAATAATGTGGCTAGGTATTCTCAATTGCTGAGTGACAACTCAATTTTCCCCAGTTAGCTTATTTTGGGTTCTTTATTGCAGCTGCTTCCTGAGCTACTGAGGGTTCCAGTATGTTCTGTAACTTTTTAACTTTAGGAATGACTGTCTGGTGTCTCACTGGAGCTAAAATGTTACTGTTTTCCTGTTCTACTTCCAAACAGATTAACTGATATGAGCATGCCACCGACCCAGTGCCAATCTTGCGTGTCCACCTAATCATGTTCTTCCCAACCTTCCCTCCTTTATAATTTCACATTAGCATTTTAAATATAAATCAAGAATTTAAATGGTTTGACAACTGTAATATATTTAAACAAGAATTCATCAGCCTTGAGAAATTGACATTTTGGTCTTCATGTGTTGAATATTTCCAGTATTCATCAAATTTCTAAAATCTGCCATCTTAATTTTAGCTGTACTTTTGGGTTTTTAAAAAAAAAACTGACTTGTTGAGCTGCAATCCTGCTGTGCATAATCAACAGCTGTGATTAAGATTGCATTTGCATAGATTAAATGATCAAACTGCATATATCACTGTATATAATTCTGTTTATTTGCGACCATAATCAAGGCATCCAATAACTGTAATAGAATTAATGAAAGTCCTCATGACCAGTGTACAAAAGATGACAAACTGCAAATATGTAGGGAGGAAAAAAGACTGGCTAGAATTTGTTGCTTTCTCAGAAAAATTGTTTTATGATAGACCACTTGAAGCTGAACACAAATATAATTTCTGACTATTTGTATCCCGTAGGAATTTGAAGAAACAAGAAATTAATTTTTATTGAATATAATGTGTTTAATTACATAGCGGTGCCGATGCTTTGCAATAGCTCAACCAAGCTAAAAATGTTTGATTTTTATTTGTTCTGAGTCTTGCTTGTGTCCAAAAATAATCGACCAGCATTGATGGATTCCACTTGCCCTGATACCATTTCTGTTTGCAGTGTCCTGGTGAAACCTTTCACCAGCTCAGCACTGGAAGTGTCAAGATTTGGAGGGGAGTCTCAAAGGGATGCAGGAAATGGATCTTTAGTGGTATGCTGCAGTTCATGGTTTTGTATGCTTGAAGCATATTATCAACCAGCTCCATGTAGTTTTGTACTTTGTAGTTGCTAAGAAAATTTCAACAGCCTCAAATGTCTTCTATGCAATTTTCTGCAGTCCCACTAGTAGTTTATTGAATTGCCTGTCATTGACCTGCTTGGTTTGTGGACCAAAAAAATGCTGCCTTTAATCTTGGCATCAGTTGTTCTGACTTGTATTATGTATTGAAATAACCGATTTAGGCCACTTTTTTAAAAAAAAATGTGAGTGGGGAAATTTCATGGTGTTTGTAGTATTGATGTGACTCGGACACCGCAGTGTATTGAACAACCATGTTTATTCAACAGACTTCCATTTTCTTAACCCCCTTTCTGATGTCATATGCACTCTGACCTACGAATAGTACATTACATCCCCCTTAAAATTTTTTTACACTGTGAATTACCAAAACAATGCCATTCTTACATTGCAACAGCCATGACATAAACTAAAAAAAATCTTAACTTGTACTGTATTCTACATTGTATTTTACAATACCAACAGCAGTATGTTTTCTTGAAACTAACATAGACTAATAAACCTTTTATTTCACACCTTGGAACTTGTAACGTGTGACTTTGCCTCAAACTGAGAGACTGTAGGTAGATCTAGTCTGTATCTTGTTGGAAGTTTGACTTGTCTCCCAGACCGTGTGCGATACAACTGTGACTGTGCTTGTCCTGCATCAGAGTCAGTCTCTCGAGTGACCTGCGTCTTTGTGGTCTGTATTTCTACCTAAGTCGGCCTGCGCAGAACCTTCACCTTCATTGCGTCGTGTCTCCTCTCTGTATTCTGACATTTACACCTGTATGCAGATCTGGCAACTGTCTTGTATGTCTGTCATCGTAGCTCTTGCTTTATTTGCTTGTACTTTTGCTTGTCATGTACTTGAGCATTACCTTCAGGAGTCAGTAGAGTTGTGGATGTTGGCAGCTTGGACTTCAGACGACGTCCCATCAACAGCTGCACAGGAGAGAACCCCACACCCTCAATCGGTGTGTTGCGGTATTCAAGCAGAGCAATGTAAGGGTCACCTTTGCAGCTTTGTGCTGCCTTGAGCATGTTCTTCACAGTTTGTACAGTTCTCTCTGCTGGTCCATTAGACTGAGTGCCCTGGACTGGAAGTAACATGTTGAAATTCCCAGCTTTCTGAGAATCCTCTGAACTCACCACTGGCATATTGTGGACCATTGTCACTGACGACAATATCTGGAATACCATGTCTTGCGAATGTCGACTTCATCGCGATAATGACACCTTGACACTTAACTTGATCTCTGGATATTTTGAATTGTAGTCTACACAAAACAGATATTCTGCACCATTGTAGTGAAAGAGATCTGTGCAAATCTTCTCCCATGCTCTTCCTGTTAGTGGATGGGGAAGCAAAGGCTCTTGGATTGCTGCTTTTGTTTTCATTACAGACAGCACACTGAGACACAAGGTCCTCTATCTGAGTTGACATACTTGGCCAATAGAGAATGTCCCTTGCTTATTCTTTACATTTCACTATCCCCGGGTGTGACTCATGAGTTCTGTTGAGCATTTCCTGTCTTATTTGGTTGGGTGTGATGAGTTTTGCCATTTTGAACATTAGTCCTGATGCATAGCTGATTTCCTCTTTAAACGTTCAGTATTTCTGTATTTCTTTTGGAGCATCTTTCTGTTGGCCATCCATTCATTGTAATGTTTCTTAGCATTTGCATTTCAGGATTATCTGTAGTCGCTTTCTTGAACATTTTCAACTTCTCCTCAGATGGGTAGCTGAGGTGTAACCCAGTTGACCTCCAGCTCTCTTCCTAGCAACTCTTCCTTTTGATCTGAGGTAAGCATGGCTCAAATCATCAGCCATGTACAGTTCTTTTCCTGGCTTATAGGTGACTGTGAGAGTGTACCTCTGTAGCCTGAGAAGCATCCTTTGCAGCCTCGTAGGAGCTTGATGAAGTGGCTTTTTGAAGATGCTCTCAAGTGGTTTGTGATCACTCTCGACCTGGATTTCTTTGCCATATACATATTGATGGAACTTCTCACACCCATAAACTATGGTGAGTAATTCCTTCTCGATTTGAGCGTATCGACGTTGACAGTCTGTAAGTGCTTGTGATCCACACACCACAGGCCTCCCATCCTGCAGTATAACAGCTCCTATTCCCTCCAAACTGGTATCCACAGACATTGTCTCTGGTTTATTGACATCATAGAACTTGAGTGCTGATACATTGGTAACCAGCTGCTTCAATGTGTCAAAACTTTTCTTTCGTTTGTCTTCCCAATGCCATTCAGTGTTGCCCTCTAGTAGCTTTCGAAGTGAAGCGGTGACCTCTGACAAGTTGAGAAAGAATCTGCCAAGATACTGTATCATGCCCATGAACCTCAATAGTTCTTGCTTATCTTCGGGTGGTGGTAGCTGTGCCACAACCCTGACCTTTTCATTATCTGGTTTTAACCCATCAGCGCTGAGTATGTGACCTATGTATTTGATCTCTGTAGTTCTGATCTTACATTTACTTTTGTTCAGTTTTAGGTCATACTCACATGCTCTCTCCAGGAGCTTAATAGAAACATAGAAAATAGGTGCTGGAGTAGGCCATTCGGCCCTTTGAGCCTGCACTACCATTCAGTATGATCATGGCTGATCATCCAACTCGTACCTGCTTTCTCTTCATATCCCCTGATCCCTTTAGCCACAAGGGCCATATCTAATTCCCTCTTAAATATAGCCAATTAACCAGCCTCAACTGTTTCCTCTGGCAGAGAATTCCACAGATTCACCACTCTGTGTGAAGAAGTTTTTCCTCATCTTGGTCCTAAAAGGCTTCCCCTTATCCTTAAACTGTGACCCCTTGATCTGGACCTCTCCAACATCAGAAACAACCTTCCTGCATCTAGCCTGTCCAATCCCTTTAGAATTTCTAAGATTTCACCAAGGCCTTGTACAACTGCAGTAAAACCTCCCTGCTCCTGTACTTGAATCCTCTTGCTATGAATGCCAACATACCGTTCGCCTTTTTCACTGCCTGCTGTACCTGCATGCCCACTTTCAATGACTGGTGTACAATGATACCCAGGTCTCATTGCATCTCCCCTTTTCCTAATTGGCCACCATTCAGATAATAATCTGTTTTCCTGTTCTTGCCACCAAAGTGGATAACCTCACATTTATCCACATTAAATTGCATCTGCCGTGAATTTGCCCACTCACCTAACCTATCCAAGTCACCCTGCATCCTCTTAGCATCCTCCTCACGTCTAACGCTGCCGCCCAGCTTCGTGTCATCCGCAAACTTGGAGATGCTGCATTTAATTCCCTTGTCTAAATCATTAATATATATTGTAAACAATATGTAACAAAAATGTAGACTTCCTCAGTCTGATCTTGTTCCTCAGTTGTGTCACCGCATACCAGCAAATCATCAATGATGTTGACCACTCCGTTCAGGCTTTCAATCATTTGTGCCATGGACCTCTGGAATACCTCTGCAGAAGAAATCCCACAGGCTAGATGCAGGAAACGATAACTCCCTATGGGTGTGTTGAAAGTGCAGAATTTGGAACTTTCCTCATCCAGCTTGATCTGCCAGAAACCTTGATTTGTGTCTAATACTGAAAAGTATTTCGCATTATGCATGTGGGAGACAACCTCTTCAACCATGAGCAGCGGATAGTGCTCTTTTTAGGGCTTGATTGAGAGCTTGTGGATCCTTGCAAATCCTCATCTTTCTTTCTGTGACCACTGTCACCATACTATTTACCCAGTCGGTTGGTTCTATTTGTCTTGTTATGACTCCCATCTGTTCCATTCTGCGTAGCTCCTCCACTTCTCGATCCCTGAGAGCTACTGGAATCTTTCTCGGGGCATGCACAATTGGTGCAGTAGTTGGATCAATCTGGATATGGTGTTTCCCTGGTAAACATCCTAGTCCAGAAAACAAGTCAGCAAAATCTTTGAGAATGTCATTTTCTTTTTCCACACCATAGGTTCGCTTCACCAGGCCTAGCTTTGTACAAGTTGCTTTGCCCAGTATTGCTGGACCATGTTGCTGTACTATCTCAAACTCTTATCTTGTGTTTTAGTCCTTTGTAGACACAGGTGAGTGTTTTCTTTCCCAATGGTACTGTCTTGTGGCCGAAATATGCAACAAGCTTGCAGGTGGATTTTCTCAGTCTTCCTCTGATGTCCAGTGAGTTGAATGTTTCTGCTGACATTACATTGCACTTTGCCCCAGTGTCAAACTTAAAAGTCACATTCCTCTTGTTTATCATCCAATCCTGAGTCCAATCATCTTCATCCTCCATCTCTGCATTGTCAATATTTTTGATGCATACCTCCTGCTGCACTTCAGCTGTGCCAATGAACATGTCACTGTTGCCCTCACTCTATTCCACAGCATGCATTTTCCTTGCTTGCTTCTGTGATTTGTACATCTTTGCAAAGTGATTTTTTTCTGCATAATTTGCATGTCTTACGAAAGGCTGGACATTTTCTGTATCCATGTTTATAACCACATCTGTTGTAGTTAACTTCCTTTTGATCATCCTGTGGAGCTGGCTTTGTCCTACTCTTGTCAGTTTTCAGTTTTTATTTTGTACACTTCAACTTCATTAAGCACTTTAACCTGACTTGACGAGATCTCGCTGGCATGGCAAACATCAATTGCCTTTTCTAATGTAAGCTCTGCCTCTCTCAATAGCCCGTCTCTCATGATCATCTCGTATGCCGCATACAATCCTGTTGCGTATTAAAGAATCATGCAGTTGTCCGAACTCTTTTTTTTTTGCCTTGTTCTTCATATCTGTTATGTAGGCGTGTATGGTCTCTAGGCTCTTTAGCCCTCGTTTTTAAAGAAAAAGTATCGGATGTATGGTAGGTTTTTTCTCAGTTCGCAGTATCCTTGAAACTTTTTCTTCAACGCTTCAGTTTTATCTTGCTCATCTTGGAAGACAAACGTGTTGCAAACCTTTATTGCCTCTGCTCCTGCCACATGCAGAAATGTAGCACATTGCACTTTCTCTGTCTTTTCAGCTACGTCGCTAGCGGTACAAAACAGCTCAAACTGCTGGATCCATACTTTCCATTTCTCAGCAAGATTACCTTGTAGGCTTAAACTTGATGTTGGCTATAACCGTGACATCTTTTACTCCTTTTTTTCTATCTTGCAGTCACTCCTGACACCATGTAGTATTGTTGTGACTTGCACACTGCGGTATATTGAACAACCACGTTTATTCAACAGACTTCCATTTTCTTAACCCCTGTTCCGATGTCATACACACTCTAACCTACAAATGTTCACACAGTACATTAGTGTTTTTCCATGATCAGCACACCAAAATCCAAATGATACATCCAAAAGTATTCAGGAAACAAGATCTTTCTCCAGTGTAAGCAATACATATCGAATGTGAGATGAGTCCTTGAAAGTGTCCTTGGGTTGTGATCGAGCAAGTTAAGTTATACCCTCTGGTTTAAGAGCATGATGGTTGAAGGGTAATAACAGCTCTTGAACCTGGTGGTAACCTGCATGCTCGATATGCAGAGCATGGTCACTGAATGTAGCAGTGAAGTCCCAGAAGAGCTTGTGATATGACCTAGCATATTTTGGTTGGTTAAATTTGATTACTAATGCCAGAGCATTGTGGATAAACCTGCATATTTTTCTAAATTAACATGGATTGCCAAGGGGATGATTTGTATGAGTAGGGAAGTCATTTTGCTGCTGTATAGGACATTGGTGAGACTATATCTGAGTGCTGCATAGCCTAGGCCTCTCTAAGAGACCCTCTTTTGATTGAGTTCTGAGAAGGTTGACAAGGATAATGCCTGAACTCAATGGATAGATGTTGAGCAGGAATTGATTAGGTTGGGTCTACTTGGAGTTCAGAAAGAGAGGATCTTCTAAGGTGCTGAGGGTTTTTCTTTGAGGGAATGTAGAACTGGGGGACATGGTTTCAGAATAAGACTGAGATGAATGTTTATGGTGCTGACTCTTCCTGTCCCCATCCCTCTTTTCCCAATTGAAGTTTATTGGGAGTATGAAGGAAGAATGTGAAATGAAAGATGTCAGGTCTAAATTGTCATGTTTAAACTAAATGATGATGCTAACTAATACTTAAAGTTCCTTGATCAACTTTTTGAACTAACATGATCAACTTTTTTCTATTCTTGCCAAGTTTTATGAAAAGAAAAAGGACCGAAGAACCTATTTTTCTAAAGGAAAACCATGAAAGTGTAAGACTGTAAGAAACATTGTAATTACTGGAAGCTAGTCAACTTGCAGCATGGCTAACAAATGGCAGCTGATCTTGTCTCAATAACTGAAGAGACAATACGTTTAGTTCAAGAGGTGGGAGATTGCTCAGCAGCACAAGTGAATTTTAAAATCTTATTTGATGCTCAGGTTCATTGCAAAGTATGAACATGATTTGAAAATGTAATTTCGAGGGGAACACAAATGCTGGAGGAACTCAGCAGGTCAGGCAGCAATCTATGGAAGAGTACAGTTGATGTTTTGAGCGGATACCTTTCATCAGTCCAGATGCAGAGTCTTGTCCCAAAATGTCAACTGTACTCTTTTTTTTCTCCCCCCTCCCCCCCCATAGTTGCTGCCTGGCCTGCTGAGCTCCAGCATTTTGTGTTGCTTAGATTTCCAGCATTTGCAGATTTTCTTTCTCAAAAGATGGCCACCTTAACATTGGCAAAATAGCAGTAAAGAGGAGACAAATCTGGCAACAAAAGAAATTTTAAACAAAGCTCCGGTTATGTTTTGTGAATGATCTCCATGAGCTGACCCCATTTTATGTTGCACCATTTCGCTGTCCTCTAAAATGTGACATTTTCAAAGGGTGAGTTGCTGTCAAAGCTGTTATTTATGGGTCATCTAACTGCCCTTGTGTGTAGAATGGTGAAGAGTCGCCATGTTGGCTAATCTGAAGTCACACTGCAGATTAAATTGCATTTTCTTGAAGGGCATTAATGAATTCTGCATATTTTAGTAGCTTTTTCATTCCAATTTCTACAACTTCATTGTGGGATTCCCTAAATTACATTTCAAAAGACCTTCAATATTGTATACTGGCTTACTATTGTAAGTCCATGTAATATTTTTTGCATTTGAGTACCAAAGAGAAAGCCAGGCAGTCATGAGGTGAATATGTAATTCCCTATAAATAGCACTGCTCATGATTGAGAGTGGAGTTGAGGCAGAAACAGCTCTAGCTGTACTAGTATGCTATCCTTATTTTGCATATCCTGATCAAATCTGTCATTTTTACCAGTCTAATTAAATCCTTTAGTACAGTTCAAAAATGCTAAATAGGACTGGCCCAGTTGTTTGCTTAGTCTTTTTTAATATTCAAAGCAATCACCTTGAAGTATATACCACCCCTGACAGCATGATCCCCACACTCGTCACTCTGAGAGAAACCTACCTCTAACATTTCATACTTTCCTCAATTTACCATATGTGATCCTTTGTATTAGCCATTTTTGCTGGAGTGGTATTTTTCACTTTGTCGTATTTTTAGGTTTCGGTATCAAGGGTAGAACATTGTGGGGCAGGGGCTGCACTGTTCAGTATGTCAAGAGGCTATTTGATTTATTCATGTTGCAAGGTACAGCCAGAAGTGAACATGTACATTATATCCCTGAAGTCAGGCATGTGCTGAACAGTCAAATGAACTGAATATTGGAGTTCAACTCTTCTATCCAGGATGCACTACAGACGTGTTGTGCACTAATTCAAATTTAGGCCTGGAAAACATTGAACAATTGCAAAACCAGGGTTCATTTTTATCAGATTCATAAACTTGTGACAGACAATGAATAAACATTATTTCACTGTTGTACAAGTAGTACAAAGCAGCTAACAGGGTGTGAAGTATCTAGAAATTACAAAGTAAAATAATGATTGAAACAAAGAAATGGAGGATATGGTAATATCCCAATTTCCACTAAAGTACAATACCAGACTACTTTTGGCATTCGTCAAGATTGTGGTTAAAGGGCTGGATTGCACAATTATTTGGTCCTTGCAGTTGAAATTTTAAAATATATCCTTTAATATTCTAAACAAAAGCAATCCACAATCGAACATTGGCATTTTCAAAGACTAGTTTATTCATATCCAAGATATGGTGTGGCATAATGGTTTACACTGCCAGCCATCAGAAGGTTGGGGTTTAGTTCAGGCTTCTCTGCATATTTGTGCATTCTCCCTGTGATAGTGTGGATTTCCCCCCAACATCGCAAAGATATATGGGTGAGGGTTATCGAGTTGGTCCATGCTGGATGTAGGGTGGCACTTGCAGACTATCCTCAGCACATCCTCTGATTGTGGTCGCTGATGCAAATGATGTATTTGACTGTACATGTGACAAAGTTTAAATTCTAGTCTAAAATTGAACTTGCACTTTTGCTACCTGTGCATTCAGTGGCAATTCTTACAGGTTTTTGCCTAATTGAATGTTGTACTGAGGATGTAATTACTGGATTTGAGTACAGAGATAGTGTTGAAAGAACTAGGGAGTTGAGTGGTACACAAAACTGTAGTTTTCTTTCCAGTTCCTGAAAAGATAAGGCTACAGTCCAGTTTGAACAAGTACTGTATACTGGAGCAACTGAAATGAGAGAATATGCAGTTATTGATCCAGAGCCAGAGTTTGAATCGTACTGTACCAGTACCTAGGTTCAATTCCTGCTGCTGCCTGCAAGTTTGTATGTTCTCCCTGTGACCACATGGATTTCCTCCAGATGCTCATTTTCTCCAGTCTAAAGACCAACTGTTGGTAGATTACTTGCTCATTGTAAATTCTCCTATGATTAGGTTAGCATCAAATTTGGGGGATTGCTGTGTGGTGCAGCTCAAAGGGCCAGAAAGCCTATACTGCACTAAGTAAATATACTATCAGCAAGACAAAGGAGCTGGTTATTGATTTCAGGAGGAGGAAACCAGAGGTCCATGAGCCAATCCTCATCAGCAGGTCAGAGGTGCAGAGGGTCAGCATTCTTATTTTTTTTTCCAGTGGACTTTGCCTCGCCAGGCATGTAAGTACAATTACAAAGAAGGCACAGCAGCACCTCTATCTAAGTTTGTTGAAATCTACAGCTTCAAGCTTCAGTAGTATGTGGTGAATATATTGATTGGCTGCATCACAGCCTGGGATGGAAACACCAGTGTCCTTGAATGGAAAATCCTACAAAAATTATCTAGGACCACCTCCCCCCCCCCCCCCAAAAAAAAACCCACCAACCACCACCATGAGCATGTTCTCTCTTCACTGCTGCCTCAGGAAGGAGGTCTTGGGACTCTTGCCACTGGATTCAGGAACAGTAATTTCCTTTCAACCACCAGGATCCTGAATCAAATGGGATAACTTCACTCAATTTCACTTGCCCTGTCATTTTTTATGTTCCTGTGACCTGTGGACTCTATTTCAAGGATATTTAGTGTTTTTTTTGTATTTTCATTTTGCCTCTTGCAAACTAGTTAAACACTTGAGCTGGTGTAGTCTTTGATTCTTATGGTTATTACTTTGTGGATTTATTGAATGTGCCGGTAAGAAAATGGATCTCAGTTGTATTCTGATCATAAACAGGAGCAAATCTGCAGATGCTGTAAATCCAAGCAACACAAAATGTGGGAGGAACTCAGCAGGCCAGGCAGTGTCTATGGAAAAAGTAGTCAGTGTTTTAAGCTGAGACACTCTGGCAGGACTGGAGGAAAAAGATGAGCAGATTTAAAAGGTGGGGGGAGGGGTGGGTGGGAGAAAGATGGGTGAAACTGGGAGGGATAAAGTAAAGAGCTGGGAAGTTGAGAGATACAGGGCTGAAGGAGGAGTCTAGAGGACAGAGGACATGAAAGAAAAGAGGAGTACCAGAGGGAGCCAGTGGACAGGCAAGGTGAAAGAATGAAGGGGTGGGGGGGGGGGCATAACTGTAAGCTCAGGAAACCAATGTTCATGGCATTAGGTTGGAGGCTACCCAGATGGAATACAAGATGTTGTTCCTCTTATTGCAGTGTGGCCTCATTGCTACAGTAGAGGAAGTCATGCATTGACATAATTGGAGTGGGAAGTGGAATTAAAATGGGTGGCCACTGGGAGACCCAGCTTCTGGCAGAGAGTGTAAGTGGTCTTATCTACATCGGGTCCCACTGGTACCTCAGTAGGCCACACCGGGTGCAGCGGATACAGTAAATAGGACAATTTTCATTCTGTAATGAAAAGCCTCATCCTGAGTGCAGATGCAGTAGAGACAGGAATTGAAGTGTATCGTCATGGGCACCAGCATGGGTCCCAGCTATGCCTGCCTTTTTGTTGGCTATGTGGGACAGTATGTTCCAAGCTTACACTGGTGTCAGTCTCCCACTTTTGCTACATTACTTTGACTGCTTCCCGCACCTGTGCGGAGCTTGTCGACTTCAACTTTGTCTCCAACTTCCACCTTGTCCTCAAATTCATCCAGTCCATTTCCAACACCTCCCTCCCCTTTCTCAATCTCACTCTATATCTGGAGCCAGCTTATCTACTGATGTCTATTATAAACCCACAGACAATCACATAGCTCTTCTGACCCTGTTACTGGTTAAAAACACCACCCTCTTTCATTCCTGTCTCTGTTGCATCTGTTCTCAGTATGAGGTTTTTCATTCTGGAATGGAGATGTACTTTTTTTCTCTCAAAGGGGCTTCCCTTCCTCCACCATCAACGCTGCCTTCAACATGCACGTCTGCTCTTACCCCATCCTCATCCTCCCGCCACCCTACCAGAGATGGGGTTCCTCCTGTCCTCATCTACCACCCCACCAGCCTCTGCATGCAGCACATAATTCTGTGGAGTCTCATTTCCAGTGGGATCCCACCACAGAGCATAGCTTTCCCTCCCCACTTTTTTTTCCCCCAGTCCTGTTGGAGGGTCTCTGTCTGAAATGTTGATTACTGTTTCCCATTGATGCTGCTTAGCCTGCTGATTTCCTCCAGCGTTTTGTGTGTTGTTCAGGGTTGTACTTGGTGATGTACTTTGATTTATTTTGAACTTCATCTGATATTTCTTGCCTGACTTTGATATACAGCATATTTTGCTTTGCCCTTCCAACTTACATTGGTTGTCAGCAATATGTGAAATAAAATGCCCATGAAATCTTGTGACTTGGTTTTAATTGGAAACGTGCAAAATGCCTCACACCTTCATTGAGTGGATTTCTTGCTAATCATCAGATATAGCACCTGAATGATGACCACTTTCAGATCCAACTACATAAAAGCTCTGACAGGAGCTCCTTTCCAAATAGTTACTTACCACTGTGCACACTAAGTGTGTAAAATCAAAGCTCCTGGGTGTAAGGTAAAACTTAGTTTCAAAAAGTGCCTAAAGTTTAAAGTAAATTTATTAAAGTACCACCTTGAGATTTGCTTTCTTGCTGGCATACTCAGTCCAAGAACCATAATTTAGAATCAATGAAAGATTGCAGCTGTCAAGGCAGACAGACAAGCAATGGTGTTGAAGATGGCAAACTTCTCCTATTATTGAGAACGAAAAGTTGTTGAAAGTGAGTATTCATTGAGATAATCAATGGCCAGTATAAAATTCAAGTGGCCAACTTTAGAAATTGCCTTCACTTGTGCCCAAATTATTCACTAATAATGCATGATTTGAAAGGGTTTGTCAATTCAGCATTTTTAAACCAGAATCTCAGTCCTGACCTGGACTCTAGTCTAGCCCATGTCTTTTCCTGAGAAGCAAAGATCTTGTGTGCAAGACATTAGCTCAAATGATGCTTAATTCCCACTCTGGTGATTTGAGTTGAGCATTCAGTGGAATGAAGTGAATCAGTGGGAGAAGTGGAACTATACCAATGCCTTTGGATTAGTGACTCCTGCTCAGAAAGGAAACAGCAGAATGGTGGAACCCAACGTGTGTGTATGTATATTTCAGTTTAAATTTTGGGGGAATTAAACTGTTCTCAGGTTGGGTTGCATCAGGCCACCCTGATTTGCATTCATGCAAATAATTGTTTGCACATAGAAACTTAGAAAACCTACAGCACAACTGGCTCTTTGGCCCACAAAGTTGTGCCAAACATGCCCATACCTTAAATTACTAGGCTTACCCATAGCCCTCTTATTTTTCTAAGCTCCATGTAACTATCCAAAAGACCCTATCATATCTGCCTCCACCACTGTTGCCGGCAGCCCATTCCACGTACTCACCACTCTGAATAAAAAAAAAACACCAACACATACTTAACCCTGACATCTCCACTATACTTACTCCCCTGCACCTTAAACCTGTGTCCTTCTGTGGCAACCATTTCAGCCCTGGGGAAAATGACTATCCACATGAACAATGCTTCACATAGAATTCTAAAGGATTCATAAGCTATTTTTGCTTAAATGGCCTAAAATGTGATCAGATCTTCACACAAGTCCTAATAATAGGTAGAACCCAATTAAATAACACAAACATAATTTTGAGAAATGATCCAATATTGTTAGAAAAAATGTGAACCTTTCAGTAAATGGTGTGACTGGACCCCCCCCCCCCCCACTGTACAGCATGAACTTCAACCAAATGTTTTTGATAACTGATTAGTCAGCTTGGAGGAATTTTAGGCCATTCCTCCTCACAAAACTCCTTCAGCACTGTTGGTGGGCTTTCTTGCATGATCTGCGTGCTTCAGGCTCTACCACATTTTTGTAGGATTAAGGTCAGGGCTTTGATTTGGCTATCCCAAAATATGAAATTTGTTCAGCTTTAACCATTTGGTAGACTGACTTGTGTGCATGAGTCATTGTCTGCTGCATGCCTTGCTTTCTCAAGTTTCAGTTCATGGATAGATACTCTGACATCTTCCTGTAGAATTTGCTGGTACAAATCAATTCATAGAGCCATCAGTGATGGCAAGCTGTCCTGGTCCAGAGGCAGCAAAGTAGGCCCAAACCATCACACTGCCACCACCAAGTTTCACAAATGGGATGAGGTTCTGGAGCTAGAATGGAGTGTTAGTTTTTTGCAGAACACAATGCTTCTCATTTGAGCCAGAATATTTTATTTTGGACTCATCTGTCCACAGAACATTCTTCCAACAGCCTTCTGGCTTATCCATATGGTCTTTAGCAAACTTTAGACAGGCAGCAATGTTCTTTTTGAATAGTGGCTTTCTCCTTGCAATTCTGTCATGCACACCCTTGTTCAGTGTTTGCCTGATAGACTCATGATCACTAACATTAGGCAATGCAAGAGAGGCCTGTAGCTCCTTGGATGTTACCTTAAGGTTCTTTGTGACCATGTGGGATACTACTCTCCTTGCTCTTGGAGTGATGTTTGTTTTTGTTAGTAGATCACTCTTGGGGAGAATTTCCTGCATTTGTATACCATCTACCTGACTGGTGGAGCCCAAACTCTTCGGAAATTGATTTGTACATTTTACCAGCTTGGTGAGCATCAGAGCTTTCTTAGGTTCTCAAATCTCTTTCAATTGAGGCATGGCACCCTTCCAAAAACCTGTATGGTAAAGATCAGACTTTGATAGTGAAGACCCAGGTTTATGTTCTTGAAATAGGGTAGGCTCCCACATCAGACCTGATTGTCATTCCCATGGTTTGAAGCACCTGACTATAATTTCCCCTTTTTAAGTGAACTGATAATGCTAGAGGTCCACATACTATTCCAGCATGTAACATTGAATCATTTTTCTTAATAAACAAAGTAAAATATTTTTATTTAATTAAGTTATCTAGTTTTAGGACTTGTATAAAGATCTGACTACATTTTAGATAATATTGCAGAAATAGAGAATTCTACAAGGTTTAAAAACTTTCTAGTACTAGTGGTGTAAGGGTGGAAACCTGGCAACCCACCTGCAGTGTATTACAAAATGTTTGGCATCTAGTTTTTTGGGGATGGTCTAAAGAATTTGGGGGGGTGCTAGAGGAGGATTGTAAGGGTTGTAAAAAGTTCAGTGATTAATAGGGGATTTGAGCAAGTCAGCATGGTATGAAATGATGAGGATTCACTCTTTCAATTGTACATATTAACAAAGCTAATCTAAATGTAGGGAGATGTGGAATCAAGAAAGAGTGTGGGTGCAGAGGAAAAGAAGGGAGGGGCTTACCTTGGTTCTCATACTGTCCCTACTACCCTCCAGTACGGTTAATTTGCAATGGCTCATTAAACAATATAAACATCGGGAAGTGGAAAGAAAACAGGAAAATATACCTGATCAGATAATATGCAAACTGCAGATACCACCCAGTTACGATTAAGTCCAGGTTGTTGGAGTTGTAAGCCAGCACCAATAATTTGCCATCTGTTGTGTACCAAATCTGTAGTCTGTTTGGTACAGAAGAAACAAAAATGTAGCAGTCATGATTAAATAAACCAACAAACCTTATAATTATACAAAAGTGCAGATTAAAGTAACCTATTATAATAGAATACACACAATGCGGGATGAGCTCAAAAGGTCAGGCAACAGCTATGAAAATGAATAAACAGTTGACATTATGGTTGTCAGTATAATATTTTCACAGCTTTATTTCATTAAAATTAAATTAAAACAAAGCCATGCTGTCTCTTGTAAAGGGGCCTCTAGCTGGACACAGCTTGCTTAGTGAAAGGAAAGTTTGAATATATACTTGATTTTAAATGTACTTTGTCTCAACAAAGTATATTTTGCATAACTTACTGACTAAAGAAAAAATATATAGAGAGACATAGCGCACTACTGAACAGAAATGGGCCATTTAGCCCATCTACCTAGTCCCATCAACCTGCACCCAGACCATCTCGTCTATGTACTGATCCAGTTTTCTCTGAAATGTTGAAATTGGTGCCACCTCCACTACTTGCTTCTAATTTCTCACCACCTCAAAGTGAAGTTTCACTATGTTCTCAAATACTTCACCCCTCACCTGTAATCCATATCCTCTAGTTGTAGTCTCACCTTCCCAGAGTGGGAAGAAGTCTGCTTGCATTTACCCTGTTCAATGTTTGAGGGAATAAGGGCCTAACCTAATCAACATAAATCAGGTCCTCAACTCTTGGCAACTTGTAAATTTCTCTGTACTCTTTCAATCTTGCATCCTTCCTGTAGGTAGTTGACCAAAATTGCACATCCAGTACTCCAGATTGGGCCTTGCAATACAATGAGTCAAAAGCTTTGCAGCCCTATCTACCTGTGATTCCACTTTCAAGGAATTGTGAATCTGTACTCAAAGGATCCCTCTTCTGCTCTCCTCAGTGCCCTTCAGCTCACTTTATGAGCTCTGCCCTGGTTGGTCCTCCCAAAGTGCAACACTTCACACTTGTCTGCATTAAATTCCGTCTGCCATTTTTCCAGCAGGTCCATATCCCGCTACAAGCTTTGATGGTTGTCTTTGCTATCCATTACATCCCCAATCTTGTTGTCATCCGCAAATTTGCTGATCTGGTTTAGCATATTATCATCCAGATGTTAATATGAGTGACAAACAACAGTCCCACCACTGATCCCTGCGCAGCACCACTTATCACAGGCCTCCATTCAGAGAGGCAACCATCAGCTACCACTCTGGCTTCTCCCACAGAGCCAGTCTCTAAACTAAATTACGATCTCATCTTCAATGCTGAATGGCTGAACGTTCTTGACCAACCTCCCATGTGGGATGTTGTCAAAGGCCTTGCTAAAATCTGTAGATAACATCCACTGCCTTGCCTTCATTAACTTCCTCAAAAACCTTTTAAGATATGGTAGACATGACCAACCATCAAAAACCCTAATCAGTCATTATCTAAATATCAATAACTTTCCTGTCACTCATGACAGTCTCAACCAGCCTATAATTTCCTGGTTTATTCTGAAAGCTTTTCTTAAACAACAGAATAACATCAGCTGTCCTCCACTTTGGCACATCACAAGTGGCTAAGGATGTTTTAATTATCTGCTGGAGCCCCTGAAATTTCTGTACTATCCTTCCATGGGATCCAAATGAACACCTTGTCAGGCCATGAAGATTTATCCAACCTAGTTTGCCTTGAGATACCTCTGTAAGCAGTATAGAGTCCATAAAGTTGATGCAACTTTGCGTCACTTCTAAAGACTCTATCTGTCTTCTGAGTAAATATGGATGCAAAGAATGCATTTGATTCTTCCCCATCTGTTTTACTCTTCTAGTCTTCCAGAGGACCTGTTTTGTTCCTTGCAATCCTTTTGCTCCTAACGTATCTGTGGAATCCCTTGTGATTCTCCTTCATCTCATCTGCTAGAGCATCTCCATGCCTTCTTTTAGCCCTCCTGATTTCCTTGTGTTCTCATGCATTTCTTGATTTCTTGTACTCAAGAACCTCATTTGTTCCTGCCTGCACCTCTTTTTAAAAAAAACGGGGCCTCAATATCCCTTGTAAACAAAGGTTCCGTAAACCTATTATCTTTGCTTTTTATTTTAATAGGAACACACAAACTCTACACTCATAATTTCACTTTTGAAAGGCTCCAATTTGCCAAGTGCAACTTTGCCAGAAAGCAACTTAACCCACTTGCCATCAGAATGGCCTTACTCCTATTTGGAATCTCAGCCTGAGGATCACACCTATCCTTTTCCATAATTGGCTTGAAACTAATGGCGTTATGATCACTTGATACAGTGTTCCCCTGCACAAAGGCCTATCATCTCCCCTGTCTCATTTCCTAATAGATCTAGTATCACATTCTGTCTAGTTCGGACTACACTGTACTGATTGAGTAAACTTTCCTGAACACATTTGACAAAGCTGTTTGCCTCCAGTCTTTTTACAGTATGGGAGTCCCAGTTAATGGAAAATTAAAGTCAGCCACTATTATAACTTTTGTTTCTTGCAACAGTCTATACTCTCTATCTCCACTGAATCCTGTGAACTGTTGTATGGTCTATATTATATATTATAATCCCATTAATGAGGATGTTCCTTTCTTATCCTCAATTCCACCTATAAAGCCTCACTAGACAGCTCTCCAGTCTGTCCTGACAGAGCAGTGCTGTGACTTTTTTCTGACTGGTAATGCCACACCCCTGCCCTCCCCCCCCCCCCCAAAATAAAAAAAATCCCTCTGACTTTATCACCTCTAGAACAGCAAAACCCTGGAACATTAAGCTGCTAATCCTTCCCCTCCTGTGTAACCAAGTTTCACTAATGGTTACAATGTCATAATTTCATGAGCCAATCAATGTGCTAAGCTCATCTGCCTTTCCTACAGTACTTCTTGCATTGAAAAATACACAGCTCAGACATTAGTTCAGCCTTTTGAATCTTGACCCTATATGTAGGTTTAGCAACATTGTTCTCCCTAATCACCCTACTATCTGTTCTGGCACTCTGGTTCCCATAACCTTAACTCTAGCCCTCCCTTCTCCCTCGCCATTCTCTCCCCCCCCCCCCCCCCAAGCAGCACTAGAAAACCTTTCTGCTAGGATGTTTGTCCCTCTCGTGTTTAGGTGCAAACTGTCCTACCTTCCTTGGAAGAGAGTCCAGTGATCCAAAAATCTGAAGCCCTTCCTTCTACACTAACTCCTTAGCCAGGTGTTAAACTGTATTAATCTTCCTATTTCTGCCCTTGCTAGCAAGTGGCACACATAGCAATCCCAAGATCACAACTCTGGAGGTTCTGTCCTTTAACTTAGCACCTAGCTCTGAATTCACTTTGCAGGACCTCTTCACCTATCCTACTATGTCTTTAGTACTGGCTTGGACCATGCTCTTTGGCTGCTCACCCTGCTGTGGACTCAATCTGAGATTTCCCTGACTCTGGCACCTGGGAATCAACAATCCAGCTGGGAATCTCATTCTGTCCACAGAACCTCTTTTCTGTTACTCTAACTAAATTAATTTAGTTGGGTATATGTGATGAGTTTGATTTGTTGTCCTTCTGCAGGATACTCATGAATGAATCCAGGCTACGACTAAAAGTCACTGACTTTTCTTCATTATAGGACAGTTGGAATGGTATGGGCAGACCTTGTCTAAACAAGATGCCCCTCTGACCCTATATCTTGTGGTGAGGGGGTCCAGAACTCTGTACAAAATATGTTTCCTCTTGTACCCTGAATATCTACACCTGAAGTTGTATCTCAAGCAGCATTAATGAGCTGAAGTACCAGTTGAAGGGGGAAGTGCCTCAGCCTGAAATGCTCCTTCCACTCCATAGATGCTGCCTGACTTGCTCAGTTCCTCTGGCTTTTTGTGTTGCGCTAATTTGTAAATAATGTTCAAGCTGAACTGGTCATGATAATCTGGAATATGGTGCCTGCGTGGATGATAGAAACACATAAAAAAACACTACTTGAGGGAACTGGGAAAATGCCATGTCAAATCAAGTTTGTAGATTTATAGAGCTCATTGGAAAGAGGGACGATTCAGTCTTGGATCAAGAATATACTTACTGCCACTGAAGTCTAACCATAGACACAAGCTTAGCCCATACCTTGCCTTGACATTACTATTCAGAAAGTTTAAGGTCTTTTTCAGAATCAGCGGGAAAAAAAATCAGCTTTATTGTTGTATCCTGTCTGCTGTCAAGGCCTCTGTGCTTGTTTTCCCTTTAAACTGTCACTTAAATTTAAGTACATTGCTGTGTACAGTAGATGGATAATAATGCTGTCCCAAATTGGTATGATTATGATTGAATCATTTTATTGTCAAACAAACCTGTTCACATTTTTTAAAATGGCTGAGATGGAATTGACTTATCTTTCTCTACAATTCTGGCCAAACTATTGTACTGGTAATTGGAAAAAAATTGCTTTAGTTTTATTCTGCAAGTTGAATTTCCTTGACATACTATATATGTTGTTACCTGTCATATTTACTGTCTGCTGTGAGCCCAGACCACATGCCCTTCTCTGCATCCATTTCATTGCGAATACAGTTCACGTCACCTATCAAGCTCCGATTTAACCCTAACCTAATCAAGAGGCAATTTACACCTATTAACTGGTATGTTTGGAATAACTGGTATGACTGGGAGGAAACAGGAGCACCCAGAGAAAATCTTGCATTCCATGGGAGGAGGTACAGACCATTAAAGAGTGCCAAGATTGAACTCTATCCCGAGCTGTAGTGTCGTGGAGCTGACGGCTACACTACTGTGAAGGCCTAATAAGCAATTGTTCACAAGTTTTCAGTGTTGTCTCTTGACCTTCACAATCTGTGATTACATGATATGCCAAAAATCTTTTGAAAGTTGTTATGCATATAAGTGTTACTGGCTTCTCTTTTAGGTATGGCTGATTAATGGACACCACTTGTTACGTATTCAGGCAACAATAAATACATGAGTTCGGCAAGGGTTTTTTTTATAACAAACAAATTTATTAAACACAGAAAACAAATCCACCAAAAGTAAACAAACACTAACGCAACCGGAAACAGCTGCTGAGCGGCAGCCCAAACAGTTCTTAAAGTGATATTGCAAAAACAGTTCTTAACTGTTTTTGGCAATGCCACTTTTCTTTAAAGTGGTATTGCCAAAAGTTCGATATGCTCACGGTCCATTTTAAAAGGAGAGACTTTATAGGACGATTTAAATTCTCTTTCACGTCGCTTGGCTTCGATCCCTGACGTTGAACTTCCCACGAAGAATTCACGAAACAGAACGGCTTAAAGGCACTGACCTTTCCTTCCTCACTATCCTCAATCCTTTCTGGTAAACCCAGGGATTAACACGAAGATAGTCAACGAAATCCTTCCAAATAAGGATCAAACAAAGTCGCCCCCGTTTCACGTAGAAAGCGATTCTCCTCGATCTTTAACTTCCGAACTTCCAATCTTCACTCTCCACTAATTTTCTTCGAACTAGTAGAATCGTAAAGAACCTGCTGGCAATGACCTCTTAAACTTTAGGCATTAAATAAAAACTTCATCCTTCAATTAAACTGCGTCATCACTTAAAATACGCAGTGGCATGAAGTCAATCTGGCAAATCCAGCCACGAACTGCCCCTCCTCACAGGGTGGGGTCTACCTTTTATAACCTGAAAAAAAAACCTGTCACATGATCTCTACTGGCGGGAAAATGACGTCACCACCATCACAAGACCATCACCTCAAGTCCAGTACAGCTTCAACCCCAGTCATGTGACAAGGGCACCACTGTCGTGTGTCACGAGTACGTAACAACTATGTACAAAGGAGTTTCCATAATATTAAAATTAAAAAGTACTATATACATTCAGATATTTTATCATACAGATGAAAGAGCTGATATTCACTGTCACACCCTCCCCTTCTCCCCATTTAACAGATTTTGTGCTGTTGATATCATTCCTTACAATACTTTGGAAGTATGTTTACCATATGTGCTTTGTGTATTTTCACTTGAGGACTTTTGACTTTGAATTGATTTTTTTGAATCATGGGAAGTTCACAACTACATATGCACTTGGGTTGTCCACACCACTTTGCAGCCCTGCGAATAAGGGAGGTACAGTTCCCATACCAGGCAGTGATGCAGCCAGTCAGGATGCTCTCAATTATGCACCTGTAGAAAGTTCTTAGGATTTGGAGTCCATACCAGAGTTCTTCAACTGTCTGAGATGTAAGAGGTGCTGTTGTGCCTTTTTCATCACACAGCTGGTATGTACAGACCACGTGAGGTCCTCAGTGATGTGGATGCTGAGGAACTCAAACCCAGATCCATTGATGTCAATAGGGGTTAGCCCGTCTCCATTCCTCATTCCTTTGACACTACAGTGTCAGAGGGATGACTTCTTACCTGTAGGCCACCTTGTTGTTTGAGATGAGGCCAATCAATGTAGTAGTGTTGGAAAATTTAATTAGCAGATTTGAGCTGTGGTGGTGATACAGTCATGGGTATACAGGGAGTAAAGGAGGGGACTCAGTACACAGCCCTGAGGGGCTCCTGTATTGAGCGGCAGAGGGTTGGAGGTGAAGGAACCCACTTGGACAACCTGCTGGCAATCTGACAGTAAGTCCAGGATCCAGCTGCACAAGGCAGGGTTAAGGCCAAGGTCTCTGAGCTTCTTGTTGAGCCTGGATGGAACTATGGTGTTGAATGCTGAACTGTAGTCCAGAAACAGCATTCTCACTTAAGCATCCTTCTCCAGTTGTGCAAGGATAGTATGTAGAGTAGTGGCTATTGCATCTTCTGTCGATCGGTTGTGTTGGTGGGCGAATTGTAGGGGGTCCAGTTTGGGTGGTAACAAGCTGCAGATGTAATCCTTGACCGGCCTCTGAAAGCATTTGCTTATTATTGAAGTGAGTGTGACAGGACACCAGTCGATCAGGCATGTTACCCTGGTCTTTTTTGGTACAGGGACAATGGTGGATAATTTGAAGCAATAGTGCACTCTACACTGGAAGAGGGAGAGATTAAAAATGTCAGTGAACACACCTGCCATTTGTGCTGTGCACATCCTAAGTACTCACTCCGGAATGCCGTCCATGATCCTCAGAGATTACCAGGTTTCAGGTCCCTTATGATCCCTATGCCTTCTCCAGCAATCACTGTAGTCAAGTAAACTTGGCTTCATCTTCACTTCCCTGTTTTTCATAGCATTGAGATGCTACATGGTCTGGAATTAGCTTCAAAAGTATTCAGTAATTCAACCTCCTCACCTCAGAATTCACATCCCTAAGGACAAATGCCTCTTCATCTCTATTCTAAATAGATGACCCCCTGGACCATCCTGCCCTTTGGGTTCACTTTTACTGCTATTGATAGTAAATGGTCTTCCTCAAAGCTTGAAGGACTTGTTTATGGCTGAAAGAGCAATAATTCATGCAGCTGCTGGCTGATCACGTCATTGCATTCAGTATGCCAGTAAACATTTTGTTAGATGCCAGACTTGATCAGTTTCACAAAATGGAATAGTTGCCCAGAATAATAGATTCAAGTTCTGCTTTCCTGATATTTCCACTGTCTTGCGCAAAATGACTATTCCTGAAAATGACAATTAGTTAGCTTTGACTTGCTGTGAAATCTGCCATCGTGGCACTGTTATTAAATTCCAAAGAGATCACTCAGGGAAAAAACAACATGAAACTAGCTTGATTCCAGGAAATTGAAAATGGTTCTTTTTTTCTCTCCTCAGTCGTACAAGGGAAGCTGAAAAGTTTTTTCGCACAAATTAAATTTTACCTGTGCTGCTGCTTTTGCTTTTTATTTCTATTTCTATTAGTGTTGCTTTATTTTTGAAGGTAATTTACTGGACCAGATTGTTTTCTCTCTCTCTCCCCTTTTTGTCTTTCTCTCCCTCTGCACGTATTTTTATGTGTTACTGCTGTGGGATTGTACCTGGTTGCCTTGAGCATCCTGCATGGTAGCTTGGCCACAGAACTGCAGATCCTGAAGCCCTGCCTACAGAACACCTGGATGACTAAACTGACTTTAAATATTTCTACTAATATGACATATAATGTTTTAGTACCATTTGATTAATAACTCAAAATTACTTTAAAATAAAATTGAAAGAAGTGCATAAATAAGAAGTCTGGAGGTAAATTAATCAACTTACAGTAAATACAATGCAAAAGTCTTTGGGCACATATGTATAGCTATGGTGCCTAACAGTTTTGCACAGTACTGTAGTAATTTTCTGTATTCCACTGTAGTGCTGCCACAAATGAAAAGCAAATTTCACATCATGCATATATGTGAGATATATGCATGATATATGCATATATATATATAGATATATGCATATATGATAAACCAGATTCTGATGTGGGTTTTTATTGTGGATTGAGAATGGGAAGGAGGCAGGGAGAGGTGAGAGAGACATTGTGAAATGATCAATAAAACAATTGTTTGGAATCAGATGACCTTGCCTGGTGTCTCAGGGCTGGGTATGTCTACCCACACCACCCCCCACCCCAGCCCTCCCTCTCTGCCACCTGTTCAACATCCATATCGTGGTACTTCACCGTTGCCATTCCCAACATTTTTTGCTCCTGCCAGATTTACAAAGTCACTTGACATTGTACTGTGAAAATGGTTTTAGGCACCCTAGTTATATATATGTTACTAAGGCTTTTGCACAGTATACTGTACATACAATTATATGTTAGGAGGAAAAGGAGGTTTAATCAAAAGTCAGACTGCTCAGTTTGAATAGTTGAAGCACATACGTCAAGCTGGGAAAGCGATACTCCTCTTGGGATATTTTTTATTGCTGGATTCAGTGCCATTTCTAAATTGCCATATTGCACTGTGTGACTATGAAAGTTGAAGGCGAGCTGACTTTTAAACATGAAGTGGCTATGGTTGTGGAACAAGTAGGCATTGGTAATTGCATTTTGGCCCATGATGGGTATTCATAGTGGGGTACTTCTGGGAATGGTATTGGGGGGGGGGGGTTTAATAGACAGTAATCATGTTTTAATTTGAATTTGTTCACCATTCTGTAAATACTTGATGTTTGTATTTTGTATATTTATGAGTAAATAAAACTTTTTGTAGTTTTACCAGAAAAGCCGTTCATTTTCAAATTCTAGTGACAATTTAAATTCTAGCTAATTTTTCTGCCAATGCTGTGTTTGGATTTCGTTACTGCTAAGAAGTTTCATCAAGATTGGCTTGACACAGCTGGTGTAGTGGGTAGTACCTATTTGACAATGCATGAGATTTTAAAAATTGGTATGCAGCTGTGGATATAACCTTTTTACTCCTCACAACTCTGAACTGATCATTGGACACAGCCTTAGGACTGACTCGCTCTTAAGGTCTCTACAACTTGTGTTCTCAGCTTTATTTCTTTATTTCTGACTACTTATTTTTGTATTTGTACATTTTGTCAGTCTTTGCGTGTAGTTTTTCATTGCTTCTACTGTGAATGCCTGCAAGAAAATGACTCTCAGGGTAGTATTTGGTAACATATGCCTACTTTGATAAATTGACTTTGAACTTTTGACTTGCAGGTCATTGAGAAAAGTGTAGTCATCTGAAATTGCTAATCTGCATTTGACTGAAGCTGTATTGACCTGGTCTTTCTTTCCCTCTTGCAACTGGAACTCAAATTTGGAATGAAGTGCAAGAGGAGTTCATAAACCTAATACAAAAGGAGATCTCCACTTTGGATGAACTGACTAATCACTTATTAAAAGCTGTCCTTGTTTTAGTCATGTAACTTAATGACATTTCATGTATTGAGAACATTTCAAACCTAAGTACAGTCGGCCCTCCTTATCCGTGAATTCCGCATGTGCGAATTCAGCCAACCGCGAATCGCAAAAACCCGTTAGTGCTCTTCCAGCTCTTGTTGTTCGAGCATGTACAGACTTTTTCTTGTCATTATTCCCTAAACAATGCAGTATAACAACTATTTTACATAGCATTTACATTGTATTAGGTATTATAAGTAATCTAGAGATGATTTAAAGTATACGGGAGGATGTATACGGGAGGATGTGGATCGGGATAAAAAAAAATCAGTTCTCTTAGTAAGTCGGAACAGGTACACTCGGTATTATTTAGCGTCAGTCAAACGTTTGCATTTGTATATAGTGTATATTTTACCTTTCTATGCATATAAAACACTTAAGAACGTATGTTTCAGCGCTGGGCTCATGAACCGAAGTTCCCGAGTTCGATCCAGTGTCAGACCACTCCCCAGCGCGCTCTCCACTGTGCTGGGTTGATGTGGAGGATCAAAAACCCAAAACCCAATAATTAAACCACTGCATTGCTTAGTAATAATTGGGGCAGAGCCTTTCTCACTTTATCCCTTAAAATAGTTCTGATCGTTGACCAACGTAGCCTAACGCTTCTCCAATGACCGATGGCGTTTCACCTCTTTCCGATCACTTTATTATTTCCACTTTATTTTCAATCGTGATCATTTTCGTGAACAGAAACACTGCGGATTCAGAGCTCTGCCGCCGGGTCCAGCAGACTGAGACAGGTTAAATAAGGTCTGGGGTTCCTCTGGGTCCTAAGGTCCAGGGCATTGAGACAGGTTAAATAAGGGACTTAAGCATCCGTGAATTTTGGTATACGCAAGGGGTCCTGGAACCAATCCCTCACGGATAAGGAGGGCGGACTGTATATTTGAGAGTTTGCCCATACACTACTTCATGCCAATGCCACAAGCAGTTTTTATCAAGAGATTTTACAGTTGAAAATACTCTTCAGCTGAAAACTCTTGCTAATGGCAAGATCTCCCATTGGCTACCCACTTCAATTCGGTCTCTCATTCCCATTCTGACACATCTGTCTTCCTCTACTGTCACGGTGAGGCCAAGCTTGGGTTGGAGGAATAACACATTCTGTCTAGGTAACCTAGATTTCTGTAACTTCTGCTACTTTCTACCACCTCTCTCCTTTTTCCATTCTTCACTCTGGGTTCACCTCTTACTCCTCATCTCCTCACCTACCTATCACCTCTCTTTGGTGCTCCTCCTTCCTATAGTCCACTGTCCTTGCCTATAAGATTCTTCCTTCCGCCCTTTGCTTACCGTTTCCAGCTTCTCATAACTCCCATCCCACTCATTCACCTTTCACCTGCCAGCTCGTACTCCTTCCCTTCCCCCTCTCCTGCTTCTTTCCTTTCCAATCTTGATGAAAGGCCAGAAATTTCAGCTATTTAATTCCCCTCCTAATTCCTAGATACTGCCTCAAAAACGTCTATAGATGTACCGTGGGAGCATTCTAACAGGCTGCATCACTGTTTGGTATGGGGGGGGGGGGGGGGGAAGAGGCTACTGCACAGGTGCACAGGACCAAGAGAAGCTGCAGAGGGTTGTAAACTTAGTTGGCTCCATCTTGGACACTAGCCTACAAAGTACCCAGACATCTTTAGGTGTCTCAAAAAAGCAGCGTCCATTATTAAGGACCTCCAGGGCATGCCCTTCTCTTACTGTTACCATCAGGTAGGAGGTACAGAAGTCTGAAGGCACACACTCAGTGATTTAGGAACAGCTTCTTCCCCTCTGCCATCCATTTTCTAAATGGACATTGAACCCTTGAACACTTACTTTTTAAATATATATTCTGGTATTCTTGTACGATTTTTAATCTATTCAATATACGCATACTGTGATTGACTTAGTATTTTTCTTGTATATTATGTATTGCATTCAACTGCTGCTGCTAAGTTAACAAATTTCATGTCACAGACCAGTGATAATAAACCTGATTCTGACCTGAGTTCCTGCAGTATTGTTTCTAGCTCCCCACAGTTTTAAAAGACACATATTTAGAGATATAGACCTTGTGCGTTAAGCTTAGTAAGTAAGCATGATATGATTTTCATTTGATAGCTGTATTGAAGGTTTTAAATAGGGAATTAAAGTGATTTATAGTGAATTGGTAAATGTGTTAAAGGATTGGAGCTATGTATGAACGCTAGATGTAATTTCACAGATATAATAATCAATAATATGATTAGATAGAAATGTACACAACATTTAATTGCTTACTGGGGCAGCTCTTAAACCTTGCCCTTCAAGTCTGCAAGCCTGACTTCTTGGGAGTTCATTTCTCAGACTAACAAGCTTTTATCTTGTTTACTTTGCTCAAAATTGTTATCTTATCAGTTGCAAAACAAATACACGTGTGGTGAAAATATTGCTGGTACAATTATGATGCCAGTGGAAGAATTGAGTTCATTGGCCATCTGAAGCATTCATTAGGTCAAAAGCATTCAGTGTTATATAGATTTTCAAAACTTCAGCCTCTGTTTTTCCTGTGTTTCCCAAGAATAAATTTATGGAGTGATTTGGCTTTGGTGTGGAAGTAGTGGAGAAACAATATCTTTTTAAATAAAGTGCCTTCTGTTGATCATGAATGTTTTGACATTGATCTGTTGTAATTTTTGTTTTCATCAAGCTTGTTTCCAGACTTAGTTACAGTTAAATTATAAAATATTTTCAGGGAATCCAGAGAAAGATCTCTTAGCTCTTCAAATCTTTGCTGTTCTTTCAAGAACAGTCCTATTACTATCTTTTCTTGCTTTGTTCTTTACACCTCCCTTTTTAATGGACTTTCAATTCCAGATAATGTACTCTGCATCTTTTAAATTTTTAACTTGTATCCCATCACTTATTTTGCTGATGACTTTAAATCTGCATCTCTTTATTTTTAACTTGCCTGCTAATGGAAATGGTTTGCCTATTTAGTCACCCAGATTCTGTTGGATTTGTGATTAGTTTCGTTTTGATGGACCTTTTGTGAATTGCTACTGTGATTGTAGTCGCATTTTGTGGCATTTGACAAAAATTGAACTTAGATTGAGTTGGATTTGTACACTGTGGGAAGTTCATTCAGTAAATCTGATTTCTCAAGTGTAATGTGCGTGACTATTTTAAGTTTTTTCTTTCATCAAAATAGTGACTCATTAGCTATGTTTTGCATGTTAAAAGTCAAAATAAGGAGTAGTTTTTAAAAAAGTTGCCGTGAAATCAAGCAGTTGGTAGTTCAAGAAGAAATTGCAATTGGAGAGCATGGTGGGTAATATAATCATTAAGTAATTAAAGAATCCTTTGCTATTTTCTTATCAGGAAGTAAAATCAGAAAAGCTTTGTTTCAAGCTCCAATTATAAAAGGGTTTATTGACAACTATTTTGGATAAAATTGCATTCATGAGAGCCCTGTTTTTTTTTAGAAATCACTAAACTTAGGGTGGACTAATTCCAAAGGCTTTTCAGAAACTTTCAGTGTAATTTCCCTTCCAGCGGGAGGATATGACCTTTCAGGCTCTTTTGTTTATGGTAGATTTCCACAGTCATTGTAAACAAAAATAGTAAAACTTTATTCATGTTTTTGTAAGCATTTTGGACTATGGCCTGTGTAAATGGACTATTTAGAGACTGATTGCATTATGCCTTTGCAAAGCTGGCAATCCGGCGCCATTACACTGCTATTGAGAAGTTATGATCTGAAATATATGCACTTTAAATCATTACAAAAATATAAGGATTTCACGTTAACAGTAATCGTACCTATTGAGATGGCATCGTTATCGCACAGTTCTGCTTGTCCTGATTTTTAAAAAATTTTCATTATTAGTATTAAGTTGATACTTCTGAACAATTATATTTCAAGAAATATTTTGTATTGCTAACCGTTGTCAGATATGGATTTTGAATGCTTATACTAAGTTTATGTTCTTGATAGCTAAAGAAGCAATCATAGACAAACTTACTGCTCTTCAAAGTTCAAAGTACATTATTATCAAAGTATGAGATGCACCTCCTAAGAAACACAATTGAACCCATGGAATAAAACAAATTTTGCAAGCAATAAAAGTAAGCAAATAACATTCAGAACTGAAGTTCACAAAAGTGAGCCTGCAGCCACGAAGCCAGTCATCACTGCGGCTGACTCAGGAGCCCATTAGTTGCAAGCCACAGCCTTAGTTCATTGTAGAGATGAGTAAACGTCATAGACGGTGAGCTGAGCACTGGCCTGTTACTTGCTTCAGTGCTGACACCCTGACCTTTTCAATCTGGCCCAGCGCTTAAATTGGCCAAACCTTGGATCATTCCTTGCTTTCAGACCCAAGCTCTGCCGTTTTGATACACTCTCGGGCCACGGTTCACTGCCTCGATTTGGCCTATTCACGACCTTTCCAGTGCTGCCAGGGGCTTATAAACCTTGGATGTTTCCTCTTTCTCAGGCCTGTGTCCAGGCTTCCCCACTTCATCTCTGCCTCACTTTCGCTCGCACCATCAATGGCCAACCATTGACTCTTGTCCTGCTGCCTTGATTCAGCCCGTATACACCATGCAGCACCTTCAATTCCAGTTCATACAACAAAATTGCCAGGTGATAAAGGTGGTTCAAAACAGAAGTTGCAGGCTATTGATTGCAGTGGTCATATTTGACCAAAAATGTGATGACACAGTGGTTGTTTGCTACCAGTAAGTCGTCGCTGTGCTTCACCAGTGCCATCTTCAACCAGCAATTCATCTGAATTTTTAGATCTAGTTTGAAGAGGGACCAAACCAATGATAACTCTAGGCCATTGCAGTGAAATGTAAGTCTGGATCATGTGCTCAAACTATGAAATGGAGCCTCACCACTTGACTCCAGTGTTCATGCTGCCAACTCAGCAAAGCTGATATTTTCACTACTGGAAAATTCAAGACTTAATTAAAAATTAAGAGAAATAATTCTTCACAGCGTAATGAAAATTAGGTGCAGTTTAGTTATTCAGCTTTGTGGTTCTGAAACCTGGTCCAGAGTATCATTTGTTCCTTGTGTGCTGTGCCATGTGCCGTATGACATGGGCAATCATGGTCTTTCCATGACCATGATTGTACTTGGCAAACTTTTCTGCAGGAGTGGTTTGCCGTTGCCTTCTGGGCAGTGCCTTTACAAGAAGGGTGACCCCAGCTGTTAATCAATACTCTTCAATGATTAGCTGCCTGTCGCCAGCGCTCACATAACTTATGATGTGCACCAACTGCTTATACGACCATCCACCCACCACCTGCTCCCATGGGTTCACGTGACCCTGATTGGGGGTGGCGGTGCTAACCAGGTGCTACACCTTGCCCAAGTGTGACCTGTGGACTAGTGGAGCGAAAGAGTGCCTTACAACTCCTTTGGTAGAGATGTATCTCCATCTGCTACCCAGGCCAAAGCATATTGGTTACAAAAAAGACTGATTGTACAGCTTGAGATGACAGATTCTATTTAGATAATATACCTATAAACAGTTGGGTAGCCATTAATTTAAATTTTTGTTCTGATTTTCAGTTGTATCCAGGATGAAGACCAGTATAAAGTTAAAAATAGAGAAAATATTGGAGAGTCTCAGCAGATCAATCAGCATGCATGGAAATAGAACCTGAACCACTGTTTCAGGCTGGAGTAGCTTAGAGTGTGTAGGAAGGAAGGAATAAGGGACTGAAGAGCAAGGACAGGATTATTGAGGTACATCTGTTGTTTATAAAGCCATCTGATAGATTAATGAAGAATGAGGGAGACCGAAGGAAACCAAACAAAGGAGCGTGTGAAAGCTGTGAATTGCAGGTAAGAACTTTGAAGCCCATGAAAAGAGAAAAATTACATAGTTCACAGGTGGACCGTTTACAGCAGAACAGATTTACAGTGAATTATCAAAGAATATTGAGGCCTGAAAGCTGCAATACACTTAGATGAAAGGTGAGGTAGTGTTCCTCAGATGTGCTTTGTGTTTTTATTGGTGCAGCAGGCCACAGGCAGTGGAGGTAGGATGGAGAATTCAAGTAACTGACAAGAGATACCCTTGAGAATTGATCAGTGATGTTCTGCAACTCTGGATTAATCAAAAGACTTTTGAGGCTTCACTTAGGCTTGTGAGTAATCTGCTGTCTTTCTTTTGCCATGGGGAAAGTCCAGGCAATGAGGAGCAATTCAGAAATAGTGAGGATATAAAAGTACTGTGTGGCTTTCACTGCTTTTCCAAACTGTAAATTTTGGTGTTTACAGTATTGTGATAGAATTGTTATTTTGGCATACAGTTAAGTATTTACTTAAAGGCTTGAAATTTGTATCCTGATAATCATGATGCATTTACTTACATGTTACTCTATATGTAGAGGGAGCTCATCAGCCTTGGAAGGCAGTCCATCTAAGAGAGGGAAAACCTCTGTTGCCTTGCAGCCATACTCACTCATGGGAAAGGCTTCGTGAGTAAACCCTGAGGACAAATCCAGAGCTGGAGTCCCTAAGGCCATCTGACGTTGCCTTCAACCTCGTTCTGGCAACTCCTGCGATGACACTGGTACTAAGCTGTATCAGCCCTTGCCCTTCCCTTGGACAACATGGGTGTTGTGGAGAGGGGAGACTTGTTGTATAGGCAACTGCTGGTCTTCCATGCAACCTTGCCCAGGCCTGTGCCCTGGAGACCTTCCAGGCACAGATCCATGGTCTCGCGAGACTAACGGATGCCACCGCCACTTTTATATGACAAAAATTTTAAAATGTAAAATCATTTTGAATTATTTTTATTTTACTGTCCTCTTTGGGCACCAATCCTTTAACTGAACTTGCTATAGCTAGCCTGAAAGTGGACACCTTGGTCATGAGCATTTTTGTGCTTTAGTAAGTATTGAGCTTGGGATCACTCTTTTTGTTGAGAGCTGTGCAATTTTTGTCTGATACTTGGCAAACTTTGCATGGGACTTGTGATTTAAATTCACAAACCTCATCCATTGAGTTGGAATTGAATTGAATTGACTTTATTACTTACATCCTTCATACACATGAAGAGTAAAACTCTTTACGTTACATCTCCGCCTAAATATGCAATGTGCAACTTATAGTAATTTATTATGTACATACAACAGGACAGTCAATATAACATAGAAATAACAGTTGTGTCAGCATGAATTACAGGCAGTCCCCAACTTATAAACGTTGGACTTACGAACAATTTGTACTTAGGAACAGCCTGCTATAAAGCCAATTATATTAAAAAGTCATTGGCTTGAGGAAGGAGAACGCCAAACACCATTTTAAGTTGGATCATGTTGCCGTTAACAATGTGTGGAGTGTGTAACTTTGTAATTGGCTTACATTTTTCTTAGCAAGATTCACCTTGACCCCCCCCCTTTTCCAGTTAGCACCATCCCCACTTGTCCCATTTAACCTGTCTCAGTGTGGGTGGACTTTAGGACCCGGGGAAGCTCAGGGCCCGCTGCCCATGGCTGCTACTGAATCCAGTGTTTCTGTTCCGTTGACGGAAAACAATCACTATTGGAAAAAGTGAAAATAATAAAGTGATTGGAAAGAGGTGAAACGCCATTGGTCATTGGAAAAGCATTAGGCTACAGTCGGTCAACGATCAGAACAATTTTAAAGGATGGATAGCATCCATTAATCTCGTGAGACCATGGATCTGCACCTGCAGAGTCTTGCATCGTCGCGGTGAGGTGACGCTGGAGTGTCCTCTCCAGGGCGCAGGCCTGGGCAAGGTTGTATGGAAGACCAGCAGTTGCCCAAGCAGCAAGTCTCCCTTCTCCACGACAACGATGTTGTCTGAGGGAAAGGCAACGGCTGATACAGCTTGGCACCAGTGGTGTCGCAGGAATTGCCAGAGCGAGGTGGAAGACTCCATTTGAGACTTAGGGACCCCAGCTCCGGATTTGTCCTCAGGGTTTACTCCCGAAGCCTTTACTATAAATGGGTATGACTGCAAGTCAGCGGAGGTTTGAAATCAGAGTTTTCCCTCTCTTCGATGGACAGCGCTCCATCTACTTTATCCTCTGTTTTAAAGGATAAAGGATAAAATGGGGCATGTGATAGGCCCTGCCCTGATGAATGCTACAATAATTACTAAGCAACGTAGTGGTTTAATTATTGAAATACATATGTTTCTTAAATGTTTTATATGCATAGAAAGGTAAAATATATACTAAGACAAACGTTTTACCAACTGATGCTAAATAATACTGGATTTACCTGTTCTGACTTGTGTACAAATCCGACTTATAAAGATGGACTCAGGAACGGAACTCGTTCGTAACCCAGGGACTGCCTGTGATCAGTAATGGCCTGGTGGAAGAAGCTGTCCTGGAGCTTGTTAATCCTGGCTTTTATGCTGTGGTACCATTTCCCAGATGATAGCCTCTGGAACAGTTTGTGACTCAGGTCCCCAGTGATCCTTCAGGCCCTTTCTACACACCTGTCTTTGTAAATATGGGAAGTTCACATCTACAGATGCGCTGGGCTGTCTGCACCACTCTCTGCAGAGTCCTGATTGAGGGAAGTACTGTTCCCATACCAGGCAGTGACGCAGCCAGTCAGGAAGCACTCAGTTGTGCCCCTGTAGAATAGCAGCATCTGGGTCATTCGTATAACATTAGATGTTGTTTTGTATACCATTGGTGTTGCAAGAACAGTTCATTAGTGATGTAGAGCTAGTGGCAAGTGAACATGGATATTACTGGACAAACCAATCTTGGGTTTCTGACCTTCCTGGCAGATGCACTTACATGAAATATCTTTGTCACAGTTTGGCAAGAAAGCTTTCATTGTTTGATGAAACATTTCTTGCATTGCTGTGATAGCTACCATTTTCTATAATAGGAATTCAAAATAGATGACAATCCTAATTTAACAATTAAAAGCAGCAAAAGTCTAAAGCTTGTAGATATTGAGCAGGCGAGGGGGCCTCTGAGGAAACTCAAACTCTGAAGTTGGGACTGGACAGTGTGAACCCAGGGTCCTGAAGGAGTGTGCTGAGCAGCTGTGTGGAGTTCTCCAGCGCAGTTTCAATCTGAGTGTCAGCCTGGAAAGGATCATGTTTGGTTGCAGTAACCAAGAAGGGCCAACCGAAAGTCGTGAATGATTACTGTCCAGTGGCCCTGACCTCTCACGTGAAGACCCTTGAGAGGCTGGTTCTGGCTCACCTGCAACCCCTGGCCAGATCAGCCCTCGATCCCCTGCATTTTGCCTACCATAGCCTCCACTACATTGGAGTTGCTGATGCTGTCATCTACCTGCTGAATAGAGCCTACTCCCATTTGGATAAGCAGGTCAGGTGTTTTGATTTCTCAAGAGCCTTCAATATCATATGGCCCTCATCCGTTCAGTGCAGTTTGGCACTTCCATTGTAACCTGGATAATGGACTACCCGACTGGCAGACCACAGTTTGTGCAGCTTCAGAGCTGTGTGTCAGACATGGCTATAAGCAGCACTGGGGTCCCACAGGGGACTATAATGGGTCCTTTCCTGTTTACCCTGTGTACCTCTGACTTTAGATACAACACTGAGTAATGTCATCTGTAGAAAATCTCTGACTCTGCAATAGTTGAGTATTTAAAGGGAGGATGAATACTGGGCCATGGTGGAGGACTTTGTCAAATGGTGTAAGCTGAATCATTTGCAGCTCAATATCAGTGAGTCGAAGAGGGTGATAGACTTTAGGAAGACTAAGCCTGCACTGCTGTTACTATTGATAGTGGGGACCTACCAGGTCTTGGGGCTGCACCTGGATGACAGACTTGAGTGGAGCACCAACACAGAGGCTTTGTACAAGAAGGGCCAGAGTTGCCTCTACTTCCTAAGGAGACTGAGGTCCTTTTGAGTAGCAGGCCTCCTTCACATGTTCTACCAATCTGTTTTGATTGCCAGTGCAATCTTCTATGCAGTGGTATGCTGGAGCAATGGCATCAACATGGGTGATGCCAACAGGCTCAATCCACTGATTAGAAAGGTTGCCTCTGTGGTAAGAGTCAAACTGGACATACTGGAGGCTATGGTAGAGCAAAAGACCCTCTGGAAAATCCTTACAATTCTGGACAATGTTTCTCAGCCTCTGCATGCCACCTTGGCTGAACAGAGGAACATTTTTAGTGAAAAACTAAGACCGCTGCACTGCTCCAAAGAGCGTTATATGAGGTCATTCTTACCCTTGGCCATTAGGCTCTAAAATGAATCAATCTATAGCTGGGAAGTAATGACCCCCTTCTGTTAGATTGTTTGAGGAAACAGTTTTTTACTTTCTCATCTCTACTAATAGTTGTGTATCTGTGCACTTGTAATGCTATTATGACATTGTAATTTCCTTTGGGATCGATAAAGTATCTATCTATTGCTACTAAGGCTGTGTTTTGGCTTCTAGAGGTACAGTTAATTTTGGTGTACGTCACTTCCTGTACGGAAGCTGTTTTTATATTATTTCCTGCAGGGGTTAATTTGGAATCATACTTCAAGCACACGGTGGAAACATATCTAATTCTATCCCTTCTTTATTTGCCCTTGAAACAGCAATATCTATGAGTCTTAAGTTTATTAATATTGGTAAACATTTAGCTGATGTATTTTGAAGGAAGCATTGTTTATTGTCACTCTACTAGTTTGCCTTTGTTTACGTGGCACAATACTGGAGTGTTGCATGTGTGTATTACGTTGGTCAATACTGATTGCAAGAATAATCAACAGTATTAATATATTTACATGCATGATGAATTGTGTATTGAATTTAATACGCATTTTCTCAGTCTAAAGATGTATTGGTTAGTAGGTTAAGGTGATAATTGTAATTCGTGCTATGATTAGTTTAGGGTTAGATCAGGGTTTGCTGGGTTGGAGGGACTTGTTCCACACCATCTCAATAAATAATTCTTAAAGAAGCTTCTGCTCGAGAGATTTTTGAGAAGGTGTTTATCACAGTGCACAGCTTTGCATATCCACACTGAGGCTGTAGAGCCTGAACAAAGTTCAGAAGCAATCCAAACTTGTGTAGTTACAGAATGAAACCTGGAGTGAATTTGTGAATTTTGAGAGACAGTGGAAAATGGGTATGGTGGACTTTGAACTGTATGGCAATTTGGAGGAAAGGATTGAAGTCATGCCTTTTCCAATAAAGAAATAATTGTTTGAATTAGAATGTAGATATAAGGAATTCCAATTTTGAGATCCTGGGTAAGAATGGACTTAAAAGAGTGAAAGGGGAAGTAGCTTTGTTTGTCATATGTACATTAAAACATGGTGAAATGCATTGCTTGTGCTAACAACAGATACAGTCCAATGATGTTCAAGTGTTGCATACTTCCAGCGCTCATACAGCGTACCCTCAACTCACCAGCCCTCACCCAGCATATATCTTTGAAAAGTTGGAGGAAACCAGAGCACTAGTTTCAGAGCATACAGGCAGCGGCGGGGATTCAACTTGGGTTGTTGGCACTGTAAAGTTTAGTGCCAACTGCTATGTTATTGTGCTTAATGTAAACTCTTTAATTTGATTCTTTGAATTCAATTTTTCAAAAAGTGGCCTTGTTTGCATGTTTGTGCTTTTTGACTGAAACTGAAAGTTAACATTTTTCCTGCTGCTACATTGTTTCCTTTGCGTGTAAGAGAGCTCACATAACTCATCATGTGATATCTGCATGGAAGTTTTCTTCAACCTTTCCTCTAAGGTTTATCTCTGTGTGAATCAGTCACTACTGTCAGGTTTTTGACTTGCTCCAGTATAATAGTGATGTCTTGATTTGTAGCTTGGCTGATGCCAGCGGATCTCGCAGAGTTGACAATGCAGAGAATTCTCCCAGGTGTGCAAGTTGCAAAGTTTTACTTCTACCTTAATTAGAGTGGACAGACTTGTTTAGTATCAAAATCCTGAGCCTCGACTTCTTCCACAAACTGTAGTGGTCGTCTTTGTAGAGCATTGAGTCCTGAGGAGATCTAGGTTAACGGGCATTTGAGCAGATCGTGGCCAGTGGTGTTGTCATGTCAGTTCAGTGTACTGGCATTGTGTATAGGTTGTGATTAAAGCCTGGTGGTTCTGTTGTATTACACTGGGGAAACCAGTTGCTTATATTCTGTAATTCAGTAATTCAGTGGTAATTAGGGAAAAAAGGGTACAGAATTTCATGAGAAGAACACCTTCAACTGTTAAGCACGGAGGTGGATCAATCATGCTTTGGGCTTGTGTTGCAGCCAGTGGTACAGGGAACTGGTAGAGGGAAGAATGAATTCAATTAAATACCAGCAAATTCTGGAAGCGAACATCATACCGTCTGTTAAAAAGCTGAAGATGAAAAGAGGATGGCTTCTACAACAGGATAATGATCCAAAACACACCTCAAAATTCACAATGGACTACCTCGAGGTGCAAGCTGAAAGTTTTGCCATGGCCCTCGCGGTCATTGAAAATCTGTGGATAGACCTCAAAAGAGCAGTGCATGCAAGACGGCCCAAGAATCTCAAAGAGCTAGAAGCCTTTTGCAAGGAAGAATGGGTGAAAATCCCCTGAACAGGAATTGAAAGACTCTTAGCTTGCTACAGAAAGCATTAACAAGCTGTGATACTTGCCAAAGAGGGTGTTACTAAGTACCGACCATGCAGGGTGCCCAAACTTTTGATTCGGGCCCTTTTCCTTTTTTGTTAGTTTAAAACTGTACACACAAAGTGCTGGAGGAACTCAGCAAGTTAGGCAGGATCTATGGAAGTTGACCTTTTGGGCTGAGAGCTGTCATCAAGACTGGAAAGGAAGGACTGAAGCCAGAAGGTGAGGGAGGAGGAGTACAAACTGGCTGGTGATAGGTAAAGCCAGGTGGGTGAGGAGAGTTGAGTCAAGTTTTAGGCAGTGATCTACAAGATCACAACAGCCCAGACATTCCATGGCAATTCCATCAGAGTTCCCCCATTGGTGCTCTTTTTGGAGAGGAACAAGGAGGGTGGGGTTGTTGGAGTTCGTGGGAGACCTGTGATTACGTTAATCTGCATTAACTGAACAGTGGGGGAAAAAAAAGTGTTCACACCTGGGTATTGCATGACAAAGATTGTTTTTACTCCCAGAGTCTTTCACCATCTTCTAGGTACAGGTTAGGAGTATGATAGATCCTATAACTTCCCTTGACACCACGCAGGGCATAGAAACCTGCTTGACTGACTTCCTGCCCACTACCACAGGCATTCACCCCTGTCCTCCCCACATTCCTCTTCTCCTACCATTGATGCATTAAAGCTGGACCTACCATCTGCATGTGCCTTGCAATTACTGAACAAGTCAACATTGGCACTTTACTAACTTGCAATCTCTGCACCAGGAAGGTTTATTAATATAAGTATATAAGAACACGTGATGATTCCTCTTTGGGTCTCACTATTTGCCATTGTTAGTGGATCAGCAGCATCACAGGTATTGACTGCAGCATCTTAGGAGGTACTTCACCCACCAGCATGAAAGATCAGTTAGGCTAGGCGTGAAGAGCTGGTCATACACCAGCGATGCCTCATTCCATAAAGGAATTAAAGAACAAAATAATTGAAGCCTGAAAAAAAAGCCTAAATTAGAAAAGATGAGCATGGTGTGAGTAGACCGGGGAGATGTAGATTTGATTAAAAAATCTGAATATCTACTTGTAGCAGTTTTCCTGACTATCAGTGACATTAGTAATCTATTATGTAGTACATATTTTTGTTAAAAGTAGATGCAGACATTTGGGATATAATTAAGCAAATATATTTTGTAAGGTTTTGTAAGGTTAGCTGTAGCATATAAGTACTAGGGAAAGCATATTTCCTCAGAACCATAATTGTGCTATGTTGTGTCCCAAGTCACTTTTGAAAGACAGATGGGGAGGTGCTTGAGTACAGGTTTTCCCCACTATCCGAAGGTGGAGCACTCCTATGAAACTGTAAGCCGAAATGTCGTAAAGTGAAGAAGCAATTACCAGTAATTTATATGGGAAAAGTTTTCGAGCGTTCCCAGACCCAAAAAATAACCTACCAAATCATACCAAATAAGACATAAAACCTAAAATAACACTAACATATAGTAAAAATAGGAACGATATAATAAATATACAGCCTCTATAAAGTAGAAATATTGTATGTATAGTGTAGTTTCACTTATCAAAATCGGGAAGACAGTGAGCCAAACTTGATTTGGAGAGAAAAGATCAACATATACACGCATACGCACGTACACGCATGCGCACACAACTGCCCGCACAAGGCTTCAGTCATGGTAGTCACTCTCGGGGTGTAAACATGTATAAAGCGGGCATCTTTTTTTACATAAAAGCGAAAAACCTCTTTGGTTAGTGAAAACAGGTACTAATGTAGGTCTTTCGTAATAATGAGCTGTTGTAAAGAGAACGTCGTAAAAACGGGGGCCACCTGAATTAGGATTTCTTCATCTCTCCCTCTTACCTCGTCACCTGCTGAGCTGGCTGAAAATCTTGTCAGCACTTGGCTGCCTGGTTCACATATGAAAAATAGCCTTTCAGTTCAGGCAACTTAAGTTGTAAGGAAGTGTAAAGCAGTTGTATTCCCCCTACACATTTGGTTCCAGACCAGTTGAGCTAAGTATAATAGTTGGTTAATAACACTGGTTTCATGTTAATGATCAAGGTTCCAATATTTTGCTGTGAAATCTGGGAACAAATGCCGGTTAGTGCCTCAGAGTGTGACAACGATTCGGATTGCAGTTGGGGTTTGAGAGTGAAATATCTACTCTTTGAGTACAATGTTGCAGACTCAGAAGTCTGTTCCCTTGCTTGACGAAGACTATTTCGGGCAATGAACTTTTTTTTAGACATGAAACAAATATTGTGTGTGAAAAATACTGGATTTCCAATTAGATGCCTGGTCACATTGTCTTTAATATTGCAGCAATGATAAGCCACTTGTGTTAACTACCAGCTGTATATAACTAGGATATATCTCAGTCAACAAAGTGATGTGCACATATTTAATCGTAGCTCGATTTTTAGTTGTGGTCATACGTTACCACGTAAAATCTTGGAAGATGGGCTTCAGTTATGAGTGTTGAATCTATCATTTGAAATATTGTGGTCAGAAAGGTTAGCTGGCTAAATGAATATATGGAGGATTTTTAAAGTTTTGTTGGAATGTTTGCTTTTGAAAATCACTCAGTGTAATAATTCAATTCAGTGAGCAGTAGATTATTTCCACCCTTATATTGGGGAGATAGGAATGAAAAACTAGGCTGATTTTCCAAGTTTGAAGCAGGCAGTAGCTTGCAAAAGTAGTTTGAAGATATGATCTGTAAATATACTGTTTTAGTTAATGTGAAATTAGTTAGTGCCAATTTAAGTTTAAATAATGTAGTAACTGGGAATGACAAAAGGAAAATTGCTGACTGCAATTTAAAAATGATTTGTGATTAAGCAGATGAGCTTTGTCTCTGAAATGATCAGGTTTGACCCAGAAGTGGCTAGGCATTTTAAAAATGACTAGTTCCCTTCCACAGAAAGACGTAGATTCTAATACAACTTATTCTCCCAAGCCTGAATTCTGTTTGTTAACTAGCTAAGTATCCCACTTTATCAAGGGTAGTAACTGGAGCCAGTGGTCAGTTACGATTTTGTGCAAATTCCAATGAAGAGGTGTTGTGCTGTACTTTAAATAGTTTTCCTTTTCTTTGATTTCAGACACGAATGCAAAGCCTGCAGCCAGATCCTGCTGCCCAGTACCAGAATGTAATGGATGCCCTGAAGAGGATTGTCCGTACTGAAGGTTTTTGGAGGCCAATGAGGGGATTAAATGTGACTGCCACTGGTGCCGGGCCAGCACATGCCCTCTATTTTGCGTGCTATGAAAAGATTAAAAAGACATTGAGTGATGCCATCCATCCGGGTGGTAATAGTCACATAGCTAATGGTATTACTTACTTCAGTGATTCTTCCTCAGTTTTCACCCTTGTACCTCATCTTCCCATTTGTTGCTTTCATGTAATCTTTTAATGCTCTGTACAGGTACCTTGACCAGAATGTTCACCTAATACTGAAAACTTCTTGTGCTGTCAAGGTTTTAAAATCTACTAATCTGCCTTCCTGTAAGCATGTTGGTCTTTTTCTAGCCTTGACTTTTTTTTTATTCATTGCTGTGATGTAACTTTGCACTTTTTAACTAGCGAACACATGCTAGGGACCTAACACAACCAAATAAGGCACTCAAGTCAATTAGGAGCTGTTTGGTGAGATGGTAGGCATAGCTGATATTTTTCAAACTGACGCTTTTCGTCACTAACTTCCTAACTCTGGAAGCCCTAAATCTTTATGCATGTTTCTATTTGTCATGGATATAAACAGTATGATTACATTTAAGTGCAAATAAGTGGAAAGATACACTGGACACATCTCTTGACATTAGTTATAAGAAACTTGTGTGGAATTTTTTTTCCCCACTGGCATCCAATTTGTGAAAAAAAATTTTGAAAGTGCAAAATGATACTGAACTTGCATCTACTTGAGCGATTAAATAATTAACCAAAGACATACTGAAAGGAAGAAAAATTGGTACATGAAAGAAAAAACAATGTTTACTGGGTGAGGCTAATATTGCTAAGCAAATTCTTATGCAGTGTAGTTACTGCATAGACTTGTTTAGCAAGAACACATGTTGCTATATTGAATATTTTGTGCAAGTTGTATTTGTAGTACTTAAATTCTGTTTGCTCCTCATGTTCATAGGTGGTGTATGTGTGGATGTAGTAAGATAGCAAATATATTACTGGACCAGAGATCAATATAAATGAATCCAGGTCTGCATTGAAATGTTTTACTCTTAGCTGCTCTCTTCAATTGCTGAACATACTATTGAGATGTACTCTACCATTTACTGTACAGCAGTTGGGAACACTTAAGTAAATGCCACCTTTGTCCAGAACTTATGTCAGATGAGTTTGATCAAGTGTCTTGATAGTTTTCAACATAGGTCATTTTCAGGAAATCGATGTTACTTTAGTAATTTTTATTGACAATTTAAGGGCTAAATAATAGGCTTAATTTTGTGGAGTTTGTATTGCAGTTTCAAGGAATTCTGTTTGGTGTCACTTTGAAAAGGAGTTGAATAACTGGATTAGGAAATCAAATGGTTTTCTCCTTTCATTCCAGCCTGTGAATGGAGCAGTTTTAGTGCTGTAGCTATTTCATAATCCTTTAACCCATGCTTATTTAATTCCACGGTTGTCATTTTATTAAATATGCTTAGAATTGACGACTTTCATTCTTTTTATTTACTACCTTATTAGTGCTTTCATTATTTTCTCATTTTTAGCTACAAACTATATTGCCTTGGCTTGCAGATACTTGTTAAACTTCTCACTCTCGCCTCTGCTGCGTTGTTTTATTCATTGTGCTTTTATTTCCTTGTTGCCCTGGCATGTTTTGGAGAGCTGGAGTCAGTCCTCATGTGCTGAGCACCATCTAGTGGTGCTTCCCGCCCAGTGATACTGTTCAGATTTCTGTCTTGTGGCTGCCACTTAGCATGCTTCTGAGCTTTTAATTGACGCCACACATTTGGTTAGATTGTTTCTGCCCATGTTGCCTTGTGTGTACAATGTGATCTTGCCCTGTATCTTTTTGGTGTGTTTAAACATTTACTCTCTCGGCCCCTTTTTTCAGCATAGTAGAGTACACAAGCTTCAAATGTTAACACTGCAGAGGAGGGATAGTGCAAAGTGTGTATAAAGCTTATTGAATACGTTATCCAAAGGATAAACTATTCAAGAAACTTTCTAAAATGAAATCTAAATGACTTTCCAAACTTTTCACTAAAATATGATTCAATTTAATTCTTGCTGTCAGCATTACATGAATTACATTGAGTTTGAATCCTTATTAATTGAATCTGCAAAACCTAGGAGATTCATAATTGTATGTCTTGAAATTGACCTTGTATAATCCTGCTTTGCATTAATACATGGTATGGTTTGCTTACAATCTGGTAACTGCAGTCTTCACGTTTTCAGTTCAGTGTTGTTTCTCCTCTTACCCCCATTCCCAATCCATGTTTCATTTTGCAGGTTGTGAGACTTGGTAAGTAAAATATGGGTTTGTTTTTGCTTGATTCCAAAATTCTGATTTAGAGAATTAAATTGGACATTATTTTGTAAGAAATATTAAGTTGTAAGGATTGAAATAAGATATTTCAAAATTGGGCATCTTGTCATGACTTTGCTATATATATTAAAATAAATTGATCTATTGAATTTTTAACTTAAAATAAATGAGCCAGTCTGATCCTTTGGTTTAGCACTTTATACAGTTGCTGAACTACTGACAGATTTGAATTTGTTGTGATGCATTTGTTAGGTGGGAACTGCAGGTTGTCAGAATTTGCTGCACTTGAGAGCCATTAATAAGAGTTGGAAGAGTAAATTATCTGGGTTGAAATCTACTTTGGAAGAAAAATTCTAATGTTGAAAAGTATAGAAATGCCTTAAAAGCATTGCAACATTTATTTGGAATATTATTGCCTATCCAAATATCAGATACTAATTTTTTAGATACAGATGTGTTATTTTTCCTCTTGTCAGTACTTGACTGACTTTAGGGTAGGATATCATGGGTGCCAGATATCTTCTGGTATTTTTCATATGCAAGATAAGCCCGATCTTGATCATGCGTACTTCACCTACCCAATTAGAGACAAGTCATTGATGGAACCCATTCGCGTCTCTCTCATACATCCCTACCATCTCTCAAGCAAACCCTGCAGGTTGGCACTCGAGTGAAAACAGCCATCTGCTTGGCGTAGTGGTCAAGTGAGACACCTTCCTGTTTTTAACCCTCAGTTTGGCTTGGTCCTTGTTAAAAATATCTCACAGATCTGTGGGAGCCAGGGTTCTTCTTGCTTTGTTGACAGGATGAATGTCTGTACACCCACTTCCTCCTCCCCTCCCTCCCTCAAACCAAAGCAGGGCATTCCACAGAAGTTGGGTGCAGTATCTCAGATTGCCTGAATTACTCCCCCTGTTGGTTTGTGAGGCCTATTTTGAAGGCAAGGTAACAGATTATTAAATGTAGATTGAACAGTAAAGATGACAGCTCTCCAAGCAGTTCAGTGATGTAACGGTAACCATTAAATTAACTTTTAAACCAAACCAGCTTTTTTGCCTCTGTTCCACCCATTTTCCTCCATCAAGACATTGATAGTGATAGTGATTGATAGTATTGATAGTGAATGATCAGCCATGATCTCAGAATGGCGGTGCAGACTCGAGGGGCCGAATGGTCTACTTCTGCACCTATTGTCTATTGTCTAAGAGGGATGGATGTGTGGGACTACAACACAGGAATGCATCTGTACTCTATCCTTTTGTAGGGATGATTATCAAAATTGAAACAATAAGACTAGTCTGTGATCAAAACTAATACCGATTCTTCAGGCTATCTGCATTGACCTCTGGATTGCTCTGCCGTTGCAGTTGATGATGTTTTGTTATTTTGAACTTGTGGATTTTGGGGATACAGTTTCTCCAGTAACTGTATCCTCTGGTAGCTTTGGGTCATTGTTACCTGTATTTATGTGTGGAGTTTCTTTTGCAGGTGCAGCAGGATGTGTGGCCACTTTGTTTCATGATGCAGCTATGAACCCTGCTGAAGGTAATGTTACCCATGTTAAGAATTTAACTGCAAATGTTGCCCTTGTGTAGTATTGCGTTTGGCTTCAAAATGTGTTGCAAGTAGATTGGTGACTTTACATTTTAATAAATATTTCCACATGTAAAAGTAGATCTGGAATTAGTTATTTGAGAAATCACATTGCTCTTTTGAAGAGCATAGTGTACTTCCAGAGGTTTCTGGCACTCCAATATTACTCGGCAGTATCTTTACCAAATTAGAAAATATGTTATTGGCAAAGGGAGGAGGGTTGTTTGTTTCACCAAGCTCTTTATGCTTCCATATTGCAGCTACAGTTATCTTTATTATATATTTTGTAATTTTTGTCACTTCAGTGTACTAATGAGGTAGTACTAGATTTGTGTGTCATTTCCCTTGGCGGCATTCCTCAGTGAAAATGGTGTCCTGGCAATTATTACCCCTCCACTTACATACTTAAAACCAATTACTTGCTCGTTGTTTGTGGCAGTGACATAACAATGACCTGCTAATTATTCTTAAGAATGTTAGCAGAATTGGCTTAAAGCATCTTCTACAAATGAGATTCCACTTGAAAATCATCAGAAAAAATACTTGGTATGTAATGAACAGAAGGTATATAAATGGACGACTTTTTTATTGACTTGGCATTCCTTTTTAAAGTGAATTTGAATTTAGATCATGGGTAATTCAGGTTTTATCGGTACTGCCTTGAAGAGATCGTGTGATACTGCTCTTAGTATTGTTTAACTGTGATCCAAGAGACTGGTTAATAATAACACTTATCCATGCTCCAAGAGCTAAATTAATGGACATAATTTAACAGAAGTTAGCCTACATCAAATCTGCAATACTTATTGAGCCCTGTTCAGAGCAGATTTGTTTAAGTACAAAATAAGTGTCTTGTCTACATTATAAATGAACCTAGATTTTTATAGCCCCTTTTGCAGTTATGTGGGTTTTAAAAGCACAATGTTTCGTCTCTGGGAATGCATGCTTTATCACTGCCTACATTATTAAAATTCCTGGGGTGGATATCAGGATTGGAAAGCATATCTTTTTATTTCCCTCACTTTCTGCTCCCTCCTTTGCAATCAATGTTTCAGCTCAGAGACTCTTCAGAACTGAAAAGGTTATAGAAGCTTTGAAAAGTTGCAGGAAGGCTGGGGCAGGAGTTGATTCTGATGGGGGTAAAAACGTGACATCTAAAGGGATAAGCTGCTTCCCCCCCCCCCCACCCCGAGTAGAGTACAGACTCTTGCTCTGCATTTTGTTGTGTTGTTCCGACTCTCCAACTTCTCACTGCTCCAATTTGATAAACAAATAACCTGAATTACATTTGTTCCCATGGTCACCCTGGTTTGATCAGAGATGGCCCTCCTTGCAAAGTTCTTTCTCACCTTTTCAGTTCTGAAGAAGGGTCGTCACCAAGTGAAACATTGACTCAGAATCAGGTTTGATATCACCAGTATATGTCATGAAATTTGCTGTCTCATTTCTCTTCCCACCATTTTCTGTTTTTGTTCCCTTCTGTTTGTCTGTCCCTCCATTTTATATCCTTATAGCAAAGATTGTTCCTGGATTTTCAGTAACTTTCTTTCCTGAAGGTATTTTGACTTCTTAATCATCCCCAATCCACCTTGTGGTGGGAGCACATAATTACAATTCCGGTCATTAGGAATTTTGGTTAGCATCCCATTGAATTAAAACTTGTCTCTGATCATTCTCAGGTATGATTCTCTGCTCTGAAGATTCATTTTATGAACTTTTAATCTATCCCAAATTATAAATATTGCCATGGATTCTTCAGCACAGCTTTTAAGAAATATGAAGATTTCTCTGTACATTTTAAAAGAAAGAAGTACCTTGATATTTTTTACATTTTTTATTCTCTCTCCCCCCCCCCCCCACATTCTTGCTGTAAACTAGAAAAGGAATGAGTATTTTATTCAATGAGTTACTCAGATTGTTCCCTGATATTTGCAGCAAATATAACCAAACTTATATTTTAGCTTTTATCTTCAAACATAGAGTAAGTATTGTAAAAATGGCTATTCTATATACCAGGTGATCTCAGGTTTTGCCCTTTGCCAATTTGTATGCAAAGCAGGTATATTTAAGGAATATTGAATTCCAAAGCTAGAAGAGGCTAGGTCCTATTACTCCTGTTCCCTCTTTCCCTCATGAATTACTAGACTCTGGGGTAAATTTTACTTTGTAACTGGGGTAGAGTTTGGGAAGCTCAAGATTTGCTAATTGTATTTTGAGATCCTGTATCCCAGTGCCACTAATGTTGGAGCTTCCTTTATAAAAAGCACATACACATTAATGCCACTGGATTTTTTTTCCTGATGGTTACATGTCTTTATGAAAGTTATGAAAATAATGCCTTCACTTGTAAATTGTGATCCCAAAAAAATGGAAAGTGGGCTTTGTGCAGCAAAATGCAATCATGTGTACACTTAATTTTTAAAAAAAAAGTTTATTATGTGTGCCACCAGAATTTTTAAAGTATGAATGTTAAAGCATAACATTCTCTGAACTGTAAAGTGAGACTGGGAGTTGGTCAGTTCCTATGGGGTAGACAGGGCTGATGAAACGTGCATAATTCGAGTTTGGAGTTTTTGGCACTTTTCATTTTTTTTTCTAAAGAAGCTGACTCAAGCAAATTGACAAATCATTTAGGTTTCTGACCATGCACCAGGAAAGTTCAGAAAAACTGCAGTTGGTCTGACTGGCTGCTCGATACACTGCTTCTGCAATTCAGTGGTCCATTTTGAAGACTAAATAAAAGATCATAAATTATCCAGTGTAGTTGCATTTGAATAACCAGCACTTTTGACTTGTAGTAATTTCAGCATGAGCGTCTTGGATCATTTCTAGATTGCCTCCAGTTTATCAAATTCCTTAAATCAATATATTTGTTTTGGTTCAAAATGTTGAAATGTAAAAGTTCAAGAAAATAACCATGTGTTGCACAAATGACAGTACAATGTGTTAATTGATAAGTAGCAGAAAGTTACAGGACTCGCTTAAAAGGAAAGCTGAGGTTTAATAGCTTAATCAGTGTCACCTTGTGAATGAAATGTGCAGCTGAGGAAGGTCATGAGTATGAGAGCAGTTAAGCCTTTGGTTTACAGTGTGAGGAAAGTAAGTTCTTAGTGCCCCACAGATGTTGACAGTCTGCACAAGGTTTCTAGTGTTATTGCCAATTTCCACAAAATATCATGTTTTTCTACATATTTACCAGCAACATTTTCCTTCGTTTGCTTAAAACAGAATGCAAAGCAGCTGCTGTTTCAACAGTGTGTGTCATTTCTAACACCTAAGCTGCATACATTGTTTTAAGTTCCTTCCTACATTTATTATACATTTCCCCATGCTGATTGCTCTCCCCTCACATCCCAGTGTCCTTAACCATCAGTTAAATTCTTACCTGTTGACTAAGTCAAAGTTAATTTATTATCAAAGTATGTATGTTACTATATACTGCCTTGAAAATTCATTTTCTTGCAAGCATTTACAGAAAAATAAAAGAAATATAACAGAATTTATGAAAAACCATCTGTAAGGAACAACAACCAACCAACGTGTAAAATAGCACATTGTGCAAATATATAAAAAATAAATCGTGAGTTGTAGAATCATTGAAAATGAGTCCGTACAGTGCCTTGTAAAATGATTCAGCCTGCAATCCTATGTTAACAGAAATGAGTATAACAACCAGGGACTTTGATCAAATTAACTGAGAATTTTAATCTGTGAATCAGAATTGGATTTAATATTACCAGCATATATTGGGTAATTTGTTGTTATGTAGCATAATAATAAAACTAAATTACAGTAAGATACATAATAATTAAATAAGTAATGCAAAAAAAAAGTAGTGAGATAGTAGTTTTCTCAGGTTCAGCGTCCATTCAGAAATCTGATGATGGGGGAAGAAGCTGTTTCTGAATCATTGACTTGTGTCTTCAGGCTCCTGTACCACCTCCCTGATGGTAGCAGTGCCTTGGGTAATGAAGGTTTTTAATGATACCATCTATTTTTTTTTATTTGAGGCATCGTGCCTTGATGTCCCGGATGTTGGGAAGGCTAGTGTCCACGATGGAGCTGACTGAGTTTGCAACTTTCTGCAGCTTATTTCGATCCTGTGCAGTGCCCCTCCCCCTACCCCCATACCAGAAGGTGATGCGGTCAGTTAGTCCATGGTACATCTGTATAAATACGTGAATGTCTTTGGTGACTTACCAAATCTCCTGAAACTCCTAATGAAATATAGCTGCTGTCATATCCTCTTTGTAACTGCATCAATGTGTTGGCCTCAGACACCAGAAACCTGAAGTTGCTCATACTTTCCACTTCTGATCCCTCTGAGGACTGGTGTGTACTCCCTCGTCTTATCGTTTCTGAAGTCCACATTCAATTCTTTGGTCTTACTGATGTAAAGTGCAAGGTTGTTGTTGTGCCACCACTCAACTAGCCGATATATCTTGCTCCTGTTCATCTTCTCATCACTATCTGTCGTCAGCAAATTTATAGATGGCATTTGAGCTGTTCCTAGCCACACAGTCGTGGGATGCAGAGAGGGTTAAACCCACGTCCTTGAGGTGGAGGTGATATTTCTGATCCGCACAGACTGTGGTCTTCTGATGAGGAAGTTGAGAATCCATTTGCAGAAATAGGCACAGAAGCCCAGGTTTTGGAGTGTTTTGAACAGATCAGTAGGAATGATTGTATTAAACGGTGAGCTCTAGTCAATAATCAGCAGTCTGACAAGTATTAATATTGTAAAGGTGATCCAAAGCTGCAAAAAGAGCCAGTGAGATTGGATTCACTGTAGACCTATTGTGGCAATAGGCAAATTGTAGTGGGTTCAGGTCCGTGCTTTGACAGTTGATTCTAGCCGTAATCAACCTTTGAAAACACTTCACTGTAGATATGAGTGCTACTAGACGATAGTTGTTAAGGCAGCTCACCCTGCTCTTGGGCACTGGTATGGTCGTTGGCCCTTTGAAGCAGCTGGGAAATTCTGATTGTAGCAATGAGAGATTGAAAATGTCTTTGATCACACCCGCCAGTTGGTTGGCACAGGTTTTCCAAGCCCTACCAGATATCCAAGCTGGAGTATCAGCCATTTTTCACAGTTGAGCCAAAAAAAGGAACATTTTAAAGCATGATGAATTAAAACTTCAGGAACTGAAATGTCAGCAGTTCAAAAGTATTCATCCCCCTTTGCTCAGTACTTAGTTGAAACACCTCTCACGGTTATTACAGCCATTAGTCTTTTTAAAATATATCTGTTAGCTTTGCACAACATGATGGAGCAAGATTTACCTATCCCTCCTTACAAAATTACTCAAGCTGTCTCTGATTAGTTGAGGTGTGGCACTTAACAGCAGTCTTGAGGCTTGCCAGAGGTGGTTGATCAGTTTATCTTCAGTTTTCTGGGCCACTTAAGAACGTCTATTTTCTTCATTTGAAGCCACTCCACGGTAGTTGTGGCAATGTGCTTTAGGTCATTGACCTGCTGAAAAACAAACTTCCCTAGTTTAAGCTTTCTGGCTGAACTTACAGGTTTTTATGCAGGATGTCTGTATTTAGGGGCATTCATCTTCCCATCAATCCTGACCAGATATCCTGTCCTTGCTGCTGAAAAGCATCTCCATAGCATGTTGCTACCCCCCCACCATACTTTACAATAGGATTTATGCCATATATACCGCATAGTGTTGAGGCTAAAAAGTCTCACCTGATCACAAGACCTTCCATCATTACAGTATCTTAGTGACGCTTTGCAGAAGTCTTTATGGGCAAGGGTATGTTTTCATTTAAGCCAAAGCTTCTTTCTTGCCACTCTTGTATTAATACCCTTTTTGAGCAAGGCCTTGGAGATTGTGGAGCCATGAATTTCATCTCCAGTTGCAGCTACTGACTTCTGCAGCTCACCCAGAGTGACTGGCGTCACTCTGCCATTCTTCTCTGGCAGCTAAGTTTAGAGGGGTGGCCTGACTCTAGGCAGTGGTTTCTTAGTTTTTTCACTTTTTTACAGTGGACTGCACTGAGTTCTGGGGTATGTTCAGTGCTTTTGAGATGGTCTTGTACCCTTCCCCAGATCTGTGCTTTTTATTGACATTTCCCTCTCTTGTCTTGAATGTTCTTTTGTCTTCATTTTGGTTTGGGCTGTTGAAAATCTACCATACTGTTAGACCTCACGGAGAGGGGGTATTTATTTTCCTGAATTCATTGAAAATGGGGAATCCTTCAATTTTCTACACCAGTGGAAAGTTAGTGTAGTAATTGCAAAGGGGAGTACTTTTCAAGCCTCAGAATTTTAGTTTTTAATTTTTAGTAAATTGTTGACAGGCTTGAATTTTTTTCTTTTAAGTTGACAGGATGCACAATGATTTGCAGATTAGCTAAAAAAAAACCTTAATTCAATATATTTTCAATTTAGAAAATGAGACAGTGAGATGTGGAAATAGTCGTGGGGGCTGAATGCTTTCATAAGCCACTGTAGCTTGTTGAATCAGTTCAGAGTTGAGCTGAGTGAGTTACTATCCCTGCCAATTTAGGAGCTGGATGGTTGTAGGATAACAGTTCCTGAACCCTGGTGGTGAGAGAAAGTGTCGTAAGACAAAGAGTGATTGGGAAATGAGATTTAGCTGTAACATCCTTGTGGTTTTACATATTAAATTAGTAACCTTTTAAATAAAAGGTTAAATATTAGAACAAAGCACAGTACAGCACAGGAACATGTCTTTTGGGCCACAATATTGTGAAACAATAAAATAAGTAATCAAATGGCTAACCAAACTAATCTCTTCTGCCTACAGTGTCCATTTTCCTCACATTCATGTGTCTGTTTAAACATCTCTTAAAAGTCTCTACTGTTTCTGCCTCTACCACCGCCCCAGGTGATGCCTTCCAGGCACCCAACACTGTTTTAAAAAAAACTAAATATTGCTTATAAAGTTCTTTCCACAAAACTCCAGAGTTTTCTACTGACGCGCAGGTAATTACATTTGACTTTGGAGCAGGTGCTGTTTGCTGTTTTGTAGACATAAGGGTGTTTTGCAGGTTGTCAAATCCAGACAGGTGGGTATTGAGCAACAAACTTAAGCAATACAGATGCTGACCAAATTATGTAACAGGAACATTCTAAAATACTATAGAATTCTTTGGATTGGATATGGTACAGTTTCTAAAATAACTTTATATTTTATAGTACCATTTTGTACTGAGATGGCTAACATGATCAGTGGGGAATTGGGCTAGTCCTTTTTTGGCATACTAATGCCCATAATACTTTCCTGCCCTGATACAAGACTTTATGTAGCTAACAGTTTTTATTTGGAGTATTGTAGGTGGTTCCATTTTGGCAGTCAGCTTTTAAGGTGAGGGGGAAAAACAATTACTTGATTGTTCTCGATTGCCATTTGATATTGTCAGAAATGATGGGAAGACTAAGAATTGGGGATTTAAGGGAAGCTTAAAGATGAAATTGTTAATGAATACACTGTCATTTGGGAAGTTGCCTGTTAAGTTTGTGAATCCTGTGGGAACGTACCAATTGGCCAACCTTGTGTTGAGGCAAATGTAAGAATTTTAGCATACTTTTACTCCTGATTGTTCTGGAGTAAAAGATGGTCTCTGTACAATCAGTAATTGTGTACATGTCGTAGTTGAAAGGATTAATTTAGAGGTTCAATTATAAGTGAACAACTATTGCTTTTAAAATGCTGTAATGCTTTTTCTTTATATGGGGCATTGTAGTTCCATCTGTATTTTCTGGAATTCTTTGGGAAATGGTTCAACTTGGTTTGTATTTTTGTAGATGTTTTGAGATTTTTGCCCACACTGCCCTTCTTTATCTTTTCAATTCTGCTGTATTTCAGCTAACTTTCTTTACTTATTGAGATACAGTGCAGAATAGGCCCTTCTGACCCTTTGAGCCCTGCCGCTCAGCAACCCATCTATTTAACCTTGGCCTAATCACGAGACAATTTACAATGACCAATTAACCTACTAACTGGTATGTCTTAGGACTGCAGGAAGAAACAGGAGCACCCAGAGGAAGCCCATGCAGTCACAGGAGAGCGTACAAACTCCTTACAGACAGCAGTGGTGATTGAACCCGGGTTGCTGGTACTTTTAAAGCCTTGTGCTAACCACTATGCTACCATGCTTTCTGTTAAAGATGTCTTTAAGGGTTCATTTTTATTTTTGAATACATTGGATAGAGATAATTACGCTGGGGAATGTGTGACAAATTGTTGTTTATTGTTTTTGCCAATTACTTGACCAGATATTTCAAAATTACATAGGAGCATCTGTCCAAATTCATAGACTGTTTCCTCCAAACCCATAAACTAATCTTACAGCCTTTTGTCTAAAATATCTTTGACGAGAATAAGTTATTTTGACTAAACTATCTTTCCATTGTCAGTTTTTTAAAGGAATGCAACATTGGATCTGATTCAATGTTTGTCTCTTTCATGTGGGCAAATTCTTTAAATAAGAATCAAAGTGACACTGGGCTGGTAAATATAATCTTATTTAAAACTATAAACAAATGATCCTATTGTCAACAAAGCAAGATTGGCCAATTTTCATTTCAAAACTATTTTTTCCATTCTAAGTAAAGCTGGATGTAGAAATTTGGCCTGTCATGATATTATGAATTGGAAACTTCCTTGCAGTTACTGAAACCTGCGTAGGGTACAAGCCAAGAATGATAATCCGGATAACTATAGGTGACATTCTCTAAAATCAAAACCTGTGTTATATATGGCAGAGGAGATAGAAAAGAATTTCAGTTTTAATTTGAAAGATGAATGCAAGATGAGATTGCAGATTAAGAAACATTATGGTACAAAATTGAACAAGGGAGTTGAAGCAGTGCAAGCTTTCACTTGACTAACATTTTCTTTGTGATCAACCTTTCTATTGCAACTTTGCTTTTAAGAGGTCATATACAAAGTACAGTTATTAAAGCAGAATGTTTGCATTTTGAATGTTACAAATTACACTGTTTAGAATAAACATTGCAGATTGCCAGAGGAGTAATGTATTGCTTTTGGTTAAAGCAAACTTTGGACTCTGCACTTGGAGACATGGATGTTTCATTCTGCTCGTATATGGGTTGGGAAGAGTTGCCAACTGTTTCACTAACTTGTTTCCTGTTCTCTCCCTTTTAATGTTTTGTTTTTGTTGCTCTAACCCATCTCTCTTTGACATGACCTGTGCTTGTGACCTGGGAACGGCCTGGAAACATGACTCAACCTCCCTGTTCTTTGGACTGGAACCTATGTGCTAAATGTGCCGTTGGACCCCATAGTGGTGAAGCAAAGGATGCAGATGTACAACTCTCCCTACAAGCACGTTTTGGACTGTATGAGGACAGTGTGGAAAAATGAAGGGGCTGGAGCATTCTATCGGAGCTACACTACCCAACTGACTATGAACATCCCCTTCCAAGCTGTTCACTTCATGACTTATGAGTTCTTGCAGGAAAAGTTGAATCCTCACAGACAGTACAACCCTTCCTCGCACGTTCTCTCTGGCGCCATGGCAGGTGCCGTCTCAGCAGCAGTAACAACACCACTGGACGTTTGCAAAACACTATTAAACACACAGGAATCCTTGGCTCTAAACTCCCTCAACATCAGCGGACATCTTTCTGGTATGGCAAATGCCTTCAGGACGGTTTACCGACTGGGTGGTATCCCAGCGTACTTTAAGGGAGTTCAGGCCAGGGTTATCTATCAGATGCCGTCTACAGCAATTGCCTGGTCTGTGTACGAGTTCTTCAAGTACTTCATTAGCAAACATCACCATGAAAGAAGGTCAACTTACTGAAGTCGAATAAGCCAGCACAGACGCCACAAAAACCTATTTGGACTGCAATACTATATCTTTCCACTGTTACATCATTTCTAATAAGGGAAACTGGCGTTAAATCTGATCTGAGTTGCACTCTTGAATTGAGTAAAATATTTACCATGTCTGCTGACAAATATTGTCAAACCAAAGTTTCTGTATTTGTTGCAACATCTAAGAACCCAGGTAGACTTGGCCGTTGTCAATAAGTAAAACGCACAGGTACTTGCTGCTGGCACAAAATGGGTGTCTTGGCCATTGTTTAAAGATTTTTCCTTTTGGGTACTTTTTTCCCCTCCAGATTACTGGGCTGATTTAAAAGATGTTTTTAAAATCAAAAGCACATACAGGTTTACATGTCTGGCCAAATGTCAACTGTTGCACCAGTATAGGTGTACTGTATCATCAATGTAGTTTAAGTACTTAATGACTGTCAAGGTAGGCATCAAACTGCTTAACTGTTTTTAAACTGTATTTCACTGCACTCTTTGTAGTACATCGAGCTTTTTCATGCCTACATTTGCATCAGCAACATACCTAAATAAGAACTGAAATGAAGCCCTTTATATTCACTGGAAATATTATTCTGGAGTTATTTTATCCAGCAAAGTTATTTGCTGTTGTAGAGAAAGGTTTTCACAAGGAAGATGATTAAACAATAAGACAAACATTGCAGTGTTGTCATTTCTCAATAGTTTGAAGTGCTAAGTTTCCTTTTTGTCAGAGGTTTTTCATGTTTTGATTGAAGCCCTTACACACTGAGCCATTCCTGTCTTGATTTATGGACTCGGCTAACTAATATGCTCTCCATCTTAATGGTGCAGGAACACTGCCAAGAATTCATGTTCAACTTTTTGGAACTCCTCCAAAAATACTAAGGAGTTGAAAGATTTGATCCAAAAGGAGATTTTAAATAATCTGCGATAATCTGATTTTTGGAAATCCTGATTTGCATCTGGCTCTCTTGCTGCCTTTAAACCCATTGGGTTCTCAGGAATTTGTCTTCCTTACCTCAGTGACTCACCCTGTAAGTAAACCTTTAGGGAATCCTGCACAAGTACTCCCAAGTCCCTTTGCACCTCTGATTTTTTAAATTTTCTCCATTTCGAAAGTAGTTTTATGCCTTTATTCCTTGTACCAGAAAAGCATGACCGTACACTTCCCTACGCCATATTCCATTTGCCACTTCTTTTGCCCATTCTCCCTATCTGGGTCCTTCCGCAACACTACCTGCCCTCTGTCTATCTTCATATTGTCTGCAAACATGGCCACAAAGCCATCAATTCAGTCATCCAAGTCATTGACATAAATGTGAAAAGAAACACCAACCCTTTGGAACACGTCTAGTCACTGACAGCCAATCTTCCATCCATTCTGGAATCTTTCCTGTAACATTATTTTCTCTCATCTTGTTAAGCAGCCTCAGGTGTGGCACCTTGTCAGAGGCCTTTTGAAAATTCAAGAAAACAACATTCACTGATTCTCCCCCCCCCCCCCCCAAAAATAATGAAAGGTTTGTTGGATATTCCAAAATCCAATAGTCTGGAAAATGTGCAAATCTAACACCACCAGCATCCCGAGTATTATAGATGATTTGAATTTTACTAGAAGTGAAGGATACTTTTAATTTGAACTTCAGAAAACCCACAATACTTACTGTATAACACAACCATGATTGTCAAGTCTCAGGAGATCGAAAGGAGCTGTGGTGCTAAAAGCTTATATCTTGCATGCTTGTCGGATGACAAAGCCCCAAGAACCCTTTTGTCAGTTAAATGTTCCTTTTGATTACAGGCTGGTTTTTGTTTGGAGAACTAAATATTCAGTAAAGTCTGACTTGTTAATACATAATGGTAGATTCTGATTGGGATGAATTGACTTTATTTGAATTATGTTTGGCCATGTAAACGTTTTTTTAAAGCAAAAGAGCAATGAGTAAATGAAACAAAAAGATTAGCAAAACTGAATTAATGAACTGAAGACACCTTACTGAATTACAGAAGATGGAACTCATGAGCACGTATATGATTCCAAGAATACTATCATTTGACCCTGGTAGAAGCATCTCAAAACTCAGAGAGCTGGACCAACTGTTCCGGATGATGGCGAAAGAGATACTTCATCTGCAGAACGACACAATCGATGGAATATTATATTCCAGAATAAGGGACGGTGGGTTGTGTCTACCAAAGTTGGAGATCCAAATTCCGGTGGCCGTGATATGGAAGAGGTTGGCACTGGAGCTCTCAGAAGACCGAGTGATTAAAGCATCCTTCAGTATGGCAAATGAGGTCAACCAGTTGAGGTTTCAAAGTCTGGCAAACCTCAAAGCGATTAAGGATGTTAGGGGAAATGATGATCTGAACATTGAAGCATACCTGGAAGAGGGCCCGGGTATGTTGGAGAGATGATGGAGGAGAAGGAAGGTGCAATCCCCAAGTTTGAGCTAGACTGGCGAGCAGTAGAGAGAAGGGCCCCTTACATTACTGAACTGAAGACATCGTCCACCTTATTTGCTCACCTGTCTGTTACCTTTCACCAGCTAGCCGTCCATGAACGTTCTGGTATGTCAACTCTTGGAACTGGTTAAGCCAATATTCAATTAACTGATCTGAGTCGAGAACCACCTTGTTCAGGCCTTTAGATTTCTTGCCGTCTAATAGAAGAAACAGAAAACCTACAGCACAATACAGGCCCGTCGGCCCACAAAGTTGTGCTGAACGTGTCCCTACCTTAGAAATTACTAGGCTTACCTATAGCCCTCTATTTTTCTAAGCTCCATGTACCTATCCAAAAGTCTCTTAAAAGACCCTATTTTATCTGCCTTCATCACTGTTGCCGGCAGCCCATTCCATGCACTCACCACTCTTACCTACTCCCCAGCACCTTAAACCAGTGTCCTCTTATGGAAACCACTTCAGCCCTGGGAAAAAGCCTCAGACTATCCACACAATCGATGCCTCTCATCATCTTATACACTTCTATCAGGTCACCTCTCTTCATCTGTCACTTCAAGGAGAAAAGGCCAAGTTCACTCAACCTATTCTCATATAGTGCTGTACATAAGGTAAGTTTTTTTTGGTTAGATTAGACATTGAGTCTATAGCCTCAAGACTAGTTATCACTAGTGTGTACAGTGGTTTAAATAGCCCACTGCTGAAGCCTGACCACAAATAAAATGGCCATTTTCTGTTTTGATTAATGAAATGCGTATTTCTGTTCATAACATTTGGACAAAGTTGGGATTTTGTGTCCCACTTTTCCCCATAGAAGACAACTGCAATAATTGTAAATAAAAGTTGCATCATGTAAGTTCTACTCATCTAAATTTTTGTAGCTGAGCATTGGGGAAGGAAACTGGTAATATTTTTAAATTGTCACTGACAACACAATTAGATAATTAATACTATGTGGAATAGGGAGCATTTTATCCATCCCTTGTCTTGCCATCATGTGACATCCTACTCCATAGAGTGTAGTCAATTTATAAATTCAACTCCTGATGAAGGGTTTTGGCCCGAAACGTTGTCACTACCTCCTCCCATAGCTGCTGTCTGGCCTGCTGAGTTCTGCCAGCATTTTGTATTTTTATCAATTTATAAATTATTCATTTGTAGTAAACCTATTTTAAAAAATCCTATTTCAACTTTAGGTTAAAAATGATCAATGCATTTTTTTTCTGCCTCAGTGCATACACCTAGTAATAAAGTTTCTGGAGTCTTTAAGTTGAACTAACTTCTTTGATCTGGTATTTCCCTACGGCTCCCATTATCAAGCACGTATTTTGGTGCCACAGGTACATAAAAGTGATTTTAATTTTCCACCTGGAATACACAGAACCTACAGCACAATACAAGCCCTTTGGCCCACAATGCTGTGCTGAATAGGTATTTTAGAAACTAGCTAGGGTTACCCATAGCCCTCTATTTTTCTAAGCTCCATGTGCCTATCATATCTGTCTCCACCACCATCGCCGGCGGCCCATTCCCCATGCTCACTACTCTGCGTAAAAAAAAACTTACCCTGACGTCTCCTCTGTACCTATTTCCAAGTACCTTCAAACTCTGCCCTCTCCTTAATAATGTGGTTATCCCTTAACTGTTGTAACAGATTGGCAGCCTACACTTGTTACTGAAATTGTAATTAGAGGGACTTGATAACGTTAAGAGTCTATGCCAATCATGCACTAATACTAGACTTAACTCATCTTTTTATTCTCATATCATCCCCCTGCCAGTCACCCTTTGTATACAATAGGTTTTACCAGCAGGTAATTTCTGTCCAGAAAAACCAGGTCCAATCAAACTTTCATCAGTCAGCAAAAATATTACTAAAATACTGAGCTACTAATTACCACTGCTAGCTGTGGTCCATCCACACATCAAATAACTTGAATTCCCAATATCAAGTGAAAGTGACTGCTCTTCAGGTCAAAGCAATATCATACCAGAAGTAGCATCCAGACCCCTTACTAAAATCCAAATTGTTAAAGGGAAATTGCTCATTCAGCTGGATTCATAATTAGGAAAGTAAAACAAGACATTGTTGAGGATCTATCATCACTGCTCCCAGCCTATCTTTGCAGGAAGAACTTCACCCATGATTACTTGATGGTCAGTGCTGTTTGAAATATTTTACCTGATGCTACAAAACTTGGAGGGCACTCGGTCATGAACTGATGTAGTGCTAAGTTTGCACAAGTAGTGGACACGAGCCATTTTCCCAATCTGCTATTCAGTGCCATTCCCATTCCTGACTCTAACACTATAAAGAGCCAAAAAGTTCATTTCTGGTGCGGAACTGAACTAATGCTATTATTTCAGAAGCAGGTCAGAATTTGAGTATAGCTGGCAAATAATTCATCAAAGCCTATTTATCAACTACAAGGCAGGATTATAATAGAACATCCTTGCCTGGATGAGCACAGCTGCAGAATACCAGAAAAACTCAAGCCTATCCAAATTGCCACAGAACATCCTCTTGCTGTGGATTACATCTGAGGATGCTTCCATCATAACAAGAGTTCCCTACCACGAGTCTACAGAACACCTGATAATGATTGAGATTCCATAGCATTAAAAAAGTTTGGGAAGTCCTCTATAACATAATGAAGGCCAAGATTTCTGTAAATGGTACCTCCAAATCACATTGTCTATCAGAAGGATGAAGGCAGTTGAGACACCAAAAAGGCAAGTCTCAGTATCCCGACTTGAAAGTATGTTATTGTGATCCAGAAGAGCATTTCAACTACGGATCCTAACAGAGCAAGTCCATTAGTGCAATTCCCTTCTACCCTACAGTCATGGAAATTGTTTTTCTTCTGCCTTTTAGCTGTTCTTTGATTCTTTTATCACCACTAAAGATTAATTTATAGTGGATAATTAATCTTTGACATGTGGGAAGAGCCCGAAGTACTCAACAGAATCACGTGGTCTCAAGGAGAACAAACAAACAAATTGCACAAAGACAGGATCCAACCTAGGTCTTTGGAGTTGTAAGGCAACAGTGATAACTGGTATTTTCCTATCTAATCACATGGAGCTTCCTATCTAATCACATGGTGCTCCAATTTAACGTATCTTGTTTAGCCTGCATGAGACTCCGGACACACAGAAACACGAGAATAGCTGCAGATGCTGGAAATCCAAAGCAACACACGCCAAATGGTGGAGAAGCTCAACATTAATGGAAAAGAGTTTTGGCCGAGACCCTTCTTCATGACTGGAAAGGAAGGGGGAGAAGTCAGAGTAAGAAATGCTGAGTTCCTTCAGCATTTTGGATACCCAAATGCTTTCTGAAATGGCCTAACAAGCCAGTCAATTTGTGGCATTAAGGGTGGGTAAAAGTTTTCATCGTACGAACAATGTCTACATCTGGTTGATTTTAAAAAGTTGTGCAAATCTTTCTATTTAATCTTCTACAACTTTTCCTGAATAGATGGTGCATGAACTCAAAATCCCCACCCACCTGCTTGCTCTCCAGTCTCTCAGCATTTTAAAGATCCAAGATTTTCAATTACTGATCCGAAAATAGACTGGACCAGGTATAATAAATACCGAACATATTCAGGAGTAGGTCAGAATTCATTCCAGAAATAGTACCAAATATTTTAGAATTGTTTTGTGATCAAACAGGTACTAATGACCTTGGAGTTACAGTTTGTTTTCTACTCCCTCTCCTGGTGAAGTATTGACACAGCAAGAATTAAGTCTGGTTGATCATCTGTCACTGATGGAGAGGTAAGTGACGAGGGTATTTTGGTATAAGTAGTTCTTCCTCTCCTCGCACGCCATGAAAAATCACTGAAAATGTACACTACAAAATGTAAGTATTTGGTCTGTGCCTTTGCTAGCCAAGAAAGGTGTTAATTAGCCAGATCACTACCATGGAGCTCTAGGTTATCGTTCAAATACATATACTATTTCTTAAATGTTAAAACAGTATCTGTTTCCCCCAAGTCACCAGGCAGTAAATTCCAGACCTCTGCCGTCCTCTAGGTGAAAATAGTTTTCCTCATCTTTCCTTTAATCTTACAACCTACTTAAAAGTCTGCCCTTTTTTTTTGAAGACACACCGCGCTGAAATAACGACACGCAGTCGGTAAGTCGATTCGAGACTAGTTTATTCAAACTTCGCGGCGCTGGCGTTTAATCCCTCGCGCCCGCCCTCTCCGGGGGAAATGACGTCAGAGGTGTGTCACCAACGTTCCCCCCCCCCCCCCCCCCCCCGTGAGCCGGTTCGAGTGTGCAGAAAGAGGGTCGCCACATGCCCCACCCACAGAACCGGCGATACCCCCCCCCCCAATGTCCACAGTCTGGATCAGCCTCTGGGAGGTCTGCCTCTGCGCCGCGGTGCCTGAACCTCGACCGGCTGCGCCAAGTCCACATGGGCCGCTTTGAGCCGGTCCACCGTGAGAACCTCCTCTTTCCCCCCAACGTATGTGGACCCGTTGTTGTTGATCACCTTGAACGGCCGCTGTAGCAGTGCCCGTCCGTGCTGTGTAGTCGGTACAGGGGCCAGGTTGCCGAGCCTTTCCAGGACTGATGCGGGTTCTTCCTCTTGCCTCCTTGGGGCTGGTATGAACTCTCCTGGGACGGCCAACTCGGCCGACGAGGTGTGCAGATCCTCTTTGGCCGCTGTGCGAATTCCAAGCAGGACCCAGGGAAGCTCGTCCACCCAGTTAGGTCCTCTCAGGTGGGCCATGAGAGCCGACTTCAAGTGACGGTGGAAGCGTTCCACCGGTCCGTTCGACTGTGGGTGGTAGGCAGTTGTGTGGTGCAGCTGCGTTCCCAACAGGCTGGAGGTGAACTGGGCGCCTCTGTCGGAGGTAATGTGGGCCGGTACCCTGAAGCGTGCTACCCAGGTTACAATCAGTGCTCAGGCGCAGGAATCGGCAGATGTGTCGGTGAGCGGGACCGCTTCTGGCCACCTCGTGAACCGGTCTACCATAGTTCGGAGGTACTGCGCTCCTCGGGATACTGGTTGGGGGCCCACGATATCCACATGAATGTTGTCGATCCTCCGGTGGGTGGGTTCGAACTGCTGCGGCGGGGCTCTAGTGTGCCGCTGCACCTTGGCTGTTTGGCACTGCGCGCACGTTCTGGCCCATTCACTGACCTGCTTGCGAAGTCCGTGCCACGCGAACTTGCTGGAGACCAGCCGGACGGTTGTCCTGATAGATGGGTGCGCCAAAACCGTGTATGGAGTCGAAAACTCGCCGCTGCTGGGACGATGGGGCGAGGTTGGCCGGTAGCCACGTCGCACAGGAGGGTCCTCTCACCTGGGCCTACGAGAAAGTCTTGCAGCTGCAAACCCGAGACTACGGTCGTGTAGCTGGGCATTTCGTCGTCTGCCTGCTGCGCCGCGCCTCCGCCAGTGCTGTATAGTCCACCCCCAGGGACAGGGCCTGGACAGCTGGTCTGGAGAGTGTGTCCACCACGACATTGTCCTTTCCCGATACATGCTGGATATCCATTGTGTACTTGGAGATGTAGGACACATGTTACTGCTAGCGAGCCGACCAGGGATCGGACACCTTCGTGAACGCGAAGGTCAACGGTTTGTGGTCTGTGAACGCGGTGAACGGCCTGCCTTCTAAGAAGTACCTGAAATGTCGGATTGCCAGATACAGTGCCAACAGCTCCCGGTCGAAGGCACTGTACTTGAGTTCGGGTGGTCGTAGGTGCTTGCTGAAGAACGCCAGGGGTTGCCAGAGCCCCTCGATGAGCTGCTCCAGCACCCCACCGACTGCTGTGTCGGATGCGTCCACCGTGAGTGCGGTCGGAACGTCCGTTCTGGGGTGCACCAGCATCACGGCATCTGCCAAGGTTTCCTTGGCTTTAACGAAAGCGGCCGCGGCCTCCTCGTCCCAAGTAATGTCCTTGCCTTTACCCGACATCAGGGTGTACAGAGGGCGCATGATACGGGCGGCTGAGGGGAGGAAACGGTGGTAGAAGTTCACCATACCAACGAACTCCTGTAGGCCTTTGACCGTGTTGGGCCGGGCAAAGTGGCGGATCGCGTCTACCTTGGCGGGCAGAGGTGTTGCCCCGTCTTTGGTAATCCTGTGGCCCAGGAAGTCAATGGTATCGAGACCGAACTGGCATTTGGCCGGGTTGATCGTGGTGGGACAAATGCTCCTGCCGACTACTGCTGGCTATAAGGATGTCGTCCAAAAAGATGAATGCAAAGTCCAGGTTGCGTCCCACTGCATCCATTAGCCGCTGTAACGTCTGTGCGGCATTCGGAGGAACTCGAACTGGCCGAACGGGGTGATGAGTGCTGTTTTGGGGATATCTTCAGGCTGCTCCGGGATTTGACGGTATCCCCGGACGAGGTCTACTTTGGAAAAGATTCTTGCCCCGTGCAGGTTTGCTGCAAAGTCCTGTATGTTCGGCACGGGGTAGTGGTCTGGAGTTGTAGTCTCGTTCAGTCTGCGGTAGCCGCCGCATGGTCTTCAACACCCGGCTGCTTTGGGCACCATGTGCAGTGGGGAGGCCCATGGGCTGTCGGACCTCCGTACGATCCCCAATCCTCTTGAACTCCTCCTTCGCCTGGCGGAGCTTTTCCGGGGGGAGCCTTCGTGCGCGGGCGTGGAGGGGTGGTCCCTGGGTCGGGATGTGGTGCTGTACTCCGTGTCTGGGCATGGCTGCCGTGAACTGCGGTGCCAGAATCGACAGAAAGTCCACCAGGATTCTGGTGAATTCGTTGTCCGACAGCATAATGGAGTCCAGGTATGGGGCCGGCAACTTGGCTTCACCCAGGGAGAACGTCTGGAAAGTCCCGGCATTTACCAGTCTTTTCCCTTGCAAGTCGACCAGCAGGCTGTGAGCTCGCAAGTCCGCCCCCAGGAGTGGTTGGGCCACCGCGGCCAGTGTGAAGTCCCACGTGAACCGGCTGGCGCCGAACTGCAGCTGCACTGTGCGGGTGCCGTATCGTGTTGCCATTTGCGGCCCTCAGGGTCGGTCCTGGCTTCCTGTTGCAGGTGTCATACCCCGTCGGGGGCAAGACGCTGATCTCCGCTCCGGTGTCGATCAAGAAGCGGCGTCCCGACTGTTTGTCTCAGACGTACAAGAGGCTGTCCTGGTGGCCAGCCGCCATAGTCATTAGCGGCAGCTGGCCCTGGCCCCTGCAGGGTGGGCGACAACGGCGGGCTTTTATGCCCCACCGCTGGTGGTAGAAACACCACTGCTCACTGTCCTCACTCCTGCCTCTGTGTTGTGTGCACCCCCCTGCCGGGCCTGGTCTGGTCCGCTGTTGGCCGCGTGGCCTGGTAACCTGACCGATGGACGCTCTCCCTCTTGGCTTTCCACAGCACGTCTGCCCGGGCCGCCACCTTCCGGGGATCGCTAAAATCTGCGTCGGCCAGCAGCAGATGCATGTCCTCGGGTAGTTGCTCTAGGAATGCTTGCTCGAACATGAGGCAGGGCTTGTGTCCATCAGCCAGGGCCAGCATCTCGTTCATCAATGCTGACGGCAGTCTGTCTCCCAAACCGTCCAGGTGAAGCAGGCGGGCACCCCGCTCACTCCATGAGAGGCCAAAGGCCCCAATGAGCAGCGCCTTGAATGCTTCATCCGGGGGCGACTGTATGAAATGTGCAACCTGGGCGGCCGGCGGCCGTCTCCTGGTCAAGGGCGCTCACCACGTGGGATCAGAGGATATCTGCCGAATCTGGAACTGGGCTTCTGCTTGGCTAAACCACACGCGTGGTCGCAGTGTCCAGAAAGTCGGCAGTTTTAGCGAAACTGCATGAACAGATGAAGAGTCGGTCATCTTTGGTCCAAGTCCCGTTTGGACCGTCGGGGTCACCAATGTTGCGATGTGCTACACACCGCGCTGAAATAACGACACGCAGTCGGTAAGTCGATTCGAGACTAGTTTATTCAAACTTCGCGGCGCTGGCATTTAATCCCTCGCGCCCGCCCTCTCCGGGGGAAATGACGTCAGAGGTGTGTCACCAACGTCCCCCCCCCCCCCCCCCCCCCGCGCGCTGGCTATTTGTGAGCCGGTTTGAGTGTGCAGAAAGAGGGTCGCCACAGTCCCTCCTATTCCGCGTTTCCGTTGACCTTATAACTTAACGTACTTTAAGTTTGATCTCTCCTCTGGAAAACAGCCCATGCTAATTGTTCCCTTGTAGCGGAACTTGTCTCGTCCTGCCAGCATTATTACAAAGTACCTCTGTAACCTCTTTTTAAATGTGACCCTAACTCCATAGTGTACACATGCTGTGCAATATCTAGTACTAACTAGATAGATAGCCAAAGAAGTTAGCATAAGCTTTCTACTTTTATATTCTGTCCTCTGCTTGGAAAGAAAAGCATGCTCATATCATCTTTCTGACCGGATTTTCTACCTTTAAGGATCTGTGGATATTCATTATTTTGGCCACCTTATTGGGTACAGGAGTGAAACCCGGTGCGGTCTTCTGTTGCTGTATCCAATCACTTCTAGGTTCGATGCGCTTCCGCACGCCATTGTTCTAACGAGTAGTTAATGGTGTTACTGTCGACTTCCTGCAGTTCAACCCGAACCTGCCGTTCTTAGTCCATTCATTAATAAGGTGCTTTTTGTCCCAAGAACCGCCGCTCACTGGACGTTTTACTTTTGTTTTTTCACACAATTCTCTGTCAACTCTAGATCTCTGTAGACAGTTGTGCGTGAAAATCCCACGAGATCAGCAGATTCTGTGACGCCCAAACCACCCAGTCTGGCACCAACAGTCATTCCACGGTCAAAGTCACTTGTCTCCCCGATTGTGATGTTTGGGTTGAACAGCAACTAAATCCCTTGACCGTGCCTGCATCCTTTTATGCATTGAGTTGCAGACATGCGATTGGCTGATTAGATATTTACATTATCGAGGATTATTAGCGTGTACCTAATAAAGTGGCCACGACCGTAAATTTCTCATTGTCTGTCTCTCTTCATGTGTGCGTTTAAAAAACATCTTTCCTTGTTACACCTCCCCAAGCGGCAATAGTTTCTCAAGGTCTTCCACCTGCTCTTTATTTCCAATTTCAGCCATGGCATGCCATTAAAGAGGCGTATCAGCTTCCATGCACAACAAAGCATTTCATCCCAACTTTTATAATGTCACTACAAGAAAATTTACAGTGTAAGGATTCTCAACCAACAGAGTTGATATCACTAAACAAATAATTGTTGACATAAACATCCCATACCCTGGAAAATCTACAAAATGTCGACTGTTTATGTTTATCCCAGACTCTGTCTGACTGAGTTCCTCCAGTAATTTGTGTGTTGTTTAAGATTTACAGAATCTCCCGTGTTTTTGTTTGTTGGTAGTATTTCATTGGATCTTTTATTTAGGTCATTTGAGGGCTTAGTTTAATAGCCGTAGGAGAGACATTTTGCTGGACTCCGGGACTTGGACGTGAGAGCACAACCCACACAGTGATGGTCACAGTGTCATCAGGAAAAACCTTTCCTTTTCCTTTTAAAAATCTTTACCATACAGCTTCCTTGGATATTACAGAAGGAAAAGGAAGGTCCAATTGTTTCACACCGTGCCCTTGTCCGTTTATTTCAAAAGTACATGAGGCCATCAGACAGGAGATGGCGCTTACAGAATGCAGATTGCTGCCGGTGGTGCTAAGGATGGTTGATCGAGAGCCGCCTCACCTTGCTTGTCAGGTTGTTGAAGAAAATAAACCTCGACTGGACTTTAGCAACTGCGAAGCTGAGTGCCAGCTGGTTAGGTTGTCAGAGTGATTTCAAAAGGAATATTTGTGCTCGGTGCTGCAAGGAAAGTACTTTAAAGCATGTTTATGGGCATTTGGCCTTGTTGTCCTGTACTTCGCTTTTAACTTATTTGATTGATCTCTATTGACAGCGTGGCATTGTTTGGTCTTTGCTGCAGGTGCATGTGTAACCTCTGGCCTCCGTTGAAAACTAAGCTGGGAATGAATATTGTTCATTACTGAGCACTGACAGCCCTCCGTCAGTGCAGGGTTGGACGATCAACAAACACTCAATGTTGGAGACACATTTTTATTCTTTCTGCACTGTTTGATTCTGCTTTCCTTTATCACTTTATGATATCTTAAACTTGAAACAACTTGAATAAAGGCAGTTAACAAAGGGGAGGGTCTGTAATATACTTAATAAGTTCCAAATTCAAACTACCTTTTGCATAAACAAAAAGTTTAACCTAACGTCCTCCCTATACCTTTGCCTAAAATAGGGCAGAATAGTATCTTAGCGGCTACCATAACGCTTAACAGCGACAACGGTCACCACTTGAAGTTCAATTCCCGCGGTTTCCCTAAGGAGTTTGTACGTTCTCTCCATGAATGCGCGGGTTTCCTCTGGATACCGCGGTTTCCTGCCACAGGCCAAAGAAGTACGGGTTTAGGGCTAGTAAGTCGTGGACGTGCTATATTGGTTATCGAAACATGGTGACATTTGCGAGCTGCCCCCAGCATATTCATGGACTGCGTTGGTTGTTGACGCAAATGACGTCTGACGTTAGCCCCTATTACTGAATAAGGAAAGCACGGCCACTTATTTTACAATGACATCCGGACTGACACTCGGTATACTTTAAGAGCATTGAAGGAAATTCTCTTTATCCGCCATGTACTTGTATCAACCACCAACGCAGTCCAAATACGTGCTAGGGGCAACCCACTATGCTTCTGGTGCTAACCTAGCATGCTTTCAACTTATTAACCCCAACACATTGTCTTTGGAATGTGGGGAGGAAATTGGATTACGAAATACACAGTCATAGTTCCTTACAGACAGTGACGATAATCTACTCTACCCTTGCAGTAGGAGTGAGTTGCAGAGGAATGTCAATGGTGACATTTGGCACCACCTCCATTTAACATCCGCTTGAGCACTGCAACAGCAAGGGAGCAGGTTTTGATTTAGTTTCTTATTCTATTCATTAGGTTCTCGATAAAGGAATATGAAGTTGAAGAGCACAAAGAGGGTAAATAGTAGGAAACTTTCTTTACCATAGTAATGCTATCTTAAACTTGAAACATAAATTTAGGGATACCTGAGGAAAGTCTTTTTCACCCTGAGTGCCATTGGAATGGGGAATACTCTGGTTTAGTGCATGATAGAGGCAGATACTCTCACAAATTTAAGAAATTCCAATGAAGGTAAGTACAGAAAAAGCTCCTGCACAGAAGGTTGAAGAACAGACACTTACTGTCAGGAATCTGGTTCTTGAAGGAACTGCCACAAACCCTAATCACTACAGTTCAGCAATACTGACAATTTTGCCCTAAAGTGGATTTCTTTGTTCTAATTTGTTCTTTCTTGTAAAAATTGTGTAAAATTCAAGTTGGTATTTTTTCCTGTGGTCGTGCACCTATGTGCTTATGATGCTGCTGCTCGTTTTTCGTTGCATCTGTGCAAATATGTACATGTGACAGCAGGTTCACCTTTGGCTTTGTCGTATCTGGATCCGCATTTGAGTTGCCAAGGTACAGACAGCTGAAGACTGAGTGATGGTAAATGAGATTAGTGTAGATGAGCACTTGATGCCATGCACATGAAGGGCTGAAGGACATGTTTCTGTGCTGTATGACTATTAATATACCATGGAAAATGAAATCTGCTTCGCTATCCAGATACATTCCTTCATGGTTTGTAACTGCCCAGCTCAGTAGCTTACACACTTATATCAAGCTTTTATACCCAGTAGTACAAAAAGGGAATGCTTTGTCACCATCTTCTAAGAGAAAGTAGGGGTAGTATTTATATATTGCTCTTATCCATATTGCCCATATCCTGTAACTTCATGAAAGACATGCTTTTGGAATTAGTTAAACACTCAGTGCTGAAAAGCATTTGTGGTTGAATGGCCAGTATATAAGCTGTCAGTGAGTTTGACCAAGTAAAAATGGATGTTATATTACATAAACTCCTTTTGTTCACAGTCACAAGTGGTTCAGTTAACAAATGCTGCAATTCATTCTTGTACTAAATAAGTAAATAAAAAAAAAAGTTGCAGTTACAGAAAATCTGAAATAAATACAGAAACCAACTTGATGGCATGGATGTCAATCTCTCTAACTTGCAATGATTTATATCTCTCCCCATTCTTTCTTTTCCATTCCCCATTCTGGTTCCCCAGTTATTACTTCTCCTCACTTATCCATCAGTTCCTGTTGGTGCCCATCCTCCTTTGCTTTTTCCCATGGTCTGCTCTTCTCTCCTCTCAGCCCTTTCCACCTCCCACCTCCCATCTTCTCACTTCATTCTCTCCCCTCCCCACCTCCTCACCTGGACTTGCATATCACTTGCCAGCTTGTACTCCTTCTCCCCTCCCCACCTGACTTCTTCCCCCTTCCATACCAGTCCTGATGAAGAATATCAGCGTGAAATGTCAATCGTTCATTCCTCTCCATAGATGCTGCTTCACCTGCTGAGTTCCTCCAGCGATTTGTGTTTGCTCCTCTAGACTTCCAGCATCTGGATATTTTTTTATGTCAGCATAAACATGAGAAAATGCTACAAATACTCATCCAGTGAATCTGCATCTGTGGGACGAGAAACTGTTAAAGTTTTAGACTGAAAACTCTTTGTCAGAGGAATTTTTATTGTAGTACCAAAGCATATGGAGGAAACTGAGATTGCAGCTTTCACCATCTAAGCCCCAGGTGGCAGCATTGCAAAAAGGAAAGATAATTGGGTTTCCTGCTCCTGATAAAAGAGCCAGTTATCCTGACCAGGAAGGAAATCAGAATCAGGTTTATTATCAATGGCATGTGTCGTGAAATTTGTTAACTTAGCAGCAGCAGTTTAATGCAATACACAATGCAGAAGAAAAAAATACATGTACAAATGTTGGTATATTGGAGATTAAAAATCATGCAAAAACAGAAATAATATACATTAGAAAAGTGAGGTAATGTTCACGGGTTCAATGTTCATTTAGGAATCGGATGGCAGAGAAGAAGAAGCTGTTCCTGAATTGCTGAGTTTGTGCCTTTAGGCTTCTGTCCCTCCTAACTGATGTTAACAGTCAGAAAAGGACATCACTTGGGTGCTGGGGGTCCTTAAAGATGGATGCTGCTTTTCTGAGACTCCGCTCCTTGAAGATGTTCTGGGTACTTTGTAGGCTAGCACCCAAGATGGAGTCGACCAAATTTACAACCTTCTGCAGCTTCTTTCAGTCCTGTGTAGTAGACCCACCCCCACCCAAACAAGACAGTGATGCAGCCTGTCAGAATGCTCTCCACGGCACATCTATAGAAGTTTTTGAGTGTATTTGTTGACATACCAAATCTTTCAAACTCCTAATGAAGTATAGTTGCTGTCTTGCCTTCTTTATAACTGGCATAGATATGTTTGGACCATGTTGGGTCCTCAGAGATCTTGACACCCAGGGACTTGAAACTGCTCACTGTCTCCACTTCTGAAGATTGGTATGTGTTCCTTTGTCTTACCCTTCCTGAAGTCTACAGTCAGTTTTTTCGACGTACTGACGTTGAGTGCAAGGTCGTTGTTGCGACACCACTCCAATAGTTGGCATATCTCACTCCTCTACACCCTCTAATTTCTATCTGAGATTCTACCAACAATGGTTGTATCATCAGCAATTTATAGATGGTATTTGTGCTATGCCTAGCTACAGTCATGTGTATATAGAGAGTAGAGCAGTGGCCTAAGCACACACCCCTGAGGAGCACCAGTGTTGATTGTCAGTGAGGAGGAGATGTTATCACCAATCCGCACAGATTGTAGTCTTCCGGTTAGGAAGTCAAGGATCCAATTGCAGAAGGAGGTACGGAGGCCCAGGTTCTGTAACTTCTCAATCAGGATTGTGGGAATATGTTCTGCTATAGGCAAGGACAAGGCAGGGTTAAAATGCAAGTTCCCATCATATGAAACCTTGACTACAACTTTGAATGTTTTTGTCAGATATTTTAGTCTGTAATTTCAAGTAGTCGTTAAGAAAGGTCTCAGCCTGAAGCATCAACTGTTTATTCATTTCCATAAAGGAGGCCTGATCTGCTGAGTTCCTCCAGCATTTTGTGTGTGTTGATTTCAAGTAAAGTGATGTATAGAATTTTATGCCAATGTGTGGCAACATGGTGGCACAGCGACACAGTGACACCCAGACACCGGAGTTCAAGCCTAAACTTTGGTGCTGTCAGTGTGGAGTTTGCATGTTCTTCCTGTGAATGTGTGAATTCCCTCTGTGTGCTCTGATTTGCTTTGGGATTGAGGTTAGTTGGCCATTGTAAATAAAGTGTATCATGCAAACCAACCTCCCCTCCATTGACTTTATCTTCACTTCCCACTGCCCTGGGAAGGCAATTCATAATCAATTCCGGTCTTTCTCTCTTTTTGCCTCTCCCATTGTGCAAAAGATACAAAAACCTGAAAGCACAGAGCACCAGGCTCAAGGGCAGCTTCAATCCCACTGTTACAAGGGTATTGAATGGTACCCTAGTACGATAAGGTAGATTGTTAATCTCTCAGTTTGCCTCATTGTGACCCTTGCACTTCACTCGAATGCCAGCACTGCACATTCTCTGTTTCTAAGACACTACCTTCTGCATTCTGTTTTCTTTTAATTACCTTGATATAATTATACATGTCATGATCTATTTGCATGACATACAAAACTAAAGCTTTTCACTGTATCTTGGAACAATAAAAGACTTGTGACATAAAATCACCTTTGCAAGAAACCAAACTGAACAGTGGCAAAAACAAGATCACAACATCTCGTTTCAATATAAGTAAGGCAATGGCTCCAGGAAAAGAATCAGAGGATGGGTACAGAGACATGTGCATAGGATCAGTCTCAACTACTCACAGCAGTGGTCACCAACCTTGATTGACTAGTGAATCACCCAATCATCAATGTTTTTACAAGTCAAAGCAAAACCCTTGCAGATGCTGGAATACTGCCTGCTTTTTCAACATCATCATCAGCAATATCAACTCCCTTTCTCTCCACCCTTCTCTTCTCTGACTTGCCAATATCTGCAGCATTTTGTATTAGTAAAAAAAATATAAAACCATCATGCCTTTTGTGATATCAGGTTGATTTTCACTATTTCATAGCCAATAAGTACCTTTTCAAAGAGAAAAATGTAATCACTTTTCTAAGGTGGAAATCTGAACCTGTTTTCCCACAGCAAGACCTCCCAAACAACAATTTTTTAATGACCGGGGAGATGGGCATCTAAAAGATAGAAACACTAGAGATTCTGCAGATGCTGGAAATCCAGAGTAACACCCTCAAAATGCTGGAACAACTCAGCAAGTCAGGCAGTATCTATGAAGAGGAATGAAGAGTTGACATTTCATGCTGAGACCCTCCATCAGAATCTCCCCTGTGAAGCCCCGCCTGAAAACTGGCTCCACCATTAACTCAATGCTCTTTCAAATATTAGTTAAGATTGTCTATGATCCAGAGGTGAGCACTGAAAAGATGGCAAATCAAAATTATAATTGGGAGAATGCTTAAAGTTGTAGAACCATTGCACAGTGAATAATTGAAAACAGAAGAATTACATCTCTCCACCCCACCACCCTAACTCCACTGGCAACAAGGCACAAAACTTGAAAGCTAGGACCATTGGGCTCAAGGTCAGCTTCTATAATGCTACTAAAAGGCTATTGAATGGACTTTGACTTCACAATCTACCTTGTCATGTCCAGAACTTCATTGTTTATCTGTACTGCATTGTTCTAACCATAATACCATATTACACACATTTATTACTTTTCCTTTGTAATAATTTGATGTCCTAAGTTTTGAATTTACTGCATCTCCAGGGTTGCTCGGTACAACTAGAATGGATAAATCTTCCTCCCATCTAGAATTTAGACCATAAGACATAGGAGCAGAATTAGGCCATTTGGCCCATTGAGTCTGCTCCACCCTTCAATAATGGCTGATCCTTTTTTCTCCCCCCTCCTCAACCCCATTCCTTGGCCTTCTCACCATAACCATTGATGCCATGTCCAATCAAGAACCTATCAATTTCTGCCTTAAATGCACCCAATGACCTAACCTCCACAGCTGTCTAGAGTAACAAATTCCACAAATTCACCACCATCTGGTTAAAGAAATTTCTTCACATCTCTATTTTAAATGGACGTCCCTCTATCCTGAGGCTGTGACCTCTTTCCCTAGACTGCCCCACCACGGGAAACATCCTTTCCACATCTACCCTGTCTAGGCCTTTCAACATTGGTAAGGTTTCAATGAGATGCCCCCTCATCTTCCTAAATTCTAGCGAGTTCAGACGCAGAGCCATCAAACGTTCCTCATATGATAACCCTTTCATTCCCGGAATCATTCTTGTGAACCTCCTTTGAACCCTCTCCAATACTAGCATATCTTTTCCTTCCTACTTTCAAATCTCTTACTATCTTTCCTTTCAGTTAGTCCTGACAAAGGGTCTCGGCACGAAACATCGACAGTGCTTCCCCCTATAGATGCTGCCTGGCCTGCTGTGTTCCACCAGCATTTTGTGTGTGTTGTTTGAATTTCCAGCATCTGCAGATTTTTTCATGATATCTTTTCTTAAATGAGGAGCCCAAAACTGTTCACAATATTCAAGGTGAGGCCTCACCAGTGCCTTTTAAAGCTTCAGCATCACATCCTTGCTCTTGTATTCAAGTCTTCTTGAAACGAATGCTAACTTTGCATTTGCCTTCCTCATCACTGATTCAACTTGCAAGTTAACCTTTAGGGTGCTCCGCACAAGGACTCCCAAGTGCATCTCAGATTTTTGGATTTTCCCCCCAGTTAAAAATAATCCACACATTTATTTCTACCACCAAAGTGCATGATCATGCATTTTCCAATGTCGTATTTCATTTGCCACTTTATTGCCCACTCTCCAAGTCCTACTGCAGCCTACATGTTTCCTTAAAACTACCTGCCCCTCCACCAATCTTTGTATCATCTGCAAATTTGGCAACAAAGACTTCTATTCCATCATCTAAATCATTGATATACAGCATAAAAAGAAGCGGTCCCAACACTGACCCCTGTGGAACACCACTAGTCACTGAGAACAAACAAGACAAGGATTATTTTATTCCTACTCGTTTCCTCCTACCAATCAGCCAGAGCTCCAAACATGTTGGCAACTTTACTGTAATAGTATGGGCTCTTAACTTGGTAAGCAGCCTCATGTATGGCACCTTGTCAAAGGCCTTCTGAAAGTCCAAATATACAACATCCACTGCACCCCCTTTATCTATCCTACTTGTAACCTCCTCAAAGAGGTCCTCAACTTCTGTTGTGTTTCTGATTGCCTTCTGTCTGGCCTTCTCCCTTTACCCAAACTCCTGATGAAATGGGATAAACTGCTAACTTGGTTCATTGCTGCAGGCCATTCAGTCCATCGAGTTTGTTCCATTTGTTGCTGTCTTTACTTACACAGCAACTATTAATGACAACTCAGAAAACAATTTGTCTCATTTCAATAATGTTATTAGACCCATATTAACCGAACATTTTATACACATCTAAGGTAACTCAGAAGATTGATGATGGCAGGGCGGTAGACTTCAGTCAGGCATTTAACAAGGTTCCACCTAGTAGACTAGTGCAGAAGGTTAAGGTATATTAGATCTACGTAAGATGTCTAATTAGATCCAAATTTGATTTGATGATGGGAGGCAGAAGATAGTGGTGGAAGGGTGTTTTCTTTGATTGGAAGTCTGACTACAATGATGTCCACCAGGATCCCTGCTGGGATCCTGACTATTTGTGATATATAGACTGATATTGGAATGTGAATGTAAGGCATAGGATTAGTATGTTTCCTTAGCAACAGATGTTTCCTTATTAAAATCCTTAGCAACAGATGAGGCACCAGAAGGTTAGAGGGTAGCTGGTGTTGTTCTACAGTTCAAGAAAGGTTTTAAGATAAATCAGAAAATTATAGGCCGTTGAGCCTGACATCAGAAGTGGGAAAGTTATTGAAATATATTTTAAAGGGCCAGATAAATAAGTATTTGGATAGATATGGACTGATTAAGGATAGTCAGCATGGCTACATGTGTCATGTCTAATCGTTTTTATTGAGGTTCTTGAGTAAGTTACCAGGAAAGCTGATGAAGATAAGACAGTGGATGTTGTCTTCATGGATTCTAGGAAGGCATTTGACAA